>NC_056729.1:711315600-711475600 GCF_019279795.1 Protopterus annectens
CTGGAATCCAACTTCACCTTAAACTAACCATTGTCAACAGTCATACCTGACATGTAAACCTGACCTAAGCATGTATAATACCGACATGTTAATGTAAACTAAGCATGAAGAATTACTCTCTATGAATGTGAACACCTCAGTATTAACTGAAATGAGTAGCTGGGTTTCACTGTGGAGCTCTACTTTCCAGGCCACTGCTTTACATGGACAAGTATCCAGTCAGATTGTCCCGGTCGACAAATGTAAACTAAATACATGAAGTAGCTCGGGGGGTATGCGGGAGCAAGCAGGTGTAAGCCTGTTTGGGCAGCGGTAAGCAATGACCACACTGGTTAAGTAATGTAGAAGCTAACTCAGTGTAAGACGCTGCAACCAGAGGTCAGCAATGCTGAGCCTTGCGCAAACCAGTGCATACCCGCCTACAATTGCTCTACAGTGTCTTAGTCACTCTGTAGCCAACAGCTGTCATCGTGGCCATTAACAAAATAATCTGCACTGCCAGATTGCAAACTCATGACCCTGCACACTATAGTCTATGTGAGTTACCACTAAGCCATGGCAGATACACGTTCAGCTGCTGTGATCACAAATATATCATCCAGCACAGTCATTCAACAGTATAGGAAATGTATGTAAGTATGTAGATTAATACTAGCAAACATGTGTACATTGCTTAACTGCAGTATTTCGAGCAGTCTATGTGCATCAAAGAACAGTGCCTGTCCAATCATACTGTGAGAACAGTAGTCTTGCATAATACCAAAGAGAATAATGAAAAATGGTTCACACCATGGGGGTGTGTGGCCGTGCTTCATGCACAGAATGTCACACCTGGGGCATTGGTTCCACGGACCTGGGAGATGATGCTGGCCAGGTGTGTGAACAAACCACTGCTTCTCAAACCACTGGCAGGATGCTACCATTGGGAGAAACAGTGTAGACCAGCTAAGTCTACTCTTGATACAACAACAGGTCCGCCCATGGCGGGATGAACCAAAAGTTGTGGGTCACATCAATGTCTCCACCAGTATCGGAGGTGGATAAAGGGAAGGCTTGTACATACGTGGACTAAACGGATGAAGAGCCTGCAGACGTTTGGGTCGAGAAAGTATACTGGAGGAGTACTGAGACATGCAGAGAGAGAAATGTGTGGAGGTGTGGTATGGCTGGGCTAGCAACTGGAGAATGGATGGATGCTGTGTACGTGGAGCTCGGGGGCTGGGTGAAAGGAACATGGGTATGACATTATGGTAGAAATATACAAGTGAATCAGAACAGCAATAGTGTAGTGGGCAGAGCATCCGCCTAATAAGCACGCATTCCCAGTAAAAGTCCCACTGCAGCACACTCTATTTTCCATGTGAAATAAGTATATGAACATCGTTTTGCTGTATAACCTACTAAATAACACTACTGCATTAAATGCACATGTGATGTGTAAGTGTCATAATGAATAAGGCACTAGTAAGCAGGTGTAAGCACAAATAAGCAGTAGTAAGCATAGATAAGCAGTAGTAAGCATAATTAAGTGTGTTTGTATGGGGCTAAGCATTTCATACACAGATTAATAAAAGTAGAAGCTAAATGAGTGTAAGAAACCGCACCCAGAAGTTAACATTGCTTAGCTCCGCGCAAACCCGAGCACACCCGCTTACAACTGCTCAAATGCCCCTTAGTCACTCTGTACCCAATGGCTGGTGTTCTGCTCAGCAACAAAATATACAGCCTCTGCAAGGCCCGAACCTAGGACTATGCACACCATACACAAAATGATTTACCAGTAAGCCACGGCAGATGTACATAACCCTCTTGTTTTTACAAACATATCATCCAGCGCAATCAGTCAACAGCACAGGAAATGTAGTAATATCATGCCACACAAGCTCTTGATGCAGGAATTCAGGACAAATTGTGACAAAATGTGGTTACAAATAGGGATATCTGTCAAATGCTGCTCTAATACACTTAAAACATTGCTAGTTACACAGTTATATGTACTAGAACACATATTTTGAAGGAGATGAAATGTCTGAAACACAAACGTGTCAGCACAAGTGACTGACTTCAGTCCTAAGATCATCCATGTCAATTGGCAAGAGAATGAGGTACAGGCCAAAAATATAAGCGGAACATGCATGGACATATGGACAGATATATATCTGTAAATGTATACAGACAGACAGCTATAGGTATATATATGTATATGTATGACTCACAAATAATCATATAACAGCAATTGTACATAGATAGATATGTTCAGTGTATATATCCATATACATATATATATATATATATATATATATATATATATATATATATATATATATATATATATATATATCAGTGTCGATATCTATCTCTCTATATATGGGGGTTTCACATATATAAAACACATAATAATACTTGCTGGAGCAAAAATAATGAAATGTAACAGTTCCAGTGGTAAAGCCAATGCATGGACTAGGGTGGTATAATAAATTTTAATGTATTAAATCAAAATAGTGCAAAGCCAGTCTCGTTTGGCACTTTCATCCACTAAATTTTGGACTTCATCAGAACACTTTCACATACAACTATCAAATATTTAAAAGTGTTTTGGCACCAAATAAAAGCCTTCTAAACAAATTTGAAGTGACATATGCTATATAAATAACATATACTTGTAACATCAACTTTAAATATAGAATACAATGAATCAAATATGCCAGTCTAAAAAATGTAACACTTAATCACCATGAACAATTCATTATATTAAGATACTTCATATAAATTTTGTAAATTATATAAATAATTTAAATAGACAGATTATTATTAAAATACTTCCTATAATATCGATCAGATAAGTGGTGAGAAGCTGAATACAACCAATAATACTAAAATACGCTAAAAAATGCATCACATCTGTTTTTTAAAAAAGATAAGTTAACACATGTAAACGAGTATTTAAAATATGAAAAATATTTAAAATCATCTTAACCCCTAATATATAAAAGTATTAATATATAAATATATACAAATATATAAATATATAAATAAATAACACCTAATGTGGAAACAAAAACAGATATATAAAATCAACCCAGCTGTAGTAAAGGCATCAAATCAACCAAGCTGCTATAAAGGCTTGATAGAGTCCAGGCACTCTTACTGCATCAGTTAATATTTGCCAAAAGGTTTCCCTTTTGCCTAGAAGTGCCTTAATATTACCACCACAGGGACCGCACAAGACTTGGTCTATAATAGCAAATTTAAACACATGAGCGTCCTCGTATCAATCAATGTGTCTATATAATGCATTGTTACCATCCCTGGTTCTAATACTGTATAGGTGGTCATAAATTCTTTTTTTGAAATGTCGCTCAGTCTTGCCCACATAGTATGCGGGGCATAACATACACTTGGCAAGATATATTATAAACTTACTTTTGCAGTTTCCATGTCTAAACTATACATAGGTCTTGTTAATATTTTCCAGTTTCACCCCTTTTGTCTTCCAAATGTAGGAACATTGGTTACAACATCAACATTTTGTAGTATGTTTCCTCAACATTATGTCGTTACTACGTTTCAATCCGTATTCTAAAATTTTCGTAAGATTAGTCCCAATTTTGTGAAGAAAATTGGGACGATCACCTACTATATCCTTTACTCCATGGTCAACCACCAAAATGTTCCAATTCTGTTTAATTATATTTTTAATATAATTTACATATGGGGAATATTGTAGAACACATACTCTACTATGGTGTGTTAACAACCCACCAACATGTAGTTCATTATGGACACTAGTCCCTGCCCCTAGTAAGGGTGGATACTTTTTACCCCATTCTCAGGTAACATAACTCGTGACATCATTCAGTATAGACACTGGGTAACCTCTTCTTATAAACAGTGATTTAATATATAAAATCTCTTCTACCATAATGTTATAACTTGAACTCATATGAGCAGCCCATATACACTGCTCCTTGTAGATGTTTCTCAACATGTGTCTTGGGTGATTACTGGTATATTCTAAGAAACTATTGGAGAAAGTTTGTTTCCTATAAATTCTAGACTGAAAACCTTGTCTGGAATGGTATATATAGGTATCCAGATAAGCGATCCCTTCATGACTAAAATTATAAGTAAACTTTAAAAAAGAACTGGAGTTGTTAATATACTCAATAAAAGGTAGAATGCTATCTATGGGACCATCCCATAAAATGAAAATATCATCCAAAAACCTGGAATAGTAAGCTACGTTCTTGTAATAACCACTAGTAAACAACCTAGTAGTTTCCCATTCTAACATAACCAGGTTGGCAAACATGGGGGCACATGATGCCCCCATAGCTACCCCTCTGGTTCGTCTTTGGTATTATGCAAGACTACTGTTCTCACAGTATGATTGGACAGGCACTGTTCTTTGATGCACATAGACTGCTTGAAATACTGCGGTTAAGCAATGTATGCATGTTTGCTAGTATTAATCTACTTACTTACATACATTTCCTATACTGTTTTAAAAGTTGAATACCCTACATTAGCAACCATTGTGGGTATTCCTAAGGTCCACAAAAGTATTCATTTTCCACCATTTTGTCCAATAGTACCAGGTAGTCATTCAAAAACATATCTCTTAGGTGTATTCATAGATCGATGGTTGAAACCTAAGTACCACAATCTACCTCATATGATTAAAGACTCGTGGGCTTTCTTGGCCAATCTAACCCCCAATATTTGGAAAAGTAATGTAATATTTATTACTATTGATGTCATCGATTTTTTTTCATGTATTCCTAAAGGTCAGAGGTTGGATGACTTTCGTAGCAGCTTGAGGAAATTTTCCAGTCTGGAATGGGATATGTCTTATCTTGGATATGATGACATTAGTGTTGTTAGACTACAATTATATACACTATGAAAGAGAATTTCAGACAAACCAGGTGGGGTAGCTATGGGGGCATCATGTGCCCCCATATTTGCCAACCTGGTTATGTTAGAATGGGAAACTACTAAGTTGTTTACTAGTAGTCATTACAAGAACGTAGCTTACTATTCCAGGTTTTTGGATGATATTTTCATTTTATGGGATGGTCTCATAGATAGCATTCTACCTTTTATTGAGTATATTAACAACTCCAGTTCTTTTTTAAAGTTTACTTATAATTTTAGTCATGAAGGGATCGCTTATCTGGATACCTATATATACCATTCCAGACAAGGTTTTCAGTCTAAAATTTATAGGAAACAAACTTTCTCCAATAGTTTCTTAGAATATACCAGCAATCACCCAAGACACATGGTGAGAAACATCTACAAGGGGCAGTGTATACGGGCTGCTCGAATGAGTTCAAGTTATAACATTATGGTAGAAGACATTTTATATATTAAATCACTGTTTATAAGTAGAGGTTACCCAGTGTCTATATTGAATGATGTCACAAGTTATGTCACCTGAGAATAGGGTAAAAACTATCCACCCTTATTAGCAGCAGGGACTAGTATCCATAATGAACTACATGCTGGTGGGTTGTTAACACACCATAGTAGAGTATGTGTTCCACAATATACCCCATATGTAAATTATATTAAAATTTTAATTAAACAGAATTGGAACATTTTGGTGGTTGACCATGGAGTAAAGGATATTGTAGGTGATCATCCCAATTTTGTTCACAAAATGGGGACTAATCTTAAGAAAATTTTAGAATACAGATCGAAATGTAGTAACAACATAATGTTGAGGAAATGTACTACAAAATGTGGATGTTGTAACCAATGTTCCTACATTTGGGAGACACAAGGGGTGTAACTGGAGAATATTAACTAGACCTATGCACATTTTAGACATGGAAACTGTAATAGTAAGTTTATAATATATCTTGCCAAGTGTATGTTGTGCCCCACATACTATGTAGGCAAGACTGAGCGACATTTCAAAAAATGAATTTATGACCACCTATACAGTATTAGAACAAAGGATGGGAACAACGCATTATATAAACACATTGATCGATACGGGGATGCTTTTGTGTTTAAATTTGCTATTATAGACCAAGTCTCGAGTAGCCACTGTGGTGGTAATATTAAGGCACTTCTAGGCAAAGGGGAAACCTTTTGGCAAATATTAACTGATGCAATAAGAGAGCCTGGACTTAATGATTATATATCTATCAAGCCTTTATTGCAGCTTGGTTGATTTGATGCCTTTATTACAGCTGGGTTGATTTTATATATCTTATTTTGTTTCCACATTAGGTGTTATTTATTTATATATTTATATATGTTTATATATTTATATGTTATATATTACTGGTTAAGATAATTTTAATATTTTTCATACTTTAAATACTTGTTTACATGTGTTAACTTATCTTTTTTAAAAAACAGATGTGATGCATTATTTTAGCGTATTTTAGCATTATTGGTTGTATTCAGCTTCTCACCACTTATCTGATTGATATTATAGCAAGTATTTTAATAATAATGTGTCTATTTAAATTATTTATATAATTTACACAATTTATATGAAGTATCTTAATATAATGCATTGTTCATCATGATTATGTGTTACATTTTTTAGACTGGCATATTTGATTCATTGTATTCTATATTTAAAGTTGATGTTACAAGTATATGTTATTTATATAGCATATGTCACTTTAAATTTGTTTAGAAGGCTTTTATTTGGCACCAAAATGCTTTTAAATATTTGATAGTTGTATGTGAAAGTGTTCTGATAAAGTCCACAACTTAGTGGATCAAAGTGCTAAATGAGGCTGGCTTTACACTATTTTGATTTAATACATTAAAGTTTATTATACCACCCTAGTCCGTGCATTGGCTTTACCATTGGAACTGTTACATTTCATTATTTTTGCTCCCAACAATATTAACGTGTGTTTTTTACGTTGTTGTATGCTGGTTTGCGTATCATTATAATCGTTTGGAATGGAAAGTTCAACGGACTTGGCAAGTGATACATTGGACAGGGAGGTTTTGCGTAATCTGCAAGTGGAGGTGAATGCTTTACATGGAGAAGTTTCCCGACTTGTTGAATTGGTTGCCCTGCTTCAGCACAAGGACCGTAGTGCTTCAGAAGCTGTCATAGCACACAATAATAGTTGCATTTCCCTTTCACATTGCATTTCCACACAGGTAGATATTCTAAATGAACAGGGAACGGCTGGTTTTTGTCCTGTTTCTTCAGCTGCAGAACATTCCAATTTACTTGTTGAGAACAGTAATGGCAGTGTGGGTTCTGAAAAGGATATTACTTTTGACTTTTCTCTGTTCAATCTGGATGATGAAATTGAGCATTTGGGAGCTTAAACCAAGACCCCTAAGCCATCAAGGACTTATTCATCAGTGGCTAATCAAGCCAAAGGTACTGTTAATAGTAGTTCAAGCCCTAGGGCTACTGGTATAACTAACCACGTGCAAGTTGGCATTCGAGCAAATCAATTAGACAGTTTAACTAAAGATTTTGACTTTACCATGCACAGTCATAATGTAACTAATGTTAAAAAAGGAACTAATTATTTTGGCTCTTTAAAGAACATGATTTATACCTTAGGTAAACAACTGATTATTATTAAAGGACTTAAGGCTGACAACGCCTATTTGACAAAATGTATTTCTTTAGGTATTGTACCGATGGGTTTGCATTTTTTTTTAAGTACCTATGGGTATTACCTTTGATGAACAATCTATTTCTGATTTTAATGCAGTCTTTAATACTTTTGGAATTGAATTTATGAGATTGTTAATTAAGAAAAATGATGAAAGGCTGTGTAAACTTTTGGTAGAGGTGGAGAAGCTGAATAATAGTATTGTTAATGACTTACCGTTCTCTCAGTGGAAGAAGTTGTATGAGAAGCAGTATAGGACTGCTAACAATAAGTCACAGGTCATTAATGACAAGAAAAATAAAAAAAATCGTGAGGGATGAGGAACAGTATAAAACCAATAAAGCTTATATTTGGAATATTAAAGACAGATTTCAAAACTGTGAAAATAATGTGGATAGTATTGAACAGGGGTATGAAAAAGATGGACGTTCAAATTTTTTTTTTTGGGGGGGGGCAACGTCAGTGGAAAAAGGGTTGGAAGTGGAAGGGTCCATCCCAAGAATGGAACCAGTCATGTCATGCAAATTACTGCTATTAGACACTGAAGAACAAAATTATACTGTACACTTAATTAACTTAAGTTTAGAAGCAAACAAGAAGGATGATGAAATAGTACATATTTATAAGGATTTTAAAATATATAATTATACAGGTATCAATTTAAAAATTGAACATTTTACATCATTATCTAAAGGGATGAAATACATCCCTAGTGTTAAATTCAATGTTGTTGGCATCATTACTGAATTTAAATTATTTTGTAGGCAGTTGAATTTGGCCTTACATTTTAAAGATGGTACCACCACTTTTGTAGATGATGGACTTAAAAAGAAAAGTATTTTTATATCACCCACCCATCCTAATGTGGCTAGTTTTGAGAAGATGGTAATTCAGGATATTTACAAAACATACAATAAAATTAGAAATTGGAAAGTGCAGGACAATCTTACCTCAGGTGAAAGAGAAGTCTTCGCTGAACTTATTAACAACAAAGCCATTCGGGTAATGAAGCCCGATAAGGGTGGAGGGGTGGTTTTATACAACACAATAGATTATATGAAAGAAATTTGTAAAATCTTATATGAATCAGGGAATTATGAAGAAGTGTTGATCAATGAAATTAATATTGGATACAAACGCATTGATCTTAGTATATAGGAGTACTTATTGGACAATCAGATTACTATACATTTATACAATTTTTTAAAAGTTGAATATCCTACATTAGCAACCATTGTGGGTATTCCTAAGGTCCACAAAAATATTCATCTTCCACCATTTTGTCTAATAGTATCAGGTAGTCATTCAAAAACATATCTCTTAGGTGTAGTCATAGATCAATGGTTGAAACTTATGTACCAGAATCTAACTCATATGATTAAAGACTCGTGGGCTTTGTTGGCCAATCTAATCCCCAATATTTGGAAAAGTAATCTAATATTTATTAGTACCGATGTCACTGATTTGTTTTCATGTATTTTTAAAGGTCAGGGGTTGGATGACTTTTGTAGTAGCTTGAGGAAATTTTCCAATCTGGAATGGGATACAATATGTCTAATCTTGGATATTATGACATTAGTGTTAGACTATAATTATATACGATATGAAGGAGAGAATTTCAGACAAACCAGGCGGGGTAGCTATGGGGGCATCATGTGCCCCCATATTTGCTAACCTGGTTATGTTAGAATGGGAAACTACTAAGTTGTTTACTAGTAGTCATTACAAGAACGTAGCTTACTATTCCAGGTTTTTGGATGATATTTTCATTTTATGGGATGGTCTCATAGATAGCATTCTACCTTTTATTGAGTATATTAACAACTCCAGTTCTTTTTTAAAGTTTACTTATAATTTTAGTCATGAAGGGATCGCTTATCTGGATACCTATATATACCATTCCAGACAAGGTTTTCAGTGTAAAATTTATAGGAAACTAACTTTCTCCAATAGTTACTTAGAATATACCAGCAATCACCCAAGACACATGGTGAGAAACATCTACAAGGGGCAGTATATACGGGCTGCTCGAATGAGTTCAAGTTATAACATTATGGTAGAAGAGATTTTATATATTAAATCACTGTTTATAAGTAGAGGTTAAAAATCACTGTTTATAAGTAGAGGTTACCCAGTGTCTATATTGAATGATGTCACGAGTTATGTCACCTGAGAATGGGGTAAAAATTATTCACTCTTATTAGGGGCATAATGAACTACATGTTGGTGGGTTGTTAAACCACCATAGTAGAGTGTGTGTTCTACAATATTCCCTGTATGTATATTATATTAAAAATATAATTAAACAGAATGGGAACATTTTGGTGGTTGACCATGGAGTAAAGGATATCGTAGGTGATCATCCAAATTTTGTTCACAAAATGGGGACTGATCTTAAGAACATTTTAGAACATGGATTGAAACATAGTAATGACATAATGTTGAGGAAACATACTACAAAATGTGGATGTTGTAACCAGTGTTCCTACATTTGGGAGACACAAGGGGTGAAACTGGAGAATATTAACTAAACCTATGTATATTTTAGACATGGAAACTGTAATAGTAAGTATATAATATATCTTGCCAAGTGTATGTTGTGCCCCGCATACTATGTAGGCAAGACTGAGCGACATTTCAAAAAAAGAATTTATGACCACCTATACAGTATTAGAACCAAGGATGGCACCAACACATTATATAGACACATTGATCGATACGGGGATGCTCATGTGTTTAAATTTGCTATTATAGACCAAGTCTTGAGTAGTCCCCGTGGTGGTAATATTAAGGCACTTCTAGGCAAAAGGGAAACCTTTTGGCAAATATTAACTGATGCAGTAAGAGTGCCTGGACTTAATGATTATATATCTATCAAGCCTTTATTGCAGCTTGGTTGATTTGATGCCTTTACTACAGCTGGGTTGATTTTATATATCTGATTTTGTTTCCACATTATTTGTTATTTATTTATATATTTATATATTTTAATTTTTATATATTACTGGTTAAGATGATTTTAAATATTTTTCATACTTTAAATACTCATTTACATATGTTAACTTATCTTTTTTTAAAAACAGATGTGATGCATTTTTTTTTGCGTATTTTAGTATTATTGGTTGTATTCAGCTTCTCACCACTTATCTGATCGATATTATAGGAAGTATTTTAATAATAATCTGTCTATTTAAATTATTTATATAATTTACACAATTTATATGAAGTATCTTAATATAATGAATTGTTCATGGTGATTATGTGTTACATTTTTTAGACTGGCATATTTGGTTAATTGTATTCTATATTTAAAGTTGATTTCACAAGTATATGTTATTTATATAGCATATGTCACATTAAATTTGTTTAGAAGGCTTTTATTTGGTGCCAAACGCTTTTAAATATTTGATAGTTGTATGTGAAAGTGTTCTGATGAAGTCCACAATTTAGTGGATGAAAGCGCTAAACGAGGCTGGCTTTGCACTATTTTGATTTAATACATTAACGTTTATTATACCACCCTAATCCGTGCATTGGCTTTACCATTGGAACTGTTACATTTCGTTATTTTTGCTCCAGTATGTGTTTTTTTACTTTGTTATGCAGATATAAATATATATATATATATATATATATATATATATATATATATATATATATATATATATATATATATACAGATAGTCATGTGTATAGCATTTCCACATGGGAACAAATTCCTGAACCATTCAGTACAACACAACAGACCATAAGCACAGTTAATGGGGGTGGGGGCACAAATGAGGGACATCTGGTAATTAGTGCTATGTTACCACCCCCCAGCCCTAACGGATATGCTGTGCAATCCAATATCCAGTACATGCAATACTTGACTTTAGGACCCTCCACAACACAGCTACAATGCTCTAACAGTAATCCAATTCACCTGTACATGCCAGGGCAATATCTGTAACATATCATGTAGAAAAGTCATTCTACCATAGGGAATGTACAATGTGGAAGGGGTACACATTACAACGGTACAGATATGCACACACATCTATACATTGACAAATATGTTCACACACACACACATATATATATATATATATATATATATATATATATATATAAGATATATGAGATATATGGTATACCTTCATAACAGTGAAACACAGTGTTGCGATTGCTCATATGAACAAATTGTAACCACGTAACTTAAAACAGCGACAGCTGTAAATGTTCAAAAATTAACAAATCGAAAAGCCGATTTGCTGATTTTCGAACATTAATGTAGAAAAAAATTAGATAAAGTATAATGCAGGGGGGCAAACCCCCTTGCACCCCCCACACCCCTACTTTATTATTCTAACTCCAAGATCACACAATAGTGGGGAAAGAAACCATTTCCCAATCCCCACTATAGTGCAATCTGCCCCAGAATGTTGAATGTGCAATGAGCAAATCTCACTGTGCATTTGCTCATTGCACATTCAAACCTTTTTCCTTTCAGCGTTTGCAAACTTTGCAAACTGCCTTTCGCAAAAATTGCTGTTCACCCTTGTGCAATATGCACATGTAAAGGTAAACCGAGATATATAGGTACATACACATATACACAGATAAAATGTATTAGTAGCCATACATATGTAGAAATAGTGTGGAAGTACTGGGTGCAAAGTATATCCCTCAGCCACAAGCCCTGTAACTGTTACCTGTGACATGTGTAGTGTTGCAACCATTCCCACAAATGAGAATACTGACATTAAACATATACCCACCCACAATTCAAAGGACATGACAAGACACACAGGTATGCATACACATACAAACTTTATTTCTGTACTATACAATAATGTATGCCATTACTTACAGTGCATAGAATTTGAAATATTTAATCAGTGATAAATGCAAGGCCCACACAAAACAGTAGATGCAGACAATGCGGATATATAACATACTATGCTGTCCAGGCCAAGCCTTTCAATTAGTACAACAGTAGACAAAGGATTTGCCTTCAAGATAAGTAACAATCAGCAAAAACAGATGTAGTTCAGCAGCCTCCAATTACACCTTGTAGTCAAGCCCTAGGGGGAAATGTATTACTTGTGGTAATGCCAATGTATCTGTCACATGTGTGCACCCTGACCAACAAATGTTGTGGGAATCCACGATATGACTGGGATGATAGCAGGAATGTTAGCAGTAAATAATGATAGGCCATTACCTAACAACCCCTAACCGTATCACAGCAGGACAAAGCCTGCCATATATGTGGAGGACAGAGGCAGGAACACAGGGCCCTACTTGCAATATTGCTGTTACACACCCTGGAAATTGCTGGTGTTACAGGATTTGTTGCAACATACACTTATGCAGGAATAAGACATCAGAAACGCAAATGGATGTAGCCATGTACTGATAGAATGCAACAGTCAGATTGCCGGTGATATATCTAGGACAAGACCTGTGTGGTGCACAGACAAAAGCAAACAGACAATCTACTGGCCATCATGTGGCTTGGTCCACAGTTGAGAGCTCTGCAGACAGACTGCATTCCATCTTAGACTACTATGTACACACAAACACTGCAAGGCCAGCAATATACAATGCACATAACAACACTACTCACTCTGTCGGTAGGTCTGGAACCCCATATAAATGTGTAGGTGGCCTGTGTCTGCATGTCCTGCTGTAAGAGTTATTGCAACCTGCTGTTTATAACACTGCTGCCCACATATAGGAGGGATGTCCTCCATACTGCAAATTAAGGGACAATGCCCACATGAGTCAGCAATTTATAGTACTGGGTTGCCATGACAGTGGTTATCTGAATCACTACACAGCAGGCTGCATGCAGTTAGCAACTGTTGCACACTGATTGTTGCAGAGACCATTACCTGATCATGTGCATCACCTACAAAAGCCATGCTGCAATCCATTCAAACCAGCTCAATCGCTTTAGTGGAGAGAGAGAGAAAGAGTGGGAGAGACAGAGAGACAGACCGACACACAGAAAAAAAATAGCCAAAAACAGAAAGGTGTCACACCTGTCAAAAAAAAAAGGTATGCAAAATATAAATGTATGTTATTGAATGTAGTATGTGGTATAGATTAATAGGATATATGATGTTGAATGTTTGATATGTGCCATCTGTAGTTGTCCCTGTAATGATGTTCTGTTGAACAACTGCTCTGGACAATACTGTATGTCCCTGTAGGCAGTGGACCATACCTACCAACTGTGCAGATCAGCAATGAATGACAAAGATGTAAGCCATAATATCTGTGTGCGCTATGTTAGTGTGGGCAATAGCTGGTGGTAGAAGTACTGCCATCATGATAGACACAGGGGTGTCAGAGCACAACACTTGCAGGACAGTCATGTTAATGTGTAATGTAGCATGCACAAATGCCATAGGTGCATAATAGGCTTACCAGCAATCCCTCACCATATATACCACCCTAATGTTAGTCTGTGTTCACATGTGACACCTGTCTGTTTTGCAGCAAGACAGAACAGTGCAGCTGTGAATGAAAGACAGTTACAGAATGTGGACCAGATGTCTGCATGCACCCCACATATAGATAAGATATAGAATGAGCCATGTATGTCTACAGATACACAGACACTCATATAGATAAAGGTATATCAACAACCTACAAGCTATATCTACACATATATGTACACACACACACACACACACACACACACACACACACACACATACATATATATATATATATATATATATATATATATATATATATATATATTTATATTGGCACTGACAATGGCATGACACGGAACATGGCTACAAACACATAGCACAAAGCATGACACAAACACATATTATAAAGCTTGGTACAATACAACATATGTCCCAATGGTAGGTAAGCAGCCGACATATCAATTGCATTCTTTAAATGGTTTGTTGTAGCTGATATGGTGGGGGGAGACAAAGATGTGTATTAAGAACTATGATAACCATGCTGTATGAGTTGCTCAGACCTGTTTCCATCTTTATGTCTTCCAGGGAACATGGCCCACACACGTTCGCAATCGTACAGTGCTGCTGAAACCGAGGTGATAATTGAACATTTGGTACAGCACTATGAACAGCTGTTTGGCCGGGCAGCCCACAATCAGCAGGAGAGGACTGCCCTGTGGACGAGCTAGTCCACATGGTCAATGATTTTGCACTGCATAACCGCAGCTATGAGCAGGACCGGCATCACTGCACTGACCTGCTTCACCATGTATGTTGACGTGCAACTGCCATACGGGGGAACCACCTCGCAATGGGGGGCATCCCACACATCCACTCCTTACCCATGTGGAGGAGCTTCTCAGCAGCCTTGTGGCACCTGCCCGCCTGCAGCAACAACACCTGACAAGGCACATTGTGGAGGTGGGTGCCACCGACACGCCGGCTGAGGAGCATGCAGGTAAGGCCCCAGGGCATGTCAGTACACCACTCATGTGTATGCATCTGTACAGGTACATCATGAAAATCTGAGATGTCATATACATAGTCTGTTGCTGTGTAGTAGTAATAAACAGTTGTGCATAAGCTGTATTATTGTGGAATTCTACTGTTGATGTAACGTAATGCTGCACTCACCCTTTACGAATGCCACAGCTGTGGCCACTGACATCAACTTTCTCACACTCTTATGTAGGTCCCTCCAGGATACCATCATGGCAGCAGCCTGTAGCCGGTGAGTATGGTTCGTGTTCATGCATGATAAGACACTGGCCATGTAATAGCTATGGGATATTCCATGCACACATCTAACACACCTACACATACTGCATGCTGTACACATTCACGTTTTGTTGCTGTGAAATGCACTGCATCACAGTAGAAACCATGCTGGGGTATTGGAAGGGTACAACAGACATATGCAAGATAACTAACATCCTGTCAATGTGCAATGTGTCCACAGTGATGAAAAGTATGGCAGGACACACGGCCTACATTAGGGACATGTGTGAAACAACACCCTTGTGGCTGTAGCTGCACACAATCAGGTTAAGTAACCATGGCAGATGTAACCCTGACCCCACAGCACTCATAGCAGCAGTGTGTGCACTCCAAGGGATGTGCACATGAGTAGACCTTGCAACCATGCAGAGGTCTGGGACAGGTGTAGGGCACCCCTCACAGCCATGGTAAGGTCTGCTGGTTGTTAGTGTAATAGTCTTGTACTGGTTATACATGCCATGCCGATGTTGTGATCTGTAAAGCAGACATCAGGCATTTACAAATGATATCTGTTCACATATCATCCCAGGTATGAGTTGTTATAACACATAGGGGCTGTGACCATTGGACCTGACATAACTGACACAGTACTACATATGCAGCAATGGTTTCTACACCTGTGAGGTATGGTGCACAGTACAAGCCAGGGTGCAGAACAGATCCACAGTAACACTTTTACATTGGTGCAGTGTTAACAAGGGGAAGGGCCATCACCTACCAATACAGCCCATGCATCACACACATGCCTACTGCCGTTAGCATGAAGTCACTATAGTTGCACTGCATGCAGTTGAGCACCATATGTAATGCATGCTGACAGAAGGGTAATGCGAGGACTGTGTGTACAAAAGTTGTGCAAACCCACATGTAGGAGTGTGTGTGGTGTGTGTGTGTGTGTGTGTGTGTGTGTGTGTGTGTGTGTGTGTGTGTGTGTGTGTGTGTGTGTGTGTGTGTGTGTGTGTGTGTGTGTGTTTTGAGTGTGTCTGTAAGTGCAATCTGGTGGAGTGGAGTGCGGTCGATGCATGTCAGATGTGTGTGTACATGTGTGTCTGTTTGTGTGGGTGTCCATGTATGCACAGGCGATAGTGGGATTGATCACATGGCAGTACTTCTCCTTGGAATGGTGCTGTACATGTACATGGAGTGACACATGAGACACCAGAACAATCTGTCTGATAAGTGAACACAGGACAGCTGATAGCATAACAAGGTATGTAGCATGGAACATGCATTGGGAGGGAAAGTACATACCAGGTATACACATCATATTGCCAGCAGCAGATAGATAACTGGCTACCCATGTATGTAGCACTACTAATGCAATGGGGAATTACCAGAGCAACTCAGTGAGTGTACCCAGGTATTACTGTTGTCCGCATGATGGGTTGATCTTGCAGCAGATGTGGCATGGACTGAGCAAGACTGTAGTATGAGTCTCAGGTGTGTGACATATGTAGTGAATGTAGCAGCCCTGACCATATAGGGGTCATGTACACCATGACTGGACATACACAGGGTAATACTGGATGACAGCAGTGAGGCCAGGTACAACCTACTCCACCCAAGTCAGGGAGGTGATGGAGTAACAGGTCAGGTGTTGTGATCACACGTGTAGGCATGGAGAAGAATTATATGTTAATGGGTAGTAGTAATGAGTGTATGTTAATGGGTAGTAGTAATGAGTGTATGTTAGATACCTGCAGTAGTGGTGCTGCGGTAGTGTTGTCGCCTCACAGCAAGATGTTGTCCCATTCGATTCTCAGCTAGAGCGTCTTCTGTGTGGAGGCATACGTGAATGGGCGTGCCTTCGTTGAAGGTTGTGCATCAGAGCTAGTAACTCGGCACGTAAAAATCCACTACCAAACATTAGTGGACCAGAGTTCCGCTGTGGTGATCCCTAACCGGGATAAGCCGAAAGACACAACAACAATGAGTGTATGTTAGCAAGTACCATGCAGGATGGGGAATATATGTAACTGAATGTGGGACTGTCTATAAACCCAGGGAAAGGGAGGTAGTAAGCTGGACTGTCGGTGTGTGTGTGCGTGTGTGTGTGTGTGTGTGTGTGTGTGTGTGTGTGTGTGTGTGTGTGTGTGTGTGAGAGTGTGTGTGAGTGCGTGTGAGTGCGTGTGAGTGTGTGTGTGTGAGTACTGTTATGCAATGCTGTACAGGTCTTAAAGTGTATGTTTATTTCCCCCACAGGTGGCGAGGTGGGTCAGGGTCCCTCCTGCATGCAAACTGAGATAGGTGTCCGTACAGGCACTGATGATGATGATGGTACTGTTGAGGCACAGGTCGGGTTTTCAGAGGCCGACACTGTGCCAACATGTGTCATCACTCTCCTAGTCACCCCAAGCCTGCGCACAGTTACAGTGTCCCTACAAACCCCATCACACGTGGCCATAGCAGAGGGACAGTTGGCAGTTGGTGGCAGTGACCAGGAAAGTGTGGTGTCCATGCCAACTGTGTCGGGTAACAGTCGGCATAACTGGATGTCTGACAGGGCACCACATCAGCAGATGTACAGTGGTACTCATGGGGGGGCTGCAGGTCATCATGCCCCTGGCAGAGGCGCCACAACTGGTACCACCAAAAGCATGTTTCAGGCCATAATGGAGGCACAGGCACGTATGGAAATGTACACCAGACAGGGCCTGAGGCTGCAGAGGTCTGCTTTCTCAGCTGCAAGTGGCAACCTCCATGAACTTGCTGTTGTCCTCTGTGAACAGACCAAGGTCATGGATAGATGGTGGGCCTCCTTGACTGTGGTATGTTTGTGCTTGAACGTGTGGTGGGAGAGGTGCGACGCCGCGTGGACATAGGCCAGAAACACCAGCAGCTGGTGGTCAATGTGGATGTGCCAGGATGCCAAGTTGCTCCTGTAGTGGCAGTATCGGCCCCAGCACACCACTGGAGGTGCTGTCCACACCACACCACAGCAGGCCTCATGCACATGGCCCTGGCCAGTCCCAGGTGGGACATGATACCAGCGGCCATCTGTCATCATCAGGGGAGAGTAGCACCTCAAGGTCTGTACCTGCATGTGCCCATGGAACCCTTGGCAGGCACAGTCACGTTGCCCATGGCTGGAGGCAGTGAACTGCACACCCTGCCAGGTATGGTCTGCAGCTGTCCAACAACACCCATATAGGGCAGCCACATGGCAGAACTATGTGCATGCATACCCACACACTATGCAACAGCACCTAGGGCGACCCCATACTGACACACACCACATCACCATGCCCCAATCAGTGAACTAAACCCCTCTCCCACACACATGATGACACATGTATGGACCACTCTCGGCCTCTGGCACACCAGAAACACGCCCTCTGCATATGATGATACCTGTGCCACATCCCTGTCATCCATAACATCGATGCAGGGACAGGCTAATATGGTTCTGATGCACACGGTGACTGTAATAGAGTGCTTCAATGTACTGCAGTGTAAGATGTTGTCAGGGGTATTAATGCATACATGTCAGGTAGTGTAGCCATGCAGCTATGATGCATTTCAGCTGTTATTAACACTGATTGTTATCTCCATAATGTTATCCATTTGTGTTGTAGGTGTACATGTGTCAGCAGGAGGATGGTCTGCAGTCATATTCCACAAGGGTATGTCACTGTGGTAACACCATGGCCGTGACATATCTGGTGTACAGTTGCACACATGTCACAGGTATGTATAACAGTTATTGCCAGTGCAACATTGACCAGTGGCCTGCTGGTACATGTATAATCTGCACCCTTATGTCAACCCATCTACATACACACACATCCTTACTTGGCAACACTGTGTCTAGACCGCTACCTAGGTATGTAGTGCTACTGAACTGTGTGGCTTTCATTGCACACACGACACCTTGTTTAGGGTGAGGTGTATAACAGGTCAAATGTTACATGCAGAACATCCACAGACATGTACAATATGATAATGGGGGATTTAATGTTTGTATATGGAGAATACATAGTGTTTCATACCATTATATACACATTGACTGACACAAAACAGACAGACACACATCTTAGAGATCTGGGTTTATTGTTGCTAACTAGTCCAAGTGTCCAATGTGTTACAGGTAGGCTGCATACAGCACATGTTTAACTGGTCTGTATCCTGTTATCAGTTACCTGTATGGGTGATGGTGACAGTGGCAACCAGAGAGTGATATGTGGGTCATATACTGGGTGTACCATGGTGTAATGACAGTGTACACATCCCCCACATCCCCCACTGGATATTGTACACACTGGAATCCATCTTGATATTCTGACTTACCCATTATCACACATTGCCCACAACGCCAATACAACCCATTGCATATCACAACAGTAGTATCACAGGGATATGCATGTAATGCACATGCTACAGGCATAGTAGGGTGTTGCATTTGGTGCCACACCTATGGGCGACAACAACAATATCTGTACTACTGTGTGGCAATGTGTATTGTAATAGGAGTATGTGACCTTGGAATGGTGTACCCTACAGATATGCAGACTTCAACACATACACACACGTGGTAGACCTCAATGGGATTCCCATGCCTACCAACCCATTTGTACAACACTGTTGTGCTGGTACTGCAAGGAACATGTAGCTGTTAGGAAGAGGAGTGTAACAGGCTACATGTCATGTCCAATACAGCAGCAGCCACATCTGACTATGGCAATGAGAGTGGTGGTGGTTGTGAAGGCTGTCATGGAATGTCCAACTGCAGGTGTACTAACACACAAACATTGCTATCCTCAATAATGCACATGTACACATGTCAATACTGTGGTGCATTGCTGCAGGTGGTCATAGCTGTGTACCTGGCTGCTGTCCATGGAGGGACTGGATGTGTAGGGGGTGTCTGTACATTGGTATCATGCCACCTGCCATGTGCCAGCAGGCAATCTATCAACAGACACCATTTTAGTAACTGGCAGGGTGAGAGTGACATGTATCAGCCAATCCTCTGGGTGCCTTCTACACATGGCCACAGAGGTGATCCAGTTGACATGTTTGCA
Organism: Protopterus annectens; assembly: GCF_019279795.1. NCBI lineage: Eukaryota > Metazoa > Chordata > Ceratodontiformes > Protopteridae > Protopterus > Protopterus annectens. The sequence goes on from NC_056729.1 coordinate 711,335,986, forward strand.
GCATGTCATACAACATGTGGTTAGTGTCTGTGATGAAGACCTGTATCCAAGCATGTTCAGTTGACTGTGTAGTGTAGTGTAGGTACTTGTGGTGTGTGGCCCATACAGGGTGATGTCTCCTATATGTGACAGGTAGCACACAGCTGGCCACACATGACAGTGTCAATCAAGCATAGGTTGTCTCTACGTACCCTAGCTGGAGACCTGCCATCTGCACATTTGTAGAGGGACTGACAGACACCAGTTTGATGAGTAGCTATGCAGTAGGATGAATGTGTCAACAGAAAGATGTTTGACAACAATGTGTATGCCATTACTACATGTTGTAAGCCCTCACTAACATGTGCTGTATTGACGGTACTCTACAGTTACATTCCACATGTCTGAGTATTATCCAGTAGGGGATATATATACGTCGACACAGCCCACACACCAGGAACATGACAGTGAGCCCTCAGAGTGCAGCTATGCTCGCAGGTATCCTTGTTATCAGTAGTATTCTTAGCACTGCAGCCTTCCCTGGGACAGCACTGTCAACCGTAGTAATGTGTACTACTCTCATATAACACTGTCATGGCAAACACCCACTATAAATCCCCACATCATATGTGCGTGGTCCCTTTACATTTCCTATGTGATGGACATCTGTTCTGTGTGTAGGCAGCAGTGTTACTGACAGCAGGTAGCAATACCCCTTGCAAGAGACTGGCACACTCAGAGCAGCCACATATTTGTAGGAGGATCAGGAACTACAGACAGACTGTGAGTAGAGTTGTGTTATGTTTTGTATAGTACTGGTGTTACAGGGTGTGTGTGTGTACATACTAGTTTTTCTTGGAATGCAGTCTGTCTGCATAACACACAACTGTGGGCCTATCCTCATGCTGGCCAGAGCATTGCCTATCATGTCTTGTCTGTCCACCACACAGGTCCTGTGTCAAATATTACACTGACAGTGTGTGTGTTGAGTGCTATCGGTACATGGTTACATCCATGTCTGTTTCTAACCTCAATTCCATGACTAAGGGTATGTTACAGACTATCCTGTCACACCAGCACCTTGCTTAGTGTATGGCAATAGTTGTCCATATATGTGCCTGTATTCCAGCCTCTGTCCATCACCTACAAAACAAGCTTTGCACATATGTCATGCTGTTGGTGGTTGTTCTGTTGTGGGTTATATATATATCACACTGCCATTGCTGCCATCAGTCCACTGTTGTTGTATCCCCCACACATATGGTGAGGCTGGGGCCATATATGCGTGGGCATCACCTACACAATTCATGTGTGGCCTTATGCACTCCAGAGGCCAGTGTACGTAACAGTGGTATATGGCACTGTATTATTGAGTCTAGGGGGGAGCACAATACCATTAAAAAATGTGGGAGTATTAGGGCTGAGCTGCCTTAAGGTATCTGAATGTACAGTACCATATACTTCACCTATATATACATTATTGACATGGATCTGGTTAATACAGGATTACTGCCCCTGCCATACAAACTGTTCTGTTTCTCAGTGTGCTCATGATGGTGTCAGTTATGCCACGTTATGTAGCAGTTACAACCCATGTGGTCACATGACGTCTTTACCACCTACTGAGTTTGTACAGTGTGTAGATAGAGGCTGCTGAACTATACACCTGCATTCCATACTGTTGATTGTTTGGTATCCTGTGGGCCTATTTGTCTTTACTATTGTACAATCTGAAGGGCTTGGCCTGGACAGCAACAGTTGTGGATCACTCGGCCGCCTTATTGCCAACATTACCTCTTACACTAATCATGCACGCATGCAAGATTTTGAGAATCCAGAGATTTTTTTTTTTTTGGGAATGAAGAAATTTAGTTATTAACTGTGATAAAAATGAAATGTTATATATGTAGTAAAACAGGAAATGAAGCAAAGAAATGTAAACTTGAATGTTATAAATGTGAAAACACTGGACATATATGGATGGATTGTAAAGAAAAAGAGAATGAACCAAGTATTCTAAGTCAGAATAATGATAAAGAGCAAAATGTAACTGAAGAAAAGATAGAAATAGATTAAACTTTAAAAGGAAAAGAGAGATAGTATAAAAATGATGAACAAGAGGAATTATAAATAGAATCAGAAGCCAGTGGCAAAGAAGATACAAGTTAGAAAGTAGTAAGAGGGGAAAAATCCATTGGTAAAAGACTAAAAAGACAATTCAACACAATGTTGAATGTCAAGATTTTTTATTAGGATTAAAAAATTACCAGTAAAAGCAAATATACCTTACAAAAGAAAAGTGAAAGAATAAGTTTGTATTCTGGTGAAGAAGAAACAAGAGAACATGTTTTTTTTTCAAATGTGTGAGAGTTAAAAATTATGGAATAAAATATGCACAGAATTTTTTTGGGAAATTTTAAGAATATTGACAATATTCATTATGGACATGATTGAATACAGTTACTATGAGAATATAAGTAAAAAAAATTATATATGGATAAAAAAGGTTTTATGTAATATAGGTACTGTGGAATGAAAGGATTAATAAAATTATATTTAATGGAAACTTGACATTCCCCCTGATTCTCAAAAGCTTGCATGGTGTGCATGATTAGTGTAAGAGGAAATGTTGGCAATATGGTGGCCGAGTGATCCATGTATGTGCTCATTTGACGTGCATGAGCGCTCTTGCACTAGTGCTGCACATTCCCAGCACCGTATGCAAATTACCCCATTTGCAGATGAACACCATGCAAATGAGGTAATTCTGCCATCCAGGAAGCTGGAATCAGGCCATGCAGGACTAGCATAATATGCAGAAATGTACTCGGTTAGTAACAGAGTACAGTTCTGCAAAATCGAAAACAGAGACCCTATATCACGAGATGGGTTGCCAACTGGCTTACAGGCAGAACTTACACGGTAACAATAGCAGGCTCCAGGTCCAACTCTAAACCATTCACAAGTGGTGTCTCTCAAGGCTTGGTCCTGGGATCCCTACTGTTCGGCATATACTTCTCAGAAGTTCAGGCAAACACAGGAGGACTATGGCTAACCAAGTTTGCTGATGACTGCAAACTGGGAGCCATAACTGACTCTCCGGCTGACATGGACATCCTCCAAAAGGGCCATACTGAGATGGACACCTGATGTCAAAGTCATGGTCTCAAGCTAAATGCCAAAAAAATGCATAGTCATCCCATTTGGGAAAAACAAAACACCCATGAATTACCACATAAGTGGCAGCCCCCTTAATAAAGAAGAGGTAATAAGAGATCTGGGGACCCAGGTAGATAGTAATCTCGCCTTTGACAATCATATTGCCAAAGTAGTTAGGAAATCCTTCTATTAGGCCCATCTAATTACTAAAGGGTTCGCATCTAGAAATAAAGAGGTTATAGTGCCCCTCTACTCATCACTCATTAGACCCATCATAGAGTACAATGCCCCATTTGGGATGTACCTCACAAGACACTTCCAACAGCTGGAAAGACCACAAAAGTACCTCACCAAGAGGATTACTAGTCTCAAGCATATGTCCTATGTAGCCCAACTGAAAAAACTCTGGCTGTACTCAATGGCATATCGCTTACTCAGAGGTGATATCTGCCTGACTTTCAAAGCCATGTCCAACTCAGAATTGATGGACATGTTCCACCTAAAGAAATCCAAGTTACTGCAAGCCATGCGCTCTAGTGAGCTAAACCTCACCACAACAATAAATAGAACATGCTGGAGGGATAGATTCCTGTCACAGAGACTCCCAGTGCTTTGGAACAAAATTCCAAATTAGATCATGCAGAACCCCTCACTAACATTCTTCAAGAGAAACCTTGACAAGTGGATGGGTAACAGAAAATACACCCCTGGAATCACTTCACTGGCACTGCTTAACAGAGGATCAGTTAATTAATCAATGGGGTGGTGAAAGCTGACACACTCTGGCTAGGCTTATAAATGCCCTCGGGCAGATAGCCTAGTACCTACCTATGAACCTATGAGATATGACAGCTCCAAATAAAGGCTTCATATCATTGAGGAAGCATGCCAAGTAGAAGGCCATTGGCATTGCAAACAATGCAAAATGTATAAAATACAACTTTTATTATATGTCCGCCAATCACAGCTGTTTAAGCATAGGGCAGCGGCGCGTAAATGGGATCAGTGGAAAATAAAAAAATAAACCTAAAAAAACAGTCTAACTAAAATCAGTATTCTGTCATGCAAGTCAATGGCAGGCAAAAGACAACCTGGCCAGTGAATAGTGGTTGCTAAGGGGGAGGCACAGTGTGACACATGTAACTATGCATTAGCAGGCAATCCTATGCAAATGAGGGGAAGGATAGTGAATCCCAGTTTTCCCCAGCATGTGAGACAGGTCCCAACAGTGTAAGAGTATCAATAGCTTAGTGCAAGACTAGGAGGTAGGTGACATCATGGGTGGGTGTGTCAGGCATACTGTAAGCAGATTGGAGCCCTGTGGCTCCGGTATGCTCCTAGCTTAGCACAGCTAAGCGAGGGTGTGTGTCTAAACTTGACTAGCACTCTTTACAAAGTGTAAGCAGGTGTGTGCACCGGGTTTTACAGGAAGAAAAAAAAAAGCTAAACCAGGAAACAGCAGCAGTATGCACATCCAAGTACTCTGTTTGTGCGGTGCGGCCTCAGGACCAAACAGAAGTAGGAAGGTAATTAAGGAGAACTAGCATTTCTGGCAGGTGAAATGTATCAGAAGCAGCCAATTACACAGGCAGCAGCCCAGCTCAGCCCAGAACACTACTATAAACTAATCAAACACCTTCCCCACTGGTTTTTCCCACACTCTACACCACCGGTGTATACAAGCGGGGAAATTTTAACAAACAAACCTACAAAATGAAAAGGGATGCATCAGGCAACATAGAACAACATGTGCAAGAGGCTGAGGGTGGTGAGGATGTGCACACTGCTGAACAACCCACAGTGAGGAGATGAAAAAGAGTGTACAGACCCAGGGTAACCTACCAGGAGCTACATGAGCTGGAGATAGTGGAGTATTATAGGGTGGACAGAAACCTCCTACAGCAAGTAGTTGAGCTGTTCTGATCACACCTGACACACCGAACTGATCAAGGGAAACCCATCTCAGTGGATACCAAGGTATGTGTAGGCCTAGGTATACTAGCCACAGGTGCCTCCCAAAGTACTGCTGGGGATAGCATTGGGATCTCACAGGCATCAGCTTCCAGAGTATTCCACCAGTTCCTGGATGCCAAGTCAGCACATGCCAGTGAGCAGGTATATTTCCTCAACATCCGGGAGGTGTTGACCAGCAATATGCGTCTCTTCCACCAAATAGCAGAAAACCCTGGGGTAGTGGGTGCTATAGACTGCATGCACATACACATCAAAGCACCACCCAGTGAACAGGGTAGGGCCTACATCAACCACACGGGTATCCACTCTATCAACTGCCAGGTCGTATGTGATGCCCAGGGCATTATAATGAATGTGTGTGCTGGCTGCCCTGGAAGCTATGACGATTCCCACATATGGCATCTGATGCAGCTGTACCAGAGATTTGCCAATGGGGACATCCCCTGCTGGCTGCCCTGGAAGCTATGACGATGTCCACATGTGGCATCTGATGCAGCTGTACCAGAGATTTGCCAATGGGGACATCCTCTACAGTCACCTAGTGGGGGATGCTGGGTATATACTGGAGCCGTGGCTGATGACACCCATCAGAAATGCACACACACCTTAACAAGAATGCCATAATGAGGCGCACGCACAGGCCAGACATATAATCGAGCATGTGTTTGGGATGCTCAGGTCACAGTTCCGGTGTCTGGACACATCCAGTGGAGCCAGCTACATGTACCCAAATTGTTATGATATGTGCTATGCTACACAATATGATCCTGCGGAAACAGCTGCAGCAGAAACAGCATGGGGCAGGGCTACATAGCCCCCCACCAATGCTAAGGCCTGCACAGGCACAGAGTGACCTGGAGGAGGAAGAACCTGAGCCTGGCCCAGTAGGCAGAAGGAGGTGTGCCCAGTATGCCCTGGCCTTGGCAAAGAGGCAATGCATAGCACATGCACTGACACAGTAGGGTCCCAGGGAATGGCACCTCTCTCCAACTCCCACATACAGTAAAAGGGATGCCAAACATGACACCACCTGTGCTCAACCATGTATAGGGAGTGTACTATGTGCTTTCAACATAGGCAGCCCTTCAGCACCATCCGCAAGTCTGGCACTCTCACAAGGTAAGTCAATCAACATACCAATTGCAAAATGGAGTAGAATGTGTTGTCACCTGTAGCTATGGTATGGATGTGAGTATGCAAGGGAAATGGGTGGCTGAATGTTATGGCAGCAGACAGTAGACACCCATAGTGGCACACTGACATATGTAACACATACTGGGGTCACCATAGTAGCCAGTATTGCACAGGGTGACAAAAACCACTGCAGGAAATGTGCTGAGCAAAATGTGTGTCCATATGACCCACACATGCCAGTCAGGATGGTTCACATATCCAACAGTTGCAGCCAACAGGACAGGTGGACACAAACCCAAACAGGGCCTGAGCCATGGCCCCAGAATGATGGCTATGGTTAACCCCACCCCCAGAACTACACAGACAGACCACAGCAGGGCAGGCAGTCGGATGTCAGTTGTGAAGGGTAGGACATCAGACAATAATATGTAGGGCAACCAAAGCCATGATCTGTAGTACACTGGTGTGCCTCTAGACAGCATGATAGTTAGCAATACAGAATGAAATGGAGTACATGACATACCAGTACAGTCATAGCAAATGTGTACAAGTGTCACTTGTGCCCCCCATCCTACATAGCAATCTAATAACAGTCAGGTGTGCCCCCCCACTCCAATGCAGACATGTAGAAACAGTCAGGTGTGCCCCTACCCCAAATCCAGCATAGAAATGTAGCAACAGTCAGGTGTGCCCCCCAATCCTGTGCAGACATGTAGAAACAGTCAGGTGTGTCCACCCACAATCCGTAGAAATGTAGTAACAGTCAGGTGTGCCCCCCAATCCTGTGTGGACATGTAGAAACAGTCAGGTGTGTCCACCCACAATCCTATGTAGAAATGTAGTAACAGTCAGGTGTGCCCCCCCCCACACTTGTATGTAGACATGTAGAAACAGACAGGTGTGCCCCTTCCCCCAATCCTGTGTAGAAATGTAGTAACATGCATGAGTAGGTATAATACGAGTGGAGCAAAGATGCCCAGAGGTGGCCAAGGCAGCAGGATAGGTTGTAGCATTTCCACAATATGCAGGTCTGTGTGTGTTAGGATGGTGTGTGTTTCATATTGTGTGAGTGTGGTCAGTATGTATGCATGTCGACGTAAGACCTGGTGGCCATTGCCCACTACTGCTGATGACAGGGACAAGCCCTCACAACTGCAGTCCCAAGGACAATCTCCACCAGTATAACACTTGCAAGCAGTAAGCCATTGTAAATGTATGGTGGTAATATGTGTCACCATCTGAAAGACTGACATGGCATGGCTGTTGGGCTAGATATACAAGCAGTACACAGGGGAAAGTACCCCAGACATAAAGTATATATTGTATCACTGTGAAATGGAGACACCCTTGGAATTGTACATACAGGTATGCATCACAGCAACCGGTACTGTAGTAGGGATGCCAGTGATATCTGCCCAAACACCTGCAGATCACAAAGGAGGTAGGACTGATGTATTGGGAAACAGCTGATGTACCTGCACATGCCAGCATACCTGGAATGCCCCATGCATATCTGTGTGTCAGATTCAAGTAGTGTCCATAGCACACATGCACCCCGCTCACGCAAATGCCTCCCAGAGGTACCTCTATGGCCATATCCCTGCTGTGGGGAATGGGTACAGTATGACACCACCTTTATATGGCAATAGTGGAAGAATGCAGCATGCAGTGCAGGTGTCCCATGCAGGTGTGTCACTAGCTGTACGTAGCACCCTGCCAGCATCCACACCACCTGATCAAGACTGATAGAAGGTATTTGCATGAACACCTATCACACCTACCCTGTCACCCCAGGGGAATATACTGTATGGTGGTCTGCGCCTGTAGGCATGACAGAATGCAACAGCCTGCCACATGTGGCCCACGGCAACACCTAATGCCCCACAGGCCTCTGCCAAAGGTCTGTGTCTCACACGTGCTGCCAATGCATGTTAAGTCAAGGACACCCAAATAACAACATAACACACTCCACATAAGCCATATGCAAGGCCATGTGGACAAACCACAGTAACATGTCCACCATGTCCCACTGCATGAACTGTGGACCAACACTAACACACACCTGTGATGAGGTGATACCCTTAGAGAAAGTATCAGAGAATGTATGTATAATGTATGGAAGAGGTTAGAATAACAGAGGGGGGGGGTGGGAGGATGGGTAGCATGGAATGTGCAGGATCTGACACCAAGCTGTGTGCCGACTCTATCCCTGGCTGCAAACACATAAATTGGTGGCTACACACCTGCCCATACACCACAATAGGGTTAATGTCCTGACCCATGGCCCCTGCCTTTGGGCAACCTGTGTGAATCTGTACAGCTGTGAGGCATTGCCACAGCAAGATAAGCCCATACTGTCATGTCAATGGGTGTACAAGTATGGGATCCCCTGCTAGCACTCTACGAAAGTGCTGAACTGGATACACAGACCCAGCAACAAGTGTCTGCAGCTCCCCCTCCAGAATGGCATAACTTACCATGAATATGTAGGTGTCTGCCCACAATAACGGACACAGCTGCAGACACCCTTGTCCCTCAAGACAGCACTGTGAGCAAGAATGTCCACCTGGCAGTACATAAAAACAGATAACATCACTGTGTATAACAGTACACATCTGAATATCTTTGCTAACAGCAATGCCATGCAGCTGAAGCAGCACAAACACAACCACCTACAGTACATACTATCCCCTGCACAGTTTGTCCCCATATTGCCAAATGATTGACGGATACCCTGCAGAAACACTTTGCTACCTGTAGGTGTACAACACAATGGTCTTCACAGGAGTACAAACTACCTGGAATTGATCCACTCATTCTATACAGAAGGGCATATTGGGCATGCTCACACATGTAATCAAATGAAGCCCATGTGTGCAAACAACAGTGGACCAGACATATCTGGCAGTCACAGATGTTAGTGCAGACACTCTTCAGTATGCACCACTCATGCTTTACACACACAGTGGATAGGAATACAGGCATATATCCAAGAACAATACACTATAATAAGCCAAACATACACGTACATAGATGTGTGGAAGAGAGTGACTGTGACAAGGAGCCAACCATTATGAGGCTTGTCCCACCCAGCACACAGCCAAATGACTACAACCACATGATGCTCAGATGTCATTCATTGTAGACATTAGCCACCGGTATCTGTCTGCATTATGGACTATGTGGTGCAAGTGCTAGCTGTGCAACATGACTGTACAAGGAAGTAGTCATCTAGCAGCTGTATACATGTACCTGTGGAATATAACCCTGTGTGTGCCCGCATGTGGTGTGTCAACCCCTAGATGAATGGGTTATGGCCCATGCACACACACTGCCCTCCCCATAGCCCTATTATAAGAAACCCGCTGAGTCATCCACTTTGAAATATACCCTTGGGAAAAATGTAGCCCAGTAATCTCTGTAGTGCATCCTGTAACAGCGTACTGCTGTAGTGTGATAAGGTAGTTAGGTAGGTGTTCTAACCCCAGATGTGACAACTGTGTGTTAGTGTGAGTGTCTGTCTGTCTGTGTAGAGAGCAATGCATTTTAGGGTAGCCACACTCCTTACAATTCCCATACTCGATTTTGGCAAGTCTGCTGATGTCACCCACCTAGAAATACACCTCTGGGAAGGTTGGAGCACAGTAATCTCCGTAGTGCGTCCCATAACTGCATACTGCTCTAGTGTGATAAAGTAGCTAGATAGGTGCTCTAACCCCAGATGTGGCAAATGTGTGTGTGTGTCAGTGTGCATGTCTGCTGTCTGTGTAAAGACCGATGCTTTCTAGGGTAGCCACACTTCGTAGTGTGTCCCCTACTGCATACTGCTGTAGTGTGATAAAATAGCTAAGTAGGTGTTCTAACCCCAGACGTGGCAATTGTGTGTGTGTGTGTGTGTGTGTGTTCATGTGCATGTCTGTCTGTGTAGCAAGCAATGCTTTTTAGGGTATCCACATTCCTTACAATTCCTATACTCGACTTTGGCAAGGCTGCTGATGTCACCCACCTAGAAATACACCTCTGGGAAGGCTGTAGCCCAGTAATCTCCGTAGTGTGTTCTGTACGTGTGTACTACTGTTGTGTGATAAAGAAGGTAGGCGTGCTAACCCCAGATGTGGCAAGTGTGTGTGTTAGTGTATGTGTCTGTCTGTGTAGAGAACAATGGTTTTTAGGGTAGCCATACTCCTTACAATTCCTATACTCAATTTTGGCAAGGCTGCTGATGTCACTCACCTAGAAATACACCTCTGGGAAAGTAGTAGTTCCGTAATCTCCATAGCGTGTCCTGTAACTGCGTGCCACTGGTTTGTTATTTAGAATTGTGGCAGGGTTCCATCCCCACCCATGGCAGTTTTGGGTGTTTTGTGTGAGTTCATGTCTGTATACTGAGCAATGCATGATAGGCTAGTCACACACAATACATTTCACATGGCACACTCTGGCAATCCAGCTGATGTCATTCATTGTAAAATACAGCTTTGGGGAAGGAGTTCTCTAGTAATCCCTGTGGTGTGTCCTATAACAGCTCCATGCTATAGTGTGATATAGAACTCTGTCAGGGGGTCTATACCCACACATGTCAGTTGTCGATGTTTTGTGTGTGTCTCACTGTCTGTGTAGGGAGCAATGCATTTTAGGTAGTCAACCGCAGTACATTTCAAATGGCCTACTTTGGCAATTCTGCTGATGTCATTCATTGTGAAATACACCCTTGGAGAAGGAGTACTTCAGTAATGTGCCTGGCACGTACTATAACTGTGTACTGCTATGGTGTAATAAACTAGTTAGGCAGTAGTGGTTCTATTCGCAGATATGACAGGTGTGGTGCATGTGTGTGTTTGTATCTCATATCCTGTGTAGAAGTGGTTGTGAGCGTCTGACACCTGTGGCCAATGTGGAGTGGGTTTTGCATCTGTTTTATATGGTGGCCCTACTATTTAGCACAATGTCCACTGTACAGGGATAACAAATGTGAAAGAGCTGAGAGGCTGGGGTGCAAAGCCATACCCATCCATGTGACATCAAGGCCAGGCAATCACATTTAGCAACCCCAGTATTACCCAGAGCACACTCTCAACCCATGTCTCATACGCATACACATGCCTAGGCAACAGCCAATATGTGGGTATTACACTGCACATTGGCCACTGATAGTAACTATGGAGTAATAGCAGTGGGCTACAGAGGCCATGTCCCCTGTCCATCTGTCCAATATGCACATACATGCTGACAGTGCACGTCCCTCATGGTTCACAATAAACACCTGCACCACTTGTGGTGCCATCACATGTATCCCACAATGGACATACCATGCCTGACAACATGCCCTGTATGGACAGATGCCACTGACACCAGGGAATGATGTCAGCATGCTATCAATGTATGTACAGAGTAAACCTGCTGCCCATTACTGGTTCCTGCCACAGGTGGGCAGGACTGGCACATATGATGGTAATCTGTGTTCACAACATGGGCCAGACACCCCAGGTACAGTTCCACATGTCACTGTACATGCATGTGGGAGGTGTGCACATCCCAGACCCCGTCCATGTCATGGAGTAAGGAACACATGCATGGCAAGTGATGCACAGCATTGGCCACACACAATAGTTACCCAGGTGACTGTATGGGGGATACAATACCCACCTGTGTGGGCAAGTGCAGAAACTACAGCCCTGAGACACAAAGCAGACCATTGTCATGTGGTCTGATGCCAAGGTATACCCATCACCTACCCTTGTATAGCCTGCTGCTATAGTTGACCACCATACGCCCGTGTAGATATGCACCCATGCATGTCAGTACTGGCACCCTGTGTGTTTGTCTGTGTACTATATGGTGTGTATGTTCACAGCCACAGTCACTACAACCCCCTTGGGTATACAGAAGCATGCTGTCTGATGTCAGACACCTCCTTATATCCTTTGCCCATACAACCTACGTATGACCCGTGTGGTGCATGTGGTACCTGCACAGTGATGTGTTTTGGCAATCCAACTACTGATGAGTTGTACCCCTGGCCCTGCCAAGTGTGTCCATGTGTGCATGTCCCTGTGAGAGTGTGACTGTGTTGATGCTGGCACCTGTTCATGCTAACAGGCACGTGTACGTCACTTACTGTATAGCTACCATATCCCTGTTGCAGATGTCACCCACCATCACAGATATGTTCTGAGGGCTCCATAGCAAGTAACCCATCCAATAACTGCATTGATCTGTGAAAGCAGTACATAGTTGTCATGGGTTTGATACCCATGTGCTGGTAAGTGTGTGACACAAACAAGCTGCAGTTTTACTATCCCACCCCTCCCTGACATGTCTTTGCCTCTGTCTGCCTCTCCCACTCCATCTCTGGTGGATGTGGAGTCCTACACCAGCTTTGTTTAGGCAGCAGCATGTGTATTTTAAGTGATGCTCATGATCAGCTGATGGCCTCTGCATGAATCGCAGCCCTCCTCTAACTGATTGCATGTGGAACAGCTGTGGTAACATTCTCATAGACAATTGCATGGAAACACACTCTGATATCTAGGAACATCATGTTGGTGTTGGCCCTTGTCATTCACTGTGAATATGAACTAGATCTGTTGGTTGGCAACCAGCATCTGCGATGGATTGGGAATTTACCTTTAACAACATGCACTGTGGAAACAGGGCAACACACAGGAAGGGGATGTGCCTGACCTGCCTACAGACTGTAAGTGCTGCTATAGTGCATGTGGTGTACTGTTGGTTTAACAGTGCGTGTGTGGATGTCTTTCCTACATGTCTCCATGCCGCCATGTCAGTTCCATGTTTATGTGGAATCCCCATTTGCAGGCTTATCTGCAGACAGGGCAGTGTGTTGTACCTTTGGGTTCATGTGTTACCAATGGAGCATCTATCTGTGGACTGCAGACAGTAGTGTGAGGATTGCGATCTGTAGATGGTGAAAGCCGTGACAGTTACTGGCGTCTTATCCCTCATAGGACATACGTTGCCACAAACCCTGTTACAACAGTGAATGTATGAGGTTATCACAGCAACATGTCATTATTGGCCCTGTGTATGTGCTGCCAGCCACAACTCTGCCAACCTGTGTACATATGTCGTGCATGACATGGAGCGTTTGTGCTGTACACCATAATTAGTGTCATCATATCCGCTAACAAGCCAGTGAGATATCAGACCACCCCACATATTATGTACAGTAGGGTTTATATTTGATGACATAACCTGGACATTCTGTGGATGTTTGTACAGTCCTATGTGTGTGTGGGCATCAGTGTTACAGACAGCAGGTAGCAATACCTTCTACAGGAGAATCGGCACACTTAGGGCAGCCACATATTTGTAGGAGGTTCAGGAACTACAGACAGAGTGTGTGTAGAGCCGTGTTATGCTTTGTATAGTACTGGTGTTACAGGGTGAGTGTGTGTACATACTACTTTACCTTGGAGTGCAGTCTGTCTGCATAACCCCCAGCTGTGGGCCTATCCTCTTGGTGGCCAGAGGTGTGCCTAACATGTGTTGTCTGTCCACCACACAGGTCCTGTGTCTGATATTCCACTGGCAGTATGTGTGTTGAGTGCTATCAGTACATGACCTACATATCAAGCTTTGCACATATGAAATGCTGTGAGTATATCACACTGCCATTGCTGCCATCAGTCCACGTCTGTTGTATCCCCCACACATATGGTGGGGCTGGGGCCATATATGTGTGGGCGTCACCTACACAATACATGTGTGCTCTTATGCACTCCAGAGGTCAGTGCATGTAGCAGTGGTATATGGCCCTGTATTATTGAGTCGGGCAGAGCACCATAAATGACCTAGGCTGTTAAATATGTGGGGGTATCAGGGGTGAGCTGCCATAAGGTATCTGGATGTAAAGTGCCATATACATCACCTATATTTACATCACTTACATATATTCAGTTACTGCAAGCCTACTGCCTCCTGCCAGGTTCTGTCTCTCAGTGTGCATGCAATGGTGTCAGTTATGCCTTGTTATGTCACATTTACAACCCATGAGGTCATATGACATCTTTACCACCCACTGCTGTTGTACAGAGTGTAGATAGAGGCTGCTAAACTATACACTTGCATTACATACTGTTGATCGTTTCGTATCCTGTGGCCCAGTCATTCCTCACTACTGTAGAAATATAAGGGCTTGGCCTGGACAGCAACGGTTGTGAACCTTTCCAGACTACTCTATTAGTATAACTGTTTCATGGTTGCATTCCTCTGTTTATATGGATGTCAGTGTCTGAACAGCTATATGACATGGCAAATAGAACTGTAATGGTACACAATGAAAGGTATCCCATTTCTGCAAACCAGTGTGTGAAGTTTTCCCAATGACCTCTCTGTGGGTATATGTTGCAGGCAATGATCATCATTTGTATGGGTGGCCCATATAGTGTCCAGTTGTTCAGAGGTTATCTGTAGGCATAGTGGCTGTTCCATATTGTGTGCACCGACTACATATGTATTCTACTGTACATATATCTGGGTGTGTATGTGTAGTCACATGTATATTCATATATATGTATATATATATATATATATATATATGTATATATATATATATATATATATATATATATATATATATATATATATATATATATATATATATATATATATATAAATGCTGGCAATCAGAGTTTCACAGGTGCAAATCACTCAGGTTTAGTTTGTTTTGCTGTTTCTGTTTTTTTTTTAGTTTGATATATATATATATATATATATATATATATATATATATATATATATATATATATATACACATACATCTATACATATATATATATATATATATATATATATATGTGTGTGTGTGTGTGTGTGTGTGTGTGTGTACATATGTATATATGTATCTGCATATCTGTGTCTGTGTGTCTGTATCCTGGGGATGATGATGGCTACCACAGTTTACATTACCTATGGGAGGCAGAGTGTACTGCATGATATGTCAACAATACCAGCCTGACATCATACAGGTGGGATGTTGTACTTTTAACTTTCTGTGCCCATGTTATGTCAGGTCCTGGTTACAGGATCTGCATCACTTGGTAGTATATTGCAGGGTGGATGTGTTTGGCTGTGGGGGGGGGCCTAGTTGTACAAGACGTATAGTGTGTGGGGGCTCTCAACCCGAGTAACGGTGCATGTGGACATATGTGTGTTTGTTAATCTGCCATTGCTCTCTACAGATATATGGCCATATGTACCGATATAGATATATACGTCTGCTGACAGATATGTAACTATGTCCGTATATACCTACATAGCTGTATATCTGCATACACATATGTAACGTGCTGTGCATATGTAGACACTCGAGTTACTGAAAGCTCAAAATTCATAAGCCCGAGCCCAGAATGTCGAGTTTCAGTAACTCGCAATTATAATGGGGAGACAACCAAAAAAAAAGGAAGTTTACTTACATGTATGCAGGGGGCCAAGTCCTTCTGCACTCTCCCTGCTTAAATATACCAGCTCCGTGACCGCACTATAGCAGAGGAATGGAATTTCTCCTGTTTTGCGCTTCTGTATACAGCGTGGAACAGGAGATTTCC
The DNA here is from genome assembly GCF_019279795.1 of Protopterus annectens. Classification (NCBI taxonomy): domain Eukaryota; kingdom Metazoa; phylum Chordata; order Ceratodontiformes; family Protopteridae; genus Protopterus; species Protopterus annectens. Next base: position 711,351,801 of record NC_056729.1, read on the forward strand.
TTCATCCCTGTTGTAGTGTGATCTTGGAGTTGGTATATTTAATTAGGGAGGTGTGGGGGGCACAGCACCCCACATGGAAGGTGCAGGGGGGTTGCCCCCCTGCAAAAACATTGTAAAGACATTTTTCAATCTCTTTTATGTTCACTTTAGAATTTGAAGTTGCTGAAAACTCGAGATTCTGGGCTCGAGCTTATGAATTTCAAGCTTTCAGGAATTCGAGATTCAAAAGGGGAACCATGTAGACATATAGGTGTAGACACAGATATGTGTCGATGTAGCCATTTGCATGTATATATGTTCATATATAGTAATATATATGTATATAGTGTTAGAAAGCTATACATATATATACATATATATATATATATATATATATATATATATATATATATATATATATATATATATATAGATATATATATATATATATAGATATATATATATATATAGATAGATATATATATAGATATATATACATATATATATGCAGATATGTTGTAGCAGTGTAAATATTAATATATTTACACACAGATACATCTAGATGATGGTATACATTTTCTGTACAGTTGCATGACTGGACTGGATGATATGTTTCAGATATTGCCCTGACTTTATACAGTTGTAGTGGCTTACTTTTAGACCATTGTAGCTGCGTTGCGGAGGGTCCTGGGGTCAAGAACTGCATGTGCTGGATATTGCATTGCACAGCATATCTGTTACAGCTGTGGTGGGGGGGAACATAGCAGTCATTACCAGATAACCCTCATTTGAGCCCCCACCCCCATCAACTGTGCACAATGACAGTTATTTTGTAGTGGGGGTTCCAGTTGTTATTCCTATCTGGTGCTGCAATTTACATATCTATCCGTATATATATATATATATATATATATATATATATATATATATATATATATATATATATATATGTATGTGTGGACATATTTATCCATCCACCTATATACCATTGATGTGATATGATGTATGTGTGAGTCATACATTTATATGTACCTGTGTATCTCTCTACATTTACAGATCTATAACTGTCCATATGTCCATACATGATTGGCTCACAATATTGGCCTGTCCCACATTCGTCTGACCAATTGACGTGGATGATGTCAGGCATGTGGTCAGTCAGAAATATCGATACATTACAGTTGCAGACATCATGTTGTTCATGTGCATTACAACAGATCACTGTTTAACTAGCAACATTTTACATGTATATGAACAATATTTCACATTTGTCCAAATATGTACCCAACTTTTGTCACCCTGTGTCCACAATGTTTGCAATAAGAGGTTGAGTGTTGTGATATTAGTATTATTCCCCTTATGCAGATTGACTGTGCTGCATGATATATCTGGGAATACATGGGATGTATGTATATCCGACATGGTGTAGTGTTAATTCACTATGATTGTGGTTTGCAGGGTCCAGGGTTCAGGACATGGAGTGGCTGTCAATTATGTTGTAGGGTTGAACAAGAGCGGTGGGATGCAGGGTGATTAAGGCACTTGTAAGCAGTTGTGAGTGTGCTTGCATGATGGTAAGCATTGCCAACTGCAGGAACAGCCAGTTACACCAGGTTAGCCTCGGCATTGCTTACTTTGTGTACGCAGTGCTTACCATCACACAAACACAGACCTCCAGTTACATATGCCTACAAATAGTTTGCTTCAGATTTGTTGATCCTGTAAATGTAAACTCGCTTACTAGTGCTGACATATGCTTATAACAGCTTATTGCTGCTTAACCTAACTACTGCTGTATGCATTATGATACTGATACCTCACATGTGCATTTCCTGATTTCCTGCAGTACTCCTGTTTATATATATATATATATATATATATATATATATATATATATATATATATATCTGTGTGTGTGTTATGTCGTGGCCGCAGTACTCCAGTTCATGTATATATGTTATTCCGTGGGTTATGCAACATACATACATATTACCCATAACATGGTTTGTCATGGGAAATGGTATGTCCTAGTACATTTCCTGTGTTCCCCCCTCCTTTCTCACTGACATCCACAGGCCGGTCCTATTAGAATGGGTTCATCCAACCCCGGCACGTCTCTGTCCATAATGTCATACCCATCATTTCCACCCTGTTCCCCCTCCACATCAGTCATCCTTCCTACCAGTTCCAGCCTAATCTAACCACACCACTACACATTGCCCACTCTCCACTTCTTGGGACCCTTTGCGTATGTTGTCTCAACCCATGGATCTTCAGGCTTCCCACACATTTAGTAGGCGAACATATGTTACCATCTTTGCTTACCGTTGAGGTATGGTATGTTACCCCAAGGACTCTTTTTGGCAGATGTTTGGGGTCGTCCCACCAGGGATGGATGTGTGTTTGTTTAAGAGTAGACTTAGCAGGTTGACACTGTTTCTCCCACTGGTAGTATCCTGCCAGTAGTCGGGAAGTCAGTGCTGTGCTACGCTTAGTGGTGCATATTATTAGATATACATGATATTTGCCTTTTAGCACCCCTTTGCCACTTGTTATATATGTGTCATGTATCCTTGACACATGTGTACATACACTGTATGGGGTCCTGGGAACTTTTGCACCTTATTACATTAACACCTCACATCTGGACTTACTGCTATACTCCATTTCACATATGTATGTTCTGTAGTCAGTTATGGCACATATGACTGTATACTGATACCTTTCACAGGTTCAGCTTGGTTATACTATGGTGAGGACATGTTTACTACTTCCCCATTCATCTGTACATCTGTTATGGCTTGGTGGATAGCTACTGGGACTATGGTGTTCAGGGTCCTGGGTTCATGACCTGCATGGCTGTTTATTTTGTTTTCAGACTGACAAAGGCCCAATTGGATACAGAGTGATTAAGGCACTCTACAGCAATTGTAAGGCCTTACGCCTGCTTACTAGTGCGTACATATGCCTACTATTGCCTATTTGTGCTTACACCTGCTTACTAGTTCCTTATTCCGTCTGACACTGATACGTCACATGTACATTTCTTGTGGTACTCCAGTTCAAATATATTAGCTATTTAGTGGGTTTTGCAACACAAATATTGGTTATAACGTGCTTTGCCATGTAAAATAGACTGTGCTACAGTGGGACTCGAAATGGGAATGCCTGCTCAATGGTCGGATGCTCTACCCACTACATTATTGCTGTTCTGTTTCATTTGCATATTTCTACCATAATTTAATACCCATGTTTCCTTCCCCTGATCCCCGAGCTCCATGTACACAGCATCCATCCATGCTCAAGTTGCTAGCCCAGCCATACCACACCTCCACACATTTCCCTCTCTGCACGTGTCGGTACTCCTCCATTATACTGTCTTGGCCCAAGCTTCTGCAGGCTCTTCATCCATTTAGTCCATGTAAATATGAGCCTTCTCTTGATCCTCCTCCAATACTGGTGGAAACATCTATGTGACTCACAAAGTTTGGTTCGTTCTGCCAGGGACGGACCTGTTGTTTCACAGGTAGACTTTGCTGGTCTACACTGTTTCTCCCACTGGTAGCATCCTGCCAGGGGTTTGAGAATCAGCAGTTTGCTCACACACCGGGCAGCCTCATCTCCCAGTTCTGCGGAACCAACAGCCCAAGTGTGACATTCTGTGAATGAAGCATGCCCACACGCCCCCACGGCATGCACCATTTTTCTTCTCTTCATTTTTCATCTCTTCTTATGCAAGACTACTGTTCTCACAGTATGTTTGGACAGGCACTGTTCATTGATACGCATAGACTGCTTGGAATACTGTGATTGAGCAATGTACACATGTTTACTGGTATTAATCTACATACATAATCTACATACTTACATACATTTTCTATACTGTTGAATGACTGTGTTGGATGATATGTTTGTGATAAGAGCAGCTGAATGTGTACCTGCCATGTCTTAGTGTTAACTCACTTAGACTCACTTAGACTATAGTGTGCAGAGTCAGATGTTTGGAACCTGGGAGTGCAGATTATTTTGTTAATGGGCACGATGCAAGCTGTTGGCTACAGAGTGCCTAAGGCACTATAGAGGAAGTGTAGGTGGGTATGAGCTGGTTTGTGTGAGGCACAGCATTGCTGACCTATGATTATGGAGTCTTACACTGAGTTGGCCTCCACATTGCTTAATCAGTGTGGGCATTGCTTACTGCCACCCAAACAGGCTTAACCCCACTTGCTGCTGCATATCCCCGCGCTACTTCATGTATTTAGTTCACATTTGTTGACCGGGACAATCCGACTGGATGCTTCTCCATTGTCAATGGTGGCTCGGGGAGTGGAGCTCCACAGGAAACTCCAACAAGTAATACTGAGGTGTGCACATTCATAGAGAGTAACAGACTTAATGTAGCTACGTACCACATTCTTCATGCTTAGTTTATATTAACATGTCGGTATTATACATGCTTAAGTCAGGTTTACATGTCAGTTATGACTGTTGACAAAGGTCAGTTTAAGGTGAAGTTGGGTTCCAGTTTAACAGTTCTGGATAGGTTACACTCAGGTATTCGGGTAGGTTTAGTTATTCCATACCTGTGTGGTAGAGTAGAAGAGAATAGTGAAGGGGTAGGTAGGTAGGTAGGTAGAGGGCGGGACATTGTAACTGTATAGTAGGCTGTTGGAATGACTGGTAGGGGAGCAATAGGGAAGGATTGAAGGATGTTGGGATTTGTATGCGTGGCAGGACTGGAGGTGTTGGTTTCACTAGTTGTTGTAGGTATAGAGTGTAAGTTGGGGGGGGGGGGTTCGCAAGGTGGTGAGCATGTGCTTATCCAAGTGTGCTTGAGGTGTTGCTTCATGTGTTATTTACATGTGTCATGTGGAACAGCTGAGCTAATACACATGGGTAGGGGGTTTCAGATTCTGCCAATATAGTTGGGGAAGAGGGTATCACCTAATTGTGACTGTGAACATTAATAGTAATGAAACAGGGGTTGATAGGTAAGTGGTGTTAATGGGGCACACAGAGGGACAGATAGTAGGGGAAATATCCAGGGATGTGCAGGAAGGCTTACGGGAAGGTCCACAGCTGGCCATTTCTTCTACAGCAACAGCTGTGTATATACACAGCATTTGGAGGTAAGTTTGGACACTCACACCCCTGGGTGGGGGTGAGGACAACAATAATACCTTGTGATGCCAATTAGTTCTGCTTACATGCCTACAGTGGGGTGTTGCGACCATGTGTTCTTTGGTGTTATTTAGAGGGATTTGCAACAACACATCTGGTTATACCGTACTTTGCCATGTAAAATAGATGGTGCTACAGTAGAGCTCATACCAGTAGTGGCTGCTCGTTAAGCAGCAGCTCTGCCCAATGCACACTATTGCTTACATCCCCGGGGCGGTCCAAATAGAACCACTCCAGCCAACACCTGTACGCCTCGGCCCATGATTTCATACCTATAGTCCCCCCCCGCCTCGAACCTCCTCTACAGCACTCAACCTTACTGTGGGTGCAGGTTGGGTCTAAACACACCACCACACACTGCCCACTCTCCACTTCATGGGACCCATCTCGTACACTGTCTCGACCCATGGGTCATCAGGCTTTCCTACCCTTGTAGTCCAGCTACATACACGCCCCACCTTGAAAAGTCATTGCACGGATGGCCTCCAATCACAAGATGCTCCTGTCTTTGTTCCAAGATTAGACTTTGCAGGTCCACAGTGTTCCCCCCCTCTGGTTGTTTCCTGCCTGTGGTTTGGGGAGCAGTGGATTGTTTACATTGTTTGTGTGTTTGTTTGTATGTTTCCCATCTCTGGCTGGGGGGTAATACTACATGTTACACGTTTGTTGATTGGGCCATATATATATACATATATAATATATATATATATATATATATATATATATATATATATATATGTACACACACACACACACACACACACACACACACACACACACACACACACACACACACACACACACACACACACACACACACACACACACACACACACACACACACACACACACACACACACACACACACACACACACACACACATACCTCTACATATTTAGCTACATATCCTGTAATGTAGACTGGTGTTGCTGGATACTGTGTTTTGTATGCATACCAGCCAACCTTGTGTGCCAGGTATGCTTTGCGATACCTGCAACTAAATCCGTTAGTGTAAACAGAGTCACACGTGAAATCTATTGTTAGTACCAGGGAAACATTTGTCCCATGTGGGACAACCCAAACATTGGGTATTCAACTTTCATCTACACCCAGAGTTACAAAGGTACCCATGGCTATGTGCCTGGACTATGGCGTGTGCCAGACCTAGGATACTTGGGTCCCGAGGGTGGTGGATGGAGGGCAATGTGTGATGGTGTGGTAGCTATGGGCCGGTAACCAGGGTATGGATGGTGGCTGCATGTGTGCAGTGGGTGGGGGAAGTGAAACTGTGGGTAATGAATGTATGGGTCAGGTATGGCCTGGGTTGGATGGGCCTGTACTGCTTGGCCCGCCTAGTGTGTAGGGAAGAGGGGAAATGTGATGTCAACATGTGAAACATAACAGAGGGCTAATTTAAATCCCTATTTAAATGAAACATGTACAATACAATGAGCTTGGTACTGTATTGCAGGGAGGATGTGTTTGGCTTGGTGGGGGGTATGCCAATTCGTACGAGATATATATTGTTTGGGGCCTCTCAAGCCCATTAACAGTGCATGTGGACATATATGTTTCTGTTAATCTACCATTGCTATCTACAGATGTCTGGCCATATATACCTCTTGGGTATATATATTTGCTTACATATTTCTAATTATGTCCATATATACCTACAGAGAAATATATCTGAGTACATATATGTAACTTGCTGTGTATATGTGGACATATAGATGTTGACATATATATGTGTAGATGTCGGTATTTACATGTATATCTGTTCATATATTTGTATATGTCTGTATATATTTCTGGATATTTATATATATATAGGTATATATATGTGACTACATCTATAGATATGTTGTATCCATTTAGATAGTAATATATTTGCACACACACATCCATCTAGCTGTAGGTATACATTCTCTGTACTGTTGCATGACTGGGCTGGGGTTATGTTTCTGACAACATGCGATTTGTGCACGTCTGGCATGGCTTAGTGGTAAATAATTTTATGTATGGTGTGCATGGTCCTGGGTTCCAGCCTTGCAGAAGCTGTTTCTTTTGTTGCTGGGCAGACCACCGGCCACTGGATATGGTGTGATTAAGGCACTTTAAAGCAGTTGTAAGCGGGTTTGCATGAAGGTAAGCACTGCCAAATTCCGGTCACTGTTTCTTACATCCAGTTAGCTTCTCCTTTGCTTAATCTGTGTTGGCAGTGCTTAACCCCATGCAAGCACACGCTTACTAGTGCTTACATATGCTTACTGCTGCCTTATTCATTATGATACTGACTCTTCACATGTGCATTTCCTGCAGTACTCCAGTTCATAAAAATGTATGTTATTTAGTGGACTTTGCATTATAAATATTGCTTATACCATGCTTTGTCGTGTAAAATAGACTGTACTGCACTGGGACTGCCTGCTCATTAGGCGAATGCTCTGCCCACTACACTATTGCTGAGATGCTTCATTTGCATATATTGTCCTTGTTATCCTCTTCAGCCTTTTAGGCTGCTTTCACTGTAGCTGAGCAATGGGCACACCTGCGCAGCTATGGTTAGCTGTACTCGGAGTTTTAGTCAACAATACAGGGGTTTCTTCTTTTGATTTTTATGTCCTGTTGCTGTTGTACACATGGGGGACTGTTGGGGGGGATATGTGGACACCTATGAGAGGTCTCGCTCATTTATTTCCACTTTCTTCTGTTCAACATTATTCTGAGAGCTCTGCTCTCAGACATGCCCCTTGCACTCGTACATGCTCCGTGTAAGCCTGGGAGCTCGGGCAGTGTGCCTTCATTACTATGCATGGCGCGCTGCCATCCTGCTCCTAAGCGACTGCTTCTGTGCAGCACTACACTAGTCCTGCATGGAAGATTAGTAAATCTCGGGAATTATCTTTAATATTAAAAAGATTAGATTATGGTTATGGAAAAAGGAGTGGGAGTTAAAGTAAGAGATGTGTAAATACAAACAATAGTTTGATGTGTAGAAACAAAAATGAATACTTCAAAGAAGTGTATACATTTTAAAATATGTGTGTGTGTGTGTATGGGTGTGTGTGTGTATGTGTGTGTGTGTGTGTGTGTGTGTGTGTGTGTGTGTGTGTGTGTGTGTGTGTGTGTGTGTATATATATATATATATATATATATATCTATGGGTCTATTTCATAACATTGAAATTTCATAACATTGAATTTCATAACATTAAGACCAAAACACCTAAATCCCAAAACACTGAAAACTCAGAACATTGAAACTGTGCTTTATAACACTGAAAACTACAATGTGGATGTAAAAAACATCCTCTCCACCTATAACAACACCTAACTAACAAACAGAAGCCCCCCTGTACCCCTCCTCCATAAATTAACTATACCAACTCCAAGATCGCAGTACAGTGGAAAAAAGTTAATTTCCTAGGAAATTAACTTTTTCCCACTCTACTGTGATCTTGGAGTTGGTATATTTAATTTAAGGGCGGGTGTGTGTGGGGGGGGGGGTGCAGCGGACGTAGTAGAAAGTGTGTTTGTTAGGTGTTGTTGTAGGTGGAGGTGATATTATTTACTTGTGCAATGTAGTTTTCAATGTTATGAAGTACACTTTCAATGTTCTGAGTTTTCAATGTTTTAGGTTTTCATTGTTTTGAATTTTCAATGTTATGGTCTCAATGTTATGAAATTCAATATTATGAAATTTCAGTGTTATGAAGCAGACCCATATATATATATATATATATATATATATATATATATATATATAAATATATATATATCAAAAGGTTGCTCAGACTTCATTTGAATTCCATATGTCTGATCGCCCAATTCGACATCCTGAAATAATGAAAAAAAAAATGTTGAAATGCACAACAGCGAATGCTAGTGTGCATTTGCTGTTGTGCATTTCAACATTTTGAATGTAGCTCGCACTATAGTGGGGATCAGAAATGTACCCTTTCTCTCACTGTACTGCGATCTCGGATTTTGTATTTTATATATACATACACATATACATATATATATATATATATATATATAGATATATAGATATATATATATATATATATATATATATATATATATATATATATATATATATATATATATATATATATATATATATATAGTAGGGAGGTGTGGGGTGTGCAGGGGGGGGGGTTGCCTCCCTGCAAAAACATTCTGTTACTGTTGACTGGAAGTGTAGTATTGTTGGTAAAGTTAACATTTCTGAGATGTCGACTTTACCAAAATACTTCATTCTACATTTATTTGGTTCTTTCTTGTGATTTCCGATATTCTGATTCAGAAATCTGAGCACTTGCACAATGTCATTGCGAAAATATGATAGCAAACCTATATATATATATATATATATATATATATATATATATATATAAATAAATAATGTAAAAAAAATAAGGGACCTCTTTTCTTTTAGAGAGGTACTGTGGGATTTTGTTATATCAGACTGAGCTACCACCAACTCAAGCAGATGGGTCCTTGCTTTAACATCTCTTCTGGTCAGCACACTCAGTAGTGCAGTAACTCTACTAGGTTACACTGCAGTGTCAGCATCAAGCTACCTGGTGTGAGAATAAAACCCACAACCTTCTGAACCAAAAGTGAGTATGCTATGTATGCTACTTTTTGCATCACTGAGGCTGCTACTATTCACAGGAACACTGTACAAACAAGTAAACGGATGCATAGAGGCTGCTGTAACTACCAGAACTAAGCTCAAAACAAACAGCAAAAACAAACCTCATTAGTGGAATCCTAATTCTAAAAGGGTATATAACAAATGGAAAAAAGCTCATGGTCAAAGTCAGAAAGAGCAACTATAATAATGACAAGAGCTCAGTAATTAAGCTAAGCAGGAATCTAAGAGGACTAATTAATTCCAACAAGGCCAATCACCAGGTCAAGATAGTTTCTGAGGCTAAAGACAACTACAAGGCCTTCTGCAGCTGTATCCAAAATCTCAAAGGTAACATGCAGTGGCGTGCAGAACTGGTAGCAAATGGTACCACCTTCAATGTACAGAATGACATAGAGAATCTTCTAGCGACAAATTCAACTCAAATTTTATTTCCCACTCCCCCTGCCGCCTCTTGTGAAATCCCTACCGGCATAACCACCTTCCAACTAGCAGCAGGGAACACATCATGGTGACACTCATTAAAGCTAAAAACACAGCCTCAGTGGGGCCTGACAATATCCCAGGTTGCCGTCTAAATAGCTTGAAACAAGACCTATCAGGACCACTTAAGTCACTGCTCAACTACAGCCTCAAAAAGACTACGTACCAAGTGAATGGAGGATGGCAACAGTTATTTCCCTTCACATGGGTGGACCATCAACCACCCCCAGTAACTACAGTCCCATTAGTCTGACTAGTCTAATAGACAAAGCCATGGAACAAATTATCATGGAAGTGATCAGCAAAGACAGTGGCAACCTACAGACACTGGACCCCTCCCAGTTTGTTTTTGTTAAAGGAAGGTCATGCCTACTTAACCTGGTAAACTTCTTTGAGAAGGTAACTAAGGCAATGGATGAAGGGAACATAGTACATACTGCCTACCTAGCCCTGCATAATGTATTTTACACAATATCCCAGTCAGTTATTGTGGGCAAACTCATTGAACTAGGCATAAATTCCTACACAACGCACTGGATTGCCAGATGGCTCACAGATAGGACCTAAGAAATCAGGATTGCTGAGACCACATCCACCAAGACATGGGTTACTGGTGGAGTACCACATGGCTCAGTGATGGGCCTGTTCCTGTTTGCCATCCACTTCTTAGAGGTCAGAGCTAATGTTAAGGTCTGCAAATTGGGAGCTATCATAGTTTTCCCCATAACACTAACATCATACAAGAGGGTCTAACACAGACAAATGACTAGTGCCAAAGCCACACATTAAAACTCAATGCAAGAAGTGCATTATAGGTTTATAGGTTCATAGGTGTTTACTAGGCTAACAACCACAATGGTCTTTTTAAGCCTAGCCATGTATCCCAAATCTCTGACAAGTTATGATACCCTTGATAAGTGGCACTTACTGTAGGTCTAATGAGGGATGAGTACAGTGGGACAATGACCTCCATTTTTCTGGATGAAAAGCCCTTAGTGATGAGGTGTGCCACATAGAAGGATTTCCTGACTGTTGTGGTGATGTGGTTATCAAAAGTGAGACCACTATCCACCTGTGTCCCTAAGTCTCTCATCACACTTTCAGTGTTTAGTGTACTGCCACCTATGTGGTAATTCATGGGTACATGTTTTTCCCAAAGGGGGATAACTATACATTTCTTGGCATTAAGCTTGAGCCCATGGCTCTGGCACTAAGCATCTGTTTCTGTAAGGCCCTTTTGTAGAATATCCACATCATTTGGGGATTCAGTAATGGCTCCCAGTTTGCAGTCATCTGTGAACTTTGATAGCCAGAGTCCCTTAGTGTTGGCCTGTACTTCAGAGAAGTAGATGCCAAACAAGAGCGGTCCCAGGACTGAACCCTGAGGTACTTCACTTGTCACTTGTCTGGAGCTGGATTTGGAGTCGGCTACTTTTACAGTCTGGGTTCTGTCAGTAAGCCACTTGGTAACCCATCGAGTGATGTAGGGATTTATGCCCATCTTAGTAAGTTTATCAATGATTCCAGAGTGGGGATGGTGTCGAAGGCCTTGGCGAGGTCCAGGTAGGCTATGTGGACTGCCTTACCCTCGTCCACAGTTCTGGAGACTGATTCAAAGAAGTCAATAAGGTTCAGGAGACAAGATTGGCCCTTCACGAACCCAAAGTGGGTGGGGTCCAGTGTTTGAAATTTGCCAATGTCTTTGATTATAAGTTCCATGATAATGCATTCCAAGACCTTGCAGATCAGGCTCGTCAGACTGATGGGACAGTAGTTCCTGGGATCCAAGGTGGATCCCCCCTTGTGGAGTGGGATAACTGTAACTGCGCGCCACTCAGTGGGCACAAAGCCTGTGGTGAGGCTATGATTAAACATGACACTTAGGTGAGGTGAAAGTTTATTTTATAGTTCATGTAGTACACAGCCGGGGATGTCATCTGGTCCCATGGATGCTGTATTCTTAGCTTTGGATAGTGCTGTTTCTACCTGTGTGGCCGTGATTACCAGAATTTGGCAATCTTTTGGTATTGAGATGGGCCCTTTAGGGGGTGAGAGTGGGGTGAAGTTGGCACTAAATTGATCTGCCAGGGTATTGGCAATATCCTTGGGATCAGTATGTTTAATGCCTTTCTGTTGTAGCTCAGAGCAGATCTGAGCATTGCCATTTAGATTCTTTTTTTTCCCTCAAATATTTTTTTTTATTTTCAATTAAAATAACATTTACATAATATTTTTAAATATCATTTTAAACGACTATATACAATATTTACAATAGCCTGACTTTCAATTATATACACTGCATGCTATTAAATATAGAATTAACAGATCAGTTATCAGAGATACAATATTGATTACTACAGAGTGTCCAAAAAAGATATAACTTTCTTCCAAGGATTATTTACCAACGGCCTGGGATAGATTCGTAGTTCTTTGATTTTTATTTCCATCAATGCAGTTGTCTTCAGTAAAGTGTAGAATTCTTCCAAGGTCAGGGGTGTATTTGAATTCCAACTTCTGGTTATGCATTTCCTAGATATAGCAAGTGTTGTCCATAACAAATACATATGTGTCTTATTCAGGTAGGGACCTTCATTTACATTTAGTATTATCAATACTTTAGTTAAGGTAAAGGATTCATTAAATAAAGCTTGTAAAAAGTGGTTGATTCGATTCCAATATGATTTAATGTTATTACATTCATAAAAAATAGCTATGAAGAGAATGAAGAATGGAAAGGCTGTTGGCCCAGATGACATACCTGTGGAAGCATGGAGGTGTTTAGGTGAAATGGCAGTGGAGTTTTTAACCAGATTGTTTAATGAAATCTTGGAAAGTGAGAGGATGCCTGAGGAATGGAGAAAAAGTGTTTTGGTACCGATTTTTAAGAATAAGGGTGATGTGCAGAGCTGTAGTAACCACAGAGGGATTAAACTGATCAGCCACAGCATGAAGTTGTGGGAAAGAGTAGTGGAAGCAAGATTAAGAAGGGATGGGATGATTAATGATCAGCAGTATGGTTTCATGCTGGAAAAGAGCACTACAGATGTGATGTTTGCTCTGAGAGTGTTGATGGAAAAGTACAGACAATGTCAGAAGGAGTTGCATTGTGTTTTTGTAGACTTAGAGAAGGCATATGACAGGGTGCCTAGAGAGGAGTTGTGGTATTGTATGAGGAAGTCAGGAGTGTCAGAGAAGTATGTAAGACTGGTACAGGATATGTACGAGGGTAGTGTGACAGCGGTGAGGTCTGCGGTGGGAGTGACGGATGCATTGAAGGTGGAGGTGGGGTTACATCAAGGATCAGCTCTGAGCCCTTTCTTATTTGCAATGGTAATGGACAGGTTGACAGACGAGATCAGACAGGAGTCCCCGTGGACTATGATGTTTGCAGATGACATTGTGATCTGTAGTGAGAGTAGGGAACAGGTGGACAAGACCCTGGAGAGATGGAGATATGCTCTAGAGAGAAAAGGAATGAAGGTCAGCAGGAGTAAGACAGAATATATGTGTGTGAATGAGAGGGAGGATAGAGGAATGGTGAGGATGCAAGGAGTAGAGGTGGCAAAGGTGGATGAGTTTAAATACTTGGGGTCAATAGTTCAGAGTAACGGTGAGTGTGGAAGAGAGGTGAAGAAGAGAGTACAGGTGGGATGGAGTGGGTGGAGAAGAGTGTCAGGAGTGATTTGTGACAGACGAGTACCTGTAAGAGTGAAAGGGAAGGTCTACAAGAGGGTAGTGAGACCAGCTATGTTATATGGGTTGGAGACAGTGGCATTGACATAAAGGCAGGAGTTTGAGCTAGATGTGGCAGAATTAAAGATGTTAAGATTTGCACTGGGTGTGACGAGGGTGGACAGGATTAGGAATAAGTATATTAGAGGGTCAGCCCAGGTTGGAAGGTTTGGAAACAAAGCCAGAGAGGCACAATTACATTGGTTTGGACATGTGCTGAGGAGGGATGCTGAGTATATTGGGAAAAAGATGCTAAGGATGAAGCTACCAGGTAACAGGAAAAGAAGAAGGCCTAAGATAAGGTTTATGGATGTGGTGAGAGAGGACATGCAGGTGGTTGGTGTGACAGAGCAAGATGCAGAGGACAGGAAGAAATTGAAACAGGTGATCTGCTGTGGCGACCCCTAATGGGAACAGCCGAAAGAAGATGATGACATTCATAAAAAATATGAATCCAGTCTGCTTTATTTGACTTTTCACAACTCCAGCAAAAACCATTTGTAGTACTACTGATCTTTTTAATTCTATCTGGTGTTAAAAATGCTCTAAGTATTTGCAGTTATATATTTTTCCAGTACTGTGTGTTAGAGGTGTAATTAACTTATAGTAAGATGTTACTTTTAATTTCTTCTGTTAACTGCAATGACTGACCTTTAGTTATGAACTACCAGTATGATGGTTTGGGAATTGTTTTATATGTTATAAATCTTTATATAAATTTGAAATGTAATTTTTCTTTTCACAACTATTATGTATAAATTCATACAGAAACTTATTTGATTAGGAATATATTTAAATGAGGAACTATTAATTAATCTGCATAAATCTTGAGTGTACATTAGAATGCGTTGTAAGGTTAACCAGTCCTGTGTTGGAATATTGTAAGCAGTTTTTATCATATGTATATATAAAACATTTAATTTATTTACACATTGAAACCAGCATAATAATCTATTTTGTTCCCAGGAGGTTATTGTTTCCCTATCTATTTTCTAAGGAAAGTTCTTAGTGATGGTAAATGGGGTTAAAAGGTCAAACCAAAGTTTTAGATCTATGTTTGTATTGATAAGTTTCCTAAAGGAATTGATGTAATGATTAATCAGTGTTGTTTTAGAAGGTTTTGTTTTGTTATATTGTATACTTATGCATAGTATGTACCAGGGTTTGTTTGATTTGTCTACTATTAAAAATTTTTTAACATATTAAATACATTTGTTAATATAGCCTTTGTTAATTCTTTCCAGTTGGCAAAATAATTTGGGTTTATCCAGTCTATTGTAGTTTTAAGCACAGATGCTTTTATATATGTTTCTATTTTTGGGAAGTTCAATCCTCCTTGTTTCCAAGGTCTAATGTGATGAGTTAGAGCTACTCTATTCTTTTTGGGATACAATAAACATTTTATTAAACATGAGTTTATTTCTTTAAGAATGCATCTTTCAGGAATTAAACTGTATTGCTAATATTACATAGTATTTTGGGCAATAAGACCATTTTTATTAATTGCAATCTGTCTTCAAAAGTTAATATAATTTTGTTCCACTTTTCTATATATATTTTTATTGTTTCAGTAATGTTTTTATAGTTTATTAATATTGTTTCGTTTATATTTTTGCATAACACTATTCCAAAGTAATTTAGCATAAGTTCTTGTTTTCCTATGATGATCTGTAACGTGTAGTTCTGTTTTCTTATTTAAAAATATAAATTTTGATTTTGATCTGTTAAAGTGTAGACCTGAACTTTTATAAAATTTCTCCATTACTTCTTCTAGCTCTCCTAATGACTCTCTGGAGTTTGATAGGGTTAATAAAATATCATCAGTAAAAAACATTATTTTAGATATGTACTAGTGATAGACTTCTATTCCTTTTATTCTTGGAGTATTGCGTATTATTTCTGCAAGTATTTCTATAGCCAAAGCAAATAAAATAGGAGAAAGGGGGCATCCTTGTTTAGTACCTTTCATTATATTGATTGATTCTGAGGTGAAAGGACCTAATTTAATGTAGACTAAGTTATTAATATATATTTTTTTTAGTAATAAGATGAAGGGAGGAGGAAATTCAAATAATGCTAAAGTTTTAAATAGATATTCCCAGTTGAGGGAATCAAATGCTTTTTTATGTCTAATCCGATTACAAGTGTTTATCTTCTTTATTCACATAATCTATAAGAGTAAGTATCCTTTTCATATTATCATGTGTGTGCCTGTTATATAAAAATCCAGTTTGATCATTATTAATTGTCTTTGAAAGTGGGATTTTCATTCTGTTAGCTAGGATTGACATGAATATTTTGTAATCATTATTCAGTAATGATATAGGTCTGCATGAGGTGCAAAGGTCTGATGGTTTATTATCTTTTAGAATTGGTGTTATGAGAGAATATTTCAATGAGGGTGGTATTTTTGCTTCTGACTGGACTTCTAGCAAAGTTTTATGAAAAAGGAAGATTACTGTTGAAGGGAAGAGTTTGTAAATTTCCATAATTATACCGTCTATTCCTGGAGCTTTGTTAGATTTACTTTCTTTTATCTTGTCAACAACTTATTTGTAGGATATAGGTTTTTGTAGGCCTAGTTTTAAGTTTTTGGGAATTTTTTTTATATTGATAAGGTTTGTATCTAAGTTTATTTGGTTGGTATCTAAATCTTCTTTTTTGAAGTGTTCCATATAATGGAACCGAAATGCTTCAAGGATGTGTCCTATATCTGATACTTTTTTCCCTTTCTTTTCATGATATATACTACTAATGTTATTTGCTTTAGATTGTATTTTAATTCCTGTAGATAAGTTATGTAGATATCTGGGGAAGGTGGCTAATGAGTTTATTTTTAATTTTTCCAAGGCTAGACAAGTTGTATGTGTTAGAATGTCATTATTTTTTTATTTAATTCATCTATTTCTTTTTTGACTTCTGGACAATTCTGACTTTTTTTAGATTTTGCTGTCAAGAGTCTGGTTTGCAATTCTAATGATTCAGATTCCCACTCTCTAACTTTGTTTTTGTACCAGCTAAGGGTCTTACCAAATAAATACGCTTTTAATGAGTCCCAAACTATGACTCTACTGATTTCTGTTGTATTATTAATTTCAAGAAATAATCATAATTCTGACAACATCCAGGGTCTGAATTCTCTAATTTTTGGGATATATGATGGAATTCTAGTTGAGAGGATTAAAGGTTTAAACTCTGTCTGGAGCTTCATTATCAGAGAGTCATGATCTGAGAAGGGACATGGAACTATTGAGATGTTGAGGATTTTTGTTTGTAAATCTTGAACTACAAATAATTTGTTTATTCTGGTTTCTGTTCCAAATCTATGGTCTTTATGGGAAATGAATAAGGATTTATCATCTTTTACTTTAAAAGTGTCTATTAAATGAAATGAATCAATCCATTGTTTAAGGATTTTGAAATAGTTGCTATGCAAAAAGACTTCTTGGTGGTTTCAGAAGCTTCTAAGGTACAATTAAAGTCTCCTCCCAGTATAAGATTTCTTATAATTGTTGGAAATAAAATTTAGGTGTTTTTAACCATTTCTGTGCCAATTCCTGGAAACCAATATAGATTAGCTAAGGTCCATATTCTGTTATTAAATTTAATTATAACAGATGCTAGTAGACCTTCTTTCTCTTCATATTTATAAATAACTTTTGGAGTGATTATGTTTTTCTTCCAGAGAATTGATAATCCTTTTGTCTTTGTTCTATAGGAGGATTGAGCTAAGACTGTATAGTCCTTAGGGTTCCAAATAAAGGTATCATTAGTCTTAAAATGTATTTCCTGGAGAAATACTGTGCCTTATTTAGATTTAAATATTTTAGTAAGTTTGATCTTTTATTTGCATTATTTAAGCCATTAGTATTTAATGATAAGAATTTAAATCCATTTCAAGTTATTATTGCAAGAAACTTTTTCCTTCTTTTTTTTATTTTGATTATAGTAGTTATAACATATCCTCTGATAACACTGGATGTTATTTTTATGTGTGTAAACTTGGGAGTGTAATTTAATGTTCTTTCTTCTTTAAATATAAGTAGGGTAAAATTCCAGTCAGGCTTTAAGAAAAGTACTTCTATAAAACATTAATTCTAAAGTATCAAATACAAGTAAATATGAATTTCCCATTAAACATGGAAGGAAAGTCATTCCTAATCCAATAGACAAAGATAGATCTATTGGATTATCACTCATATCTTTAACCAACAGTATCAACTGAGCTCCATATGTTAAATTATTATATGGATAATTTTCTTAAAAGAGATATGAAATTCTATATTATTCTATTATTGTTCTATAGTATTTTATATATCAGGATGGAATGTTAGTAGTGTAAACAATTATTATGTTGACTTAGAAAATGTCCAATATTATTTACCCTTAAGATATCCCAAAAGTGTCAGATATGTCATTTTGGATAAATTAAATTCAACAGAGGAGCGTACACTAAATAAGCCAACAACAAATAGATTATTGCTAAAATAATTTGACTAAAAGGACTCTACAGATACAATGAGTGATTACCAATGAAATATGAATTTACTGTAGGTGTACTGTCTTCCTTTACTTTCCCACTTTTCAGCTCACCAACTTCAACTTACTCTTATGAAAAGACATGGCTTATCAGTGGTATCCTGACTCTGAGTAGAGGTGCCCTACATTCTAGTGTGCACTGCTTTTACATATTTATAGATTTACAAAGCAGAGTCTAAGAATGAACTATGATTACCCTGACAATTCCCATCCTGCATAGGGCACCTCCTGCTTCCAGAATGGGTAATCACATCAGGTCTAGAATGAATGTGAAGGTACCTATATGGTAATCAAGACTTAATTTAGGTAAGTATTAATCAAATAGTATTTAGAGCATCTTAGAGAGTTCTCAGGGCAGTTAGAATACTCTTAAGCCTCTCCTCCCTTGAACAAAAACAGAGATTTCCCTTCCCTTTCTTTCCCTTATTTTAAACCAGTACTGATAAAAGAAATTCAGCAAACATAGGTAAACATACATAACATTCAGTAGTCCATCTTGTACATGACTCACAATCCATTAAACAAGTCAGTGACTAACATCACTTTAGTAAACATTATAAAGACAAATTAGAAATAATTTCCTAGCTCTTTAAATTTTCTGATAAAGCAAAAAGTTAACAATAAGCTATTTTAACTAAAAGTATAAAGCATTTCAATTTTCCTTGCATGCATACATTTCTAATTATATTGCAGTGTCAATAGCTGTCTTTGAAATCTGTACAATACTTCACTTCTTCAAATCATTCCTTTTTCAATTCAAGTTTTGTTTTGTCAAAACGGCAACAATATTTCAAGGGCACAATTGATATTTAGACTGATGTTTCAAATAAATAACTTGTCAGTTGCCAATTGAGTTAGTTTAGAATGTATGGTTAGTGCAAATATAGCAGGTTGCAAAAATAATATGCATTTTTTCGTGTGCTCTAGAGACTGTCATATGCGAGTGACATATATAATGTAGCATATATAGAGCAGATAGTTTATGGATTTAGGTTGTTAAAGTAAATTGTGCTTATTAATCAGGCAGTTTCATTTAAATTCACAAGTAATTTGGGGACATTTCAGTTGAGTTTCCAGGAATGTGTAATCCAATGTGAGTAACTGAGCCCACTTTTCCTCATAAACATATGGCACAATTCATTAAACTAAACAGAGTCTAACATCTGTCTAATAATCATTATAAAGATAAAGAATAGTAATTTCCTAGCTCTTCAAACTTTCTGATATCGCAAAATGTTGACAGTAAGCTATTTTAACTGGAAGCCTAAAACATTTCAATACTTCCTTGTGAATATCTATTTTTACTTTTGCTGTAGTGTCAAGAACTGTCTTTGAAATCTATGCATTACTTCACTTCTTTCAAGTTATTCATTTTACAGTTCAGATTATATTTTGTCAATATGTTAATACATTTCAAGGGCACATTTGATATTTAAACTGATATTTTAAATGAATAGCTATCGGTTACCAAGTAAGTTTGTACAGAGTGTGAGGTAAGTGCAAAGACAACATGTTGCAAAAAGTAATATGTATCTTTTCATATGCTCTAGAGACTGACAATTTCAAGTAACATATAAAATGTAACTTTTACAGTGCACACAGCTTGTGAAATCAAAACAGTTATATTTCAGTGCACATGTAGTTTTTGAACATTTCAGTTGTGTTTCCAGGAATATGTAATCCTATGAGGATAAATCATAAAATATTTACAAATAATCCTATTATGTATTTATTTTACCTTGCTTCATTTTAATAACTAAACAACATTACTTTTTCTTATTTGTTATCTGTGATGCTTAATGCACTTTGCAGATTCACAGTGTCCTTAGAAACTACAGCAATTGTTTACTGTTGCCTAGGCAATGCAAATAGAATGTGAAGAAAGCTTCACTTCTCTTAACCAACAGTACATTTTCCCTCCTTTTTTATGTATTTAAGAAGAAGAAGATTTATCTATGTATAGATAGTGAGTTATTAACTATATACAGACAATATCAGTATAGTAAATAAGAGAGAATTTAGAAAGGGAGACAAGATGCAGTTAAAATAAATAATGAGAAAAGAGAGAAGAGAAAAAGTAAAGAGAAAATTAAGAGAAAATACACATACTATGTATGTTGATTTACAGTATAAATATTTTATGTGCTATATAACCCCCCTTCTGTGAAAGAAAAGTACCCTGTTTTACATACCTGAGGTAATGTGAAAACTCTTGTGTCATCTATTTTCAAAAAATATACATAAAGACTCCAGTAGTTAGTTACCTTTGAAAATTTCAAGCAGTAAAATTGGTCCTTTAAAGTAATGTTAAAACAATTCATATCATAGTAGATGCTTTGAGAGATTTGGCTGTAACAGTATCAGTCTTTTGCTTCTTCTTTTTGACATCTGTCCATATGCGAGTGACATATATAATGTAGCATATATAGAGCAGACAGCTTATGGATTTAGGTTGCTAAAGTAAATTATGCTTATTAATCAGGCAGTTTCATTTAAATTCACAAGAAATTTGGGGACATTTCAGTTCAGTTTCCAGGAATGTGTAATCCAATGTGAGTAATTGAGTCCACTTTTCCTCATAAACATATGGCACAATTCATTAAACTAAACAAAGTCTAACATCTGTCTAATAATCATTATAAAGATAAAGAATAGTAATTTCCTAGCTCTTCAAACTTTCTGATATTGCAAAATGTTGACAGTAAGCTATTTTAACTGGAAGCCTAAAACATTTCAATACTTCCTCGTGAATATCTATTTTTACTTTTACTGTAGTGTCAAGAACTGTCTTTGAAATCTATGCATTACTTCACTTCTTTCAAGTCATTCATTTTACAGTTCAGATTATATTTTGTCAAAGTGTTAATACATTTCAAGGGCACATTTAATATTTAAACTGATATTTTAAATAAATAGCTATTGGTTACCAAATGAGTTTGTACAGAGTGTGAGGTAACTGCAAAACTAACATGTTGCAAAAAGTAATATGTGTCTTTTCATATGCTCTAGACTAGAGACTGCCAATTTCAAGTAACATATAAAATGTAACTTTTACAGTGCAGACAGCTTGTGAAATCAAAACAGTTATATTTCAGTGCACATGTAGTTTGGGAACATTTCAGTTGTGTTTCCAGGAATATGTAATCCTATGAGGATAAATCATAAAATATTTACAAATAATCCTATTATGTATTTATTTTACCTTGTTTCATTTTAATAACTAAACAACATTACTTTTTCTTATTTGTTATCTGTGATGCTAAATGCACTTTGTAGATTCACAGTGTCCTTAGAAACTACAGCAATTGTTTACTGTTGCCTAGGCAATGCAAATAGAATGTGAAGAAAGCTTAACTTATCTTAACCAACAGTACATTTTCCCTCCTTTTTTATGTATTTAAGAAGAAGAAGATTTATCTATGTATAGATAGTGAGTTATTAACTATATACAGACAATATCAGTATAGTAAATAAGAGAGAATTTAGAAAGGGAGACAAGATGCAGTTAAAATAAATAATGAGAAAAGAGAGAAGAGAGAAAGTAAAGAGAAAATTAAGAGAAAATACACATACTATGTATGTTGATTTACAGTATAAATATTTTATGTGCTATATAACCCCTTTCTGTGAAAAAAAAGTACCCTGTTTTACATATCTGAGGTAATGTGAAAACTCTTGTGTCATCTACTTTCAAAAAATATAGATAAAGATTCCAGTCGTTAGTTATCTTTGTTTTAAAATTCCAAGCAGTAAAATCGGTCCTCTAAGTAATGTTAAAACAATTCATATCATAGTAGATGCTTTGAGAGATCTGGCTGTAACAGTATCAGTATTTTGCTTCCTCTTTTTGACATCTGTCCAGACATTTGTTTCTTTTGTTCTCTTGAGAGAAGGTGACATCCAATCTATATCGTCTGGTAAAGTAATCACATTATTAGTTTTAATAAATGAAGAGGCTTCCTCTAAGTCAATAAAAGTCCTCATCTCATTGGCATACAGTATTCTTATCTTAGCTGGATATGCAAGTTGTGCCTTGATGTTATTTTGTTTCAGAAACTTTATCATTGGCCACACTTTTTTCCTTTGTTCCATTATTCTAGATGAAAAGTCGTTATCGAATCTTATCAGGCTCTGTTTATATTTTAGAGGTGCCTTCCTCCAAGTAGATCTTAAAATTAGTTCCTTGTCCAAGTATGAAAGAAATTTGATAATTATTGACCTAGGAGGAGCGTTTGAGTTAGTGGCAGGTTTCCCAAGAGATCTGTGTGCCCTTTAAATGCCAAAGGAAAGTCCTTCTTTTAAAATTAAAAAGTCAGGGATCAAGCTTGATAAAAAGGAAATAATATCCTCACCTTCTCTGTTTTAACGTAATCCAAAAATCCTGATGCTATTTCTCCTCTCCCTATTGTCCAAGTCATCTACTTTATTAACCAACCATGTATTTTGTTTAAGAAGCAGTTCTTTCTGTGTTTCCTCTTCCTTAAGTCTGTTTTCTAAGTCATTTAGAGAAACCTTTATTCCTGTTATCCTTGTCTGGTGTTGTTGTAGCATTTCTTTGAGGGTGTCAGCCTGTTTTTGACTGCTTGTTTTAAGATTTTCCAGGTTCTCTTTAAAATCATCCATCTTCAAAGACAATTCCTGCAGGGTAGATGCCATCTGTTGTAGTTCCTTCTTTAAGGCAGCGTCCTGGTGAGAATTCTTTGAGTTGCTCATTTTAACAAGTGAATATATCTCCAAGCTTTTTGACAGGAAATTATTTGTAAAACTTCACCAAATTTTCTAATTATGTAAATTAATCCTTTATCTATAAGAATTTTATACTTTGAAGAAAAAAAAAAGAATATTTTTTTCCTGTCTTATTTAACTAGTTATATGGAGCTCTAAAATACTGCTGCTTTCAGTTAGCCATTCAGGCTCCGCACGCCATTTAGATTCTTGACGTAACTATAGAATGCCTTGTGGTTGTCTTTGGAATCTTTGGCAATTTTATTTTTATAACTAGCTTTGGATGATTTTATGAGGGATCTCAGCTTATTACTGAGGCTAGTAAGGGAGTTTTTTGCATCCTGGGATTTTCCTCTTTTCTGCAACAGTTTCTTCCTTCTGTTGTATAGTTTGTTTATGGCAGGGGACCACCAGATTGGTTTCCTTTATTTGCAGGAGAGCATCTTGGTTCTATTTGGGATGGCACGATTCATGCAACTACCCTATCTATGGAACAGGCTCCCCATCCATCTGAGGCAGAATTCCTCCCTAACCCAATTCAAGTGCAACTTGGACAATTGGCTGGGAAACTGTAACCTCATCCCTGGTTTGGCACCTATATCTCTAATGGACACAGGTAACCTGTAAATTATTCATCTCCCAGGCCAGTAAAAACTAAAAGAAAAACCAAGACAAGCTAGATTTTCTCTTGTATTAGAGGTAACATGGGATATATCCAACTTACCCCTTAAAGACATTAGGTGTTCAGTTATATGGCAGTTCTGAATGCCCGTGACATTTTTCCTTTTTAAGTCTGTTATGGACAAATTCAGGCCAAACCCAAGTGGGGCTTGGCTTTATTGGCCTGAATTTGTCCATAACAGATTTAAAAAGGAAAAAATGTCATGACCATTCAGAAATGCCATATAGCTAAAACACCTGATGTCCTTAAGTGGTCATTTTCATATAGCCCATGTTACCTCTAATGCAAGAGGTTTTAAGGAATCACACAGCGGAAGATAGGCATGGTAAGATAGTCTATATGTTTTCTATAGTGTAATATCATTAAGTACACATGTGACCTTTATGACTAATGTTGTCATGTTCACTTGCACAGGGCCATCAACTTCAGGCTGATATGATCAGACATCAGGTACATGTCTCTCTAGTCAGTTAGAATGATCAATAGTCTTTGTCTGCCTCTGCCTGCTACTAACAGCTGATGTTTGTGTTCCCCTATAACCTACAGGTTCCACACCACACTGGATGATCCACTCTCCATCTAGGAAGAACAGACACATTAAGGCAGTCCAGATAGTTGCAAAAATGCAAGATCATTACGTACACCTGAAGTCTTTTTGACTAATATTATCTTGTTCAACTGAACAGGACACTGGCAGTCTGGAAAACACCATCAGCCATCCATTA
Organism: Protopterus annectens; assembly: GCF_019279795.1. Classification (NCBI taxonomy): domain Eukaryota; kingdom Metazoa; phylum Chordata; order Ceratodontiformes; family Protopteridae; genus Protopterus; species Protopterus annectens. The sequence goes on from NC_056729.1 coordinate 711,376,508, forward strand.
TATATATATCTTTATTTGCTGTGTGGCATACATAATTTTCAATGCTACATGATACTATGTATGCACTTACTACTATATTGTTTTGTGTATAAATATATATATATATATATATATATATATATATATATATATATATATTTTTTTTTTTTTATATATTACAATGATATTTCAACCATCATCACCAGCAGTGGAGTCAGAGGAGAACATGTATGTTTGTTTAAACAGTGTCCGTTATATTTGTTTGATATTTATATGGGTTATCTCTAATCTATAGGGCCATTGCACCATCCACAGACATGCCAATCTGATAAATCCATATTGCTATAGTCAGTGCAGTTAGAAACTTGACTAATTATGTCAGTCATATCCTGCCTCATTTGATTTCTGGAAATGTATATGACATATCTGATTGCCCTGTATTTCACAGGTTCATAGGAGATTACTAGGCTAATGGCCCTAGAGACCTTACAAGCCTAGCCATGTTAATCCTGAGTTGCTCCAACTGTCCTTGGTTAGATAGGCATAATTCATACAGTAAGTCTATAATCAACACCGACTACCCCTGTCCATGAGGGACATGGATGACATCCCAGGGGTGAATTTATGGTTTCCCATCCATTTGTCTAGGTTGCACTTGAATAGGGTAAGAGTGGAGCTCTCCTTCATGTGAACTGGAAGTTTATTCCAGAGGAGCAGCATTCTCTGGGAGATATATCCATCTCTCAAGCATGTTCTTTTTATGTCACAGGCTATGTTAAGACTCCTAGAGTATGTTACTCTTGTGCCATTTGCCTTGCAGATGTGCAGCATTTCCATAAGGGCAAGGTTGGAGACTGCCCTGTAGGCCAGGCACAAGCTGCCTCTCAGCAGCCTATAAGATACAGAGTACTGTGACAGGGCTTTTTAGCCTATCTATAAAAGTCATGGTTTGGAGGCCCTGCATTTTCTTGGAGATAAACCTCTGGGGTCTCTCCAGCTGCTGCAAGTGTCTGCTGAGGTACATGCAAAAGGGATCATTTTATTCTATTAATGGTTTGATGAGAGTCAAGTACATTGGAGTCATAACATCCTTAGACCTAGACATGATACCCTTACTTATGAGATGCACAATGTAAAAGGCTTTCCTTACCCCTGTGGGACCTTGTGGTGGAAGTTCAGATTGCTGTCAACCTGTGTTCCCAAATGTCCCACCACAGGGTTTGAACTTAGGAAGGTGTCCATCTTGTAATTAGCATGGAATTTTGCTTTGCCAAAGGGAATAATAATGCACTTTTTTGTTTTTAGTTTTAGTTTGTGCCTTTGGCATCACTCATTTGTCTGTGTTAGTCCCTGCTGTAATATGTTAACATCATTGGGGGATGCAATGATTGCCCCCGATTTGCAATCATCAGCAAATTTGGTAAGCCAAAGGCCATCTACTTTAGCCTGAACTTCCAGGAAATAGATTCCAAACAGTAAAGGGTCCAGCACAATTCCTTGTGGTATGCCACTGGTGAATGGTCTACTGGTAGAGGTGGAATCACCAACTTTGACAGTATGTATTCTGTCAGTGACCCAGTTGGGTACCCACCTAGTGATGTAAGGGCTAATCTCCAGCTGAGAGAGTTTCTCAATGATACCTGAATGGGAGATTGTATCAAAAGCCTTGGCTACGTCAAGGTAGGTGTTATGCACTGTCTTTCCTTCATCCAGGGCTTTGGTGACTTCCTCGAAGCAGTCTACTACGTTTAGCAAGCATGACCCACCCTTAATGAAGCCAAACTGGATTGGGTCTAGAGTTTGAAAGTCGCCTATGTCCTTGTTAAGGTCCATAATGATTCTTTCCATGGCCTTGCAGATGAGGCTGGTTAGACTTATATAGTCCAGACAAGTACATCTCAAATCATTCACCCCAACATAGACTATGACAGAGTCATAACAGTTATTGCTATTGAGTGACTAGAGCACATGCATGATTTGATGGATAATGGCACCTGAGAGGCAGCTGACCATGACCTTCTCCTTGTCCAGCCTGGTGAGGGGCACATCTGTGTGTCTCACCATGGAGTCGCCTATGACCAAAACATTAGGTTTTGAGGTGTTTTGCTTTAGGGACTTATTTGCTGAGACACTAGTGTATGTGTTATTATGTGTAGTGGTTTCTATTTGATAGCTGTGTGTGCAAATGGTTTACATCCATGAGGTGTTTTGTTAGGCTTCTGGTGAGTACCTTCTCTTATGTGGGTTTATGTGTCATGTCTTTATTTTGTGTGAAAAGTAATGTATGCGTGCTGACAACCTGTTTGATGCCCTGTTTGTTGTTATGTGAGAGAACTGGTTCCACTTTCATAGTGTAATTATATCTCTCACATAGGGTATTTGTTTTTTTTAAGGAGTAAGTGGTTATCAGTATACATAAGACAATTACTACATTGCCTCAGGATGCCCATGTCAATCAGGTTGGCCGGAGAAATGATGGGAAACTGCCCATCCACTACAGCAGATTTTTTACCATCTGAACTATTAGAGAAGGGAGTATGTACTATTAGGGAATGAAGTGGGCTATTAAGACCAGTTTTTGCACTAGGAATAACAAAGGGGCCTGTTCTACTGAAGGCTAGAGATAATAAGTGTGGCAACACTGCTTAGTGCTCAGCTGAGTTAGCTGTAGTGCAACAGGTAGCCTTGGAAAGGTTCCACTGACTGATGTTTAGGGAAAAACTGTGTTTCAAGGCATTTATGTCTATACAGGGCACTCTAACCCTAGGTGTGCGGTGTGCAGCCGCATGCAAACAAGAGGCTTAAATACAGGTGAAAATAAACACTTTTAAGCTAACCTACCAGCAGGAAAGCACACTATAAACCTTCTTCCAGCAATCCCAAACTCAGACAAGGCTAGATCTCCAGCCTTCTGTCACAAGGGTGCAGGAGAGCCCTTCTTAATGGAAGATGGCCAGTTTAGTGCTCAAGTGTACTGGCTAGATTCAGTAAATCTGAATCTAGAATATGCTATCTGGGCTAACAGTGCAGTTGAAATGAAATGCAGAGAATGATGCAGTCACAGACAGTAAAAAGCAGAAGCAATGCAGCAATTAGATACAATACAGCTCAAAAAGTGCAGCAGAATAACACATTTTCTTAATTTCTTGCTTTTAGCCTTGGATGCCTTTGATATCAGCAGAAACACTCTGGACCTCTGGCAAAGACACCAAACATAGAGCAGCTCTGGTTAATTGAGAGCAAACCCGCGCTCATGTGAGGCTTAAATACAGGTGAAAATAAACACTTTTAAGTTAATCTACCAATCACACAATGAACCTTCCTCCAGCAACCTCCAACTTAGTCAAGGCTGGATCTATACTTTTCTACCACCAGAGTGCAGGGGAGTGTTTTGTAATGTAAGATGGCTGGTTTAGTGCTCAAGTGTATTGATAACAGATTAGATTCAGCAGATCTGATTCCAGACTATACTATCTGGGTTAACAGTACAGTTGAAATCAAATGCAGAGAATGATGCAGTCACAGACAGTAAAAAGCAGAAATAATGCAGCAATTAGATAAAATACAGTGTAAAAAGTGTGGTAGAATCAAATATATACTTATTTTCCTGTTTTTAGTCTTGGATGCCTTGGATATCAGCAGAAACATTATGGACATCTAGCAAAGATGCCCCAAATGTAGATCAGCTCCTATTAATTGATCTCAAACTCCTACTTACATGAGGATTAAATTCAGGCAAAAATAAACACTTTTAAGCTAATCTACTAATAGATAAATATGTGATGTGCCTCATTTTGATAGTATGCTAATGGCACATGAGTCACTCCATTGAGTTTCATTGTCCATCCCAGAAGGGGACAGTCAGGTGTTTCATGGTATAACCTCCAATAGGGATGACAGTGTGGCTGGCTTTTCTGATAATATAGGGGCATCTAATATTTACATGATGGATGACTATGACTTGCTGTCCCATGTCGAGTCTGGTATTGCTGGTGACTCTTCCCCACAATGGACTGATGTCCTTCAGATTACACATGGGAGTGTAGCTGATGTGCATAGACTCATGTCAGAGGGTGAACATTTTCAGTATTAGAGACACATGAATGTTTATGGCAAAGTCATTGTACTGATCTGCATGCCCTTGTCCATGCTATCAATCTTGTAGCACATCAGATGCATGTTATATATGAAGATCAGGAGTGCAGATATAGAGAGGGCAGAGCAGCACTTGCTGCACAACATGATAGTACGGTATATTTTGCACAATCTGCTGAAAACCTTCTTACGGTGTTGCTAGAGCAGTTTCATAGTACATACCAGGTATTATGTGCCATGAGTCTCATAAGCAGATTCCCACCATTGGATAGAGGCAGACACCCTCTCAGTAAACCCACTCATGCCCCCCCCCCATACATCATTCATTGTGTTGCAATGTGCACACACATCTGCTGTTGGCCAGTGTATTCAGAATCCAGTAGTCACATAAGACAGACACATCAGAGTTCTGCTCCTATTCACACCATGTCACAACAACCAGCTCCTTGTTACAGCATCATAGGCTGAGTGTTTCCAGGCATGGCAGGGTCAGCCAAGACTGTGGTGTGAGCCATCAGCATGGGCACCCTAGACGGCATTAGAGTAACACAGGCAGTTGATCCAATGAGTGTCTTGTTGTAATTTCTAACACTGTGGCAATGATGACCACTGTGCTAACCACTGCCTACTACATCTGGAAGTTGTTTCTGGAATATCTGATACCATAGACTTTTTCTGCTCATTTATTTGACATATGTGACTGCTTTCATGTTGTATTAAATTGTACTTATTTGTCATTGTTATCTTTTATGTAAAATATTGACAGCTTTACTCCTCTATGTGATTATCACCTTGCTTACATTTTATAAGTTGTTGCTAGTTGACATATAGTGAGCATTTCTTCTATTCATCACTATATTACAGTATTCGTCCGGCATTAATTTACGCATTACACATTTCATTGTTGTCTGCCATAACTGCATGCACTGGTATACTTCATTGTGCATACTAGTGTTACTTGTGGCATTTTCATAGGTTCATAGAAGGTTTCTAGGCTAATGGCCATAGAGCCTTCACAAGCCTAGCCATGTAAAGAAACTGTGTACTCTAAATGACCATAGTTAGATGGTCATTGTTAGCACAGAATTTTTATGATCAGCACTGACTACCCTTATCCATGAGGGCATAAGTGCCACCCCAATGGTAAATTTATGGTCACCCATCCAATTGTCAAGGTTGGGCTTAAATGGAACCATTGAGGAGCTCTTCTTCATATGTAATGAGAGCTTATTCCAGAGGCATGGCAATCTCTGGGAGATACATCTGATATATTTTATTTTGGTACAACACATGCCATCCCCCCCCCCAGCACAACATGCATCTCTATTTACATATTCACATTTGTTATCCTCCTGCTGACTTGTACTTTCCATGTGTGCCTTTCGATAACTACCTGCTTACATACACAAACATATACCAGTGTAGCTGCATCCCATACAATTATGTGTAATGCCTGTTACTGATGTTCTGCAGAACTGAACTGAACTTATGTGTTCATCTGGCTGACTCATGCTTTTGCATAAACCTGTGCATTGTAGTGATGCCTTATGCGTGACAGTACAAGTCAGGCATGTCCTGTAATACTTATTTGTGTCGTGTCAGATATGTGGCTTTTGTGCTGTTCCTTGCCATGTTGTCAGTATTGCTGCTGCTGTGTGCTGCATAGTGTGGTGTACAACACTGTTACTCACCCCTAGGACATGTGTAATGCATCTCAGTGTTATTGTATTACCCTTCATTTAGGTTCTGTTGGTTGTGAAACATTCCTAAACAAAGCACGATCTTACATTTATTGTGGTAATGGCAGTTGTACTGCTACTTTCACACTCTAACTGTATGCATGATGATATCCTACCTGGACAACAACACCTTCTGATCATTGCACCTTATGCATAATACACATATGCCACTGTGGTCATGTTTTTATGTACCTTGCATAAAGTGGACCTGTGGTGAATGTACCTCTGTAGACATCCAGATGTGTTCATTACTATGGTACATATATGTGTATAAGGTTTTACAGGTGAATATTGTGATTATAGTAGGCATGATGTTCAATCTGGACATCTAATGGACTTTTTTCTATTAGGCACATTCTGTGCTGCTTTTGTGGGGCAATACTGATGTGAGAAGCTGGCATAATGAGCTGTTTACTTTACAGAAATAAGGTGCAGGGTTTGATTCTTTCATTGGGATAATGGTCTAGGCTTAAAATGACCCACACAGGTAGTTAGCCTAGTACTAATCTATGAATCTATGAGCATCATTGTTCTGTCTATGTACTTCTGTACTTGTGACTTGTCATGTCCCAAAGGTGTGAGCGAGGTGCTGCCATGCTGACTTAGCTAGAACATATAAATGCAACATCTGTAGCCCAGGGTTATTTCTTCTTAAGCTTGTGTTCTCCTGATCATCCTGTATCAGCTTTGAAAGCTCAACATCAGACATCTTGGGTTCTTGGAGAAGAGCACCCACACATGTAGGCTGACAAGTGACAGTGTTGTAATGTAGCTTGATGTGCAGCATGATGTACATGATGAACATCTATGATGTCTTTTCTAGTGTGTATTGGAGTGCACTCCCATATGTGTCCAGACACCTGCATCTTGCTTCCAGCATGCCAAATGCACACTCAATGGTGTTCAGTGTCTAGGTGTGTGCCTTGTTGCATGCATCCTCATGACGTGTTCATGGGGATCTGTATGGTGTCATATACCAAGGCATAACTGCAGTCACCTATATGTAGAAAGAGGAAAACACATGTAGTTCTCAGACTTACTGTTGTCAGGTTTGAATTATGCTTACATTATAGCTGTGGTCCTATACTTACTGAGTAAGAGCCCCTCTGTTACTTCACCATGTTAGATAGTATTCCTCTGACCACTTCCCCTCCAGATTTCTACATCATGCCTACTACCATGGTGTATGGCAATGATACTGGTAATGAGGCCATCTGCAGAGCACACAACATGACAACTGAGTGATCACCACCCCTTTCTACTGATGTATCATTCAGCATTGGGTATCACTGAGGTTGTTATTGGGATGTGGGTAAAGTCAGTTGCACCGAGGGCAAGGGAGAATTTGGCAATGGCATAGGACTTTTTCATGGCAGTTCTGTGCTTCATGGCTGTTGTTGGGCAGTGGATGTATTCATCTGCTTTCCAGCCCACTACTGCCAGGAACTGCCCTAGAATGTTTCTGGCAGCTGTCTGGGACACTCCTTACAACATTACACATATGCTACTGAAATGTCCCAGAGGCCAGTATACCCAGAGTCAGGCACACTTTTGTTTCCAGCAGTACTGTCTTTCCCCACATAATGTTTGTGGACACATGGGGTGCACAAATCCTGTACACAGCCTGCACCAGTTCTCTGTGTAACCTGCATATGTCAACAGTGTCCTGGTTATACAGCTAGCTTGACTGTTGCCTGGCTCAGTGTCTTGCTGGCTGCCTTCTAGGATGCATTTGCAGATAGTACTCTTGTACAACTTGTAGTACCCCAGCCTGCTCTAATGTCTTGAATGCAGCATGTATTGATGTTTTTTAAGTGATAAGTTGTGGAATACACAGTATTTCTTAGGAATTCATAGGAATAAATAGAAGACAGGATGAGCACAGATAGCCTCTGATGAGTGCTTCTAACAATTTTTGGTATACAACTCTGTCAGATTTCATTGCCCTTAGGTGCACCCACTGTGTTTTTTTAACTATCTTGACGTGACTATTACTAAAAACAAGCTGGGTAAGAAATATGAATCTCGGATTTTTAGAAAGGAATGTTTTTCTAATTCCTATGTTCACTTTGAAAGCGACCATCCTTTTTACCTTAGGAGGAATATAGTCAAAGGCCAAATGATCAGGGCCTGTCGAATGACTAGTGAAGATGCTTCATGTGTAGAAGAAATGGATTTAATACAAGGTTTTTTCAGGGACAGGGGTTACCCACTTAGGCTTATTAAGAATGTTAAAAGGGAAGTCATGAGAAAACGGAATACCCATTATAGGCCGTTATTGACACAAAATCATGGTACATTTGGACACACTATAGACATTTCTTTAAGGACTAAAAACAATTCAGTAGAGGTGAACAATACACCCCGTCTGATGGTGACCTACTATAAAGGGATACATTGGTTACAAAGAGGCATAAATGAAGTATGGAGAATGTTTTCAAAAACTTGTGTAGATGTCCCCATCTTTCAACAACAATTGAGGTTTGGGTTTAGGAAGAATAATAATTTTAAGAAACTTTTCGAGAGGAAAAAGGCCCTTTATGTAAGTGGAACACAGAAAAAAGTGGGGACTTACAAGTGTGGTAGATGTGGGCAATGTACCTTTATATTGGGGGAAAAAATGCTTTGGTTAGGTAGATTAAACCTAAAATTGAAAAGTAAGGGCTACCACACTTGTCATACCCAAGGGGTTGTCTATCTGGCTGTTTGCTTGACCTGTGGAAAATACTACGTCGGTAAAACCGAACGTAAGTTAAAGCAAAGGGTCTACGAACACACAAGAGACATAAAATCCTAACTTTGTGTGTTATGCTGGTCTTGGTGTTTCATTAAATATACGTTTTTACTTATCGAGTGGCTTACTTTGTTTACGGAGTGATATACACCTGGCATATGTGACTGGAGTGTTGCAGGAGGGTACCCTTTATGGTAAATGCAAGCGGACTACTACTTGGTTTATTCATTTTTTCGTGACGAGGAGGAGTGGTGTTTTTGGTGGTGTTTTTGGTTACACAGTGCAACCGTTAGCGTTTACGAGGGATCCTAATGGAAACGGACAATTCACTTTTAAGCCAACTATTGAAACTGATTCATAGCCATTCGCAAAACAGTAATGGTATAGGCAGTCCGACGGACAGCAATGAGTCGATTCCGTGTGCACAGAGAAGCCCCAAGGAGATCCGGAGGCCAATGATGACATCACGGTTAGACACGGAGGGTGAAAGGAGTATTTTGAATGCTAACCATGGCGTTGGTGAACGCTTGACTAACTCGGCTCATGGTGGGCCATCCAAGGGCAAAAGCTCGGGTAAACACAATCCCCTGGATACATACAAGAACATTTCGTTTTCAGAATGGCTGGGTAAATCGTTTACCGCGACCATGCAGGATAAAGAGAAAGAGAAAACTGGTACGGACAATTATAGTTACAAAGACAAATGCAAGTTACTTGAAAGTGAATTATTTAGATATAAAAACTTATGTTTAGATAATTGGTACCTGACGCAATGCGTCGAACAAAATATTGTACCAAAAGGACTGAGACTTAGTAAATTCCCCAATAACATACGGGGGAATGAAAAGTTGTTTAAAACAATATCCGATTCATTGAATGATTGTGGTATAGCTATGTTAAAAGCGATGATTTGTAGTAACACAGAAATAACAGAAGACATTAAAACACGGATTGATGTTTTGCACTTAGATATTACTAAGGATTTGTTTTTCACATTGCAGGAATACAAGGATGTGTATTGCAAAGTTCTTCATGATGTAGATGTTAGTATATCTAAAAATTATAAGAGGAAATTAGGAAAAATTGAACGGGACTTACATGATTACAGAGAGGGTAAGGCATATACGGATCCGGGGAAATTTTATAGGAAGAAGGCCTTTAAAGGGAAAGTGGCTAGTGGTATAGATGGTTTCGGTAGAAGGTTCGAATCAGAACCATACCACTTCCACAGGAATCAAGGCCAGGGAAGGGAAACCAATGTTGAAGGTCCTAATTTTGTAGATGAGAATTATTCAGAAGGATGTTACATCAGAGAAAATGTATCAGATTCAGAATTCCCTTTGGGGGAAGGGGAAGAGGGAGTGAGACGGTCAGTGAGACTGAAAAAACAGTATCACCCCTTTTCCTATGCAGAAGCAGCAGGGAACCAACACTCGAGAAAGCGAGGGGCGAACAACTACAGATAGGGCCTAGTTCACACATATCTGTTCCAATTACAGTAGAACAGAAAGACTCCTTAGATAGTGGTTGTAGGAATGTGTTCTTCGACATAGGGAACACAAGGTGTGGTAGTGAAGAATTAGGGGACTTGGACAACATCAATGAAGACAATATTAATTCCACCAAATGTAAAATTAATGTGGATAATAATTTCTACATTTATAACTTTACTGAAATTGAGGTTACCACGTCGTTTTTTGGGCTTTTTACAAAAGGGTTCTCATTTATTCCCATAAAAAAAACAAAAATAGAGGATTTATTACTAGATGTCAAGTTATTTACAAGAAAGTTACATTTCAAAAATAGTTTCGGACAAGGAGATAATACGTATTTAAACGTATTTAAAAGGAAAAGTGTATTTAACCCTCCCTTGCAACAAGACATTGCCAATTTTGAGAACCAAGTTTTATACATGATTAGGGAGGGTTACCATGGGGACGACGGAGTTAAAGAATTAAGTAATTTGACAAGTGAGGAAGTTACTATCTTGAAGAAGTTACAGGGTAATGACAAAATTAGGATCATGAAACCTGACAAAGGGGGAGGAGTGGTCCTGATGGACCATTGGGATTACACTAGTAGGATGAGGGACATTCTTAACCAAGGGGATAGATACCGAATAGTATCCAGAAACGAAATGAACATCTGTTATAAGAAAATAGATTATTGGTTAGAAGACAATCTTTTACAGGGTCTAATTAACATGGATCTGTACAATTATTTTAAAGTTTCTAAACCAGTTATTCCGGAAATATTCGGTATCCCCAAAATTCATAAAGATGTACAAAATCCCCCCCTTAGACCCATTGTAACTTCACAGTGTTCAAAGACACAGCCTCTTGCCATATTCATAGACACAAAATTAAAGAACTTCCATCAGAATTATAAACATATACTGGTGGACTCATGGGACTTTCTCACCAAATTTAATGAGGTTCCATATAATGAAAATTTTATTTTTGTGACTATTGATGTTCGTGATTTATTTTCTGTCATACCCCATGACACTGGATTAAATTGGTTTGAACATATGTTAGTGGAATTTAATTTTTGTAATATGACTGACTTTAGATTAATTCTTGAAAATATGGAACTAGTGTTGAAAAACAATTTCCTCTATTTTCAGGGAGATATATACCATCAGATAGGTGGGGTGGCAATGGGTTCTTCCTGTGCCCCTACCTATGCTAATATTATTATGCTTTTTTGGGAGCTAGAATATGTCTTCAAATCCAACTTTTGGGAATACGTCATTACGTATTTCAGGTTTTTGGATGACATTCTTCTAGTGTGGAACGGGACTGTTGAACAGGTCGAGGAATTTATAGGATATTTACATACGACAACAACTTTTTTGGAGTTCACTTATCAACACAATAAGGAACAGATAAACTATCTTGACGTGACTATTACTAAAAACAAGCTGGGTAAGAAATATGAATCTCGGATTTTTAGAAAGGAATGTTTTTCTAATTCCTATGTTCACTTTGAAAGCGACCATCCTTTTTACCTTAGGAGGAATATAGTCAAAGGCCAAATGATCAGGGCCTGTCGAATGACTAGTGAAGATGCTTCATGTGTAGAAGAAATGGATTTAATACAAGGTTTTTTCAGGGACAGGGGTTACCCACTTAGGCTTATTAAGAATGTTAAAAGGGAAGTCATGAGAAAACGGAATACCCATTATAGGCCGTTATTGACACAAAATCATGGTACATTTGGACACACTATAGACATTTCTTTAAGGACTAAAAACAATTCAGTAGAGGTGAACAATACACCCCGTCTGATGGTGACCTACTATAAAGGGATACATTGGTTACAAAGAGGCATAAATGAAGTATGGAGAATGTTTTCAAAAACTTGTGTAGATGTCCCCATCTTTCAACAACAATTGAGGTTTGGGTTTAGGAAGAATAATAATTTTAAGAAACTTTTCGAGAGGAAAAAGGCCCTTTATGTAAGTGGAACACAGAAAAAAGTGGGGACTTACAAGTGTGGTAGATGTGGGCAATGTACCTTTATATTGGGGGAAAAAATGCTTTGGTTAGGCAGATTAAACCTAAAATTGAAAAGTAAGGGCTACCACACTTGTCATACCCAAGGGGTTGTCTATCTGGCTGTTTGCTTGACCTGTGGAAAATACTACGTTGGTAAAACCGAACGTAAGTTAAAGCAAAGGGTCTACGAACACACAAGAGACATAAAATCCTAACTTTGTGTGTTATGCTGGTCTTGGTGTTTCATTAAATATACGTTTTTACTTATCGAGTGGCTTACTTTGTTTACGGAGTGATATACACCTGGCATATGTGACTGGAGTGTTGCAGGAGGGTACCCTTTATGGTAAATGCAAGCGGACTACTACTTGGTTTATTCATTTTTTCGTGACGAGGAGGAGTGGTGTTTTTGGTGGTGTTTTTGGTTACACTCCTTACAACATTACACATATGCTACTGAAATGTCCCAGAGGCCAGTATACCCAGAGTCAGGCACACTTTTGTTTCCAGCAGTACTGTCTTTCCCCAAATAATGTTTGTGGACACATGGGGTGCACAAATCCTGTACACAGCCTGCACCAGTTCTCTGTGTAACCTGCATATGTCAACAGTGTCCTGGTTATACAGCTGGCTTGACTGTTGCCTGGCTCAGTGTCTTGCTGGCTGCCTTCTGGGATGCATTTGCAGATAGTACTCTTGTACAACTTGTAGTACCCCAGCCTGCTCTAATGTCTTGAATGCAGCATGTATTGATTTTTTTTAAGTGATAAGTTGTGGAATACACAGTATTTCTTAGGAATTCATAGGAATAAATAGAAGACAGGATGAGCACAGATAGCCTCTGATGAGTGCTTCTAACAATTTTTGGTATACAACTCTGTCAGATTTTATTGCCCTTAGGTGCACCCACTGTGTTTTTTTAATGTGCTGGTTGTGCACTTGGACTGCAAATTATCCTGCACCGAATAAATTATTACTTGTTCTTGTCTTTACATCCATTATGGAATGGTTATTATATATGAAAAGTTATTTTATTTTGAAATATCAAACACATTACCCATTGAGACCTAATGAGGAAATAAACTGGAATGTAATTTTGAAATATATGGAAGTTATACCTTAATAAGAGATATACATTTAAATATGCAAGGGGATAGTTAATGATGGTGAACACTGATTATCTGAGAACTGCAGGAATTTATATTATTGTGTGTGTCCCCTGGAGAATTGGAGAGCCATTGCAAAAGGAACTTTTAAATGTACTAAATAAAGTTAGAAGTTTTATGTAAGCAGACACGACTGTGTGTATATTACAATTTATTTGTCTGAGGCTCTGGTGAATAGATATATATTTAGGCTTATAAGGTCTATCACATTGATCCATTTGTGCTATCCTAAGTCCCTACTTCAAAAATACACTGAGATTACATGTTCTGCACTGTACATTTCACATTAGTTAAAGAGTACTGCAGTGATGAGAAATCAAACAATTGTGCAGCCACCTTCAGCCAGACTGCTATTGTTTTACCCAATCTGTCTTCTAGTGATCATATCATCTGACACCGTTTTTAGTGTTTTTTAGCAAAAGTTAGTAATAGAAGGCCATGCCTTTTAATAAAGAGTATGAGACTGCAGTCTTTCCAGTCACTCTTCAGTCTAAAAATGCACACTTCAGCAGGACCTGTATCATAAAAATGTCAAATCACCCAGATGTTATATTCTTCAGCTACAAATAGCTGAAACATGTGTTTGTAAACATGTAGAGGTCTTATCTTGATGCCAAAAGTGATGTGCTAAATTTGTGTCATTGAGATACATTTGTAGAGGTAAAAGCAATAGATGTGACTGATGCTATTTGGAGGATCATAGTGCTGAAGAAAAATGAGTAATGCCTGATTATCAGTGTAATAGCATGTGACCATGTCACCTTATAAAGGGTCAGTGGAATTTAATGACTATGGCAGTTGAAATGGATATTGGCAGATGGGGTGTCATGAGCGATAATGTACAACAATGTGTTTAAAAGTACCCAGGCAAGTACAGAGAGGCCATTGAAGGACTAACTGGACTGGTGAAGGGAATGGAAGTTTTGTCTTGGGCAAAATAATATACAGAATAGCATACTTCTATTTAAGAAAGCTAATAATTCTTTACAATATGTTAAGATGATTAATGCATAACAGCTCTTATATATGAGCTTCATTCAATAAAGTATTGCAAAGCTGAATATAACATGTTCTGTTTACATCAGTTATTTTTTTCCATTATTAACAGCTTTGCAAGCTATTACATCTTTCCCAGGGGCTTGTGAATTCTTTAATACTTACCACTTTACTTAATACAAATTAAAATTGTGATCCTTCAAATGTTTAGTAAATACTTTTCAGCCTCTTCCACAGACATGTTTGTTCACATGAATTTACAATGCTATTAATGTTAAGTGACAAAAAATGGTCTCACATTTAAGAGAACACAAGACAAACCATTCACATTTACCAGTAAAATGACTTCCAGAAGTGTATCCCTGTGGATTTCTCCAGGTTCAAAAGTATCTTTTAGTTTAGTACTATTTTAAGTACCGAATCTATAAAAAAGACAAATTCAGCAATTTGTCATCATCCCCACTTGTGGCAGATGAATTATTTAAATTTGTACTGCATCATTATTTTGTTAAAAAAGTAGCTTTATCAAGTTTTATTTATTTGCTTACTTAACATATTTTTTTAAAAGTTCCCACTCCATTATTCTTTTGTTAAAATAGGTAGTTTAAGCAAGTTTTATTTATTTACTTAATTTATTTGTTGGGATAACATTAATGTCCTTAGAAAGAATAGTAATCATTTCTCTGTTCAAAACACAGGCTGAAGGATCCTGTGGCTTAATTTCATAAGGCACAGTAGAAAGTGCATATATATCCTTTTATGTTCCTTTCCTTGACCTCTTCCTCCATGATGACCAGATGAAACAAAGATGCTTAAATAATTTTAAAACCCAGTTCTAATCTCAGAAGCTGTGGATGCAAAATAAATTCTTATAGAGTCTGAATTCTTATTGTAGTGTGAAACCGAAAAAAACGCTCAATTTCTCATAGAGGCTTCTTATTCACTGCTGATGCAAATTTCATAAGGTCCTGTATTACAATGTAAACCACAAAACTGTTTGAACAGTCTTGTTGATCAACTAGAGCAATCATTTTTTACATTTTACAGTTTCAGTGTCTCACTTTTAGATTTTACAATTAGTGTCGAATTTCACACAGATTGTTAAGACTTCTTGCACCTTTTCTTTAAAAATTCAGTCTGAGCATTCTACTTGATTCAATGCTGCAAGTCATTAATTTCTGAACTGATCCTCACATATTAGTGATGATCAAAATCTGTAATTATTTCCAAACATTTCTTTGAACATCTCAATGAAATTACTTTCTGCTTTCACAGAAATCATTATCTTGGTCTTCAAACATACACTTTGGCTGTTTATCACTCTTTAGAGCCCAAATGGTTATGTCCAGCTCTAAACAGAATTCTAACAACATTTTGTAAAAAATGTGTTTGTCCCTTTTTCTAAATGTTTTCTGCTGGAATAATCATCAGCAGATTCTTTTCATGTAACTTACTCTACCATTTTACAAACTAGCAGCCAAAACCTAAACCTCATGTAATTTTAGCATACATCCATAATTCAAGTGTATGTAATAAAGAAGTGAAGTCCCCTTGGTTGCCTTACTAATGCATACTAACCCTAACCATGACACTGCCCCTAGCACTAACCTTGCATATTAATATAAGAAAATCCCTTTCCCTAGCAGTACCACTATTCAAAAAATTTTGGTCTGACGTTGCTGTTACAATTGGGGTTATGTAACTAGTAAAGGAAACTGTTGGTTTTTTTTTTTTTTTTTTTTGATCACTGGTTGTTCAGTGTTTCTTTTTGTCAAGGTAAATTTGTTTTTGAAGTCCTCACATTGATGTATTACACTTCAGTGGTAAAGCAGTTGCATGAGGTGTCATATAATCATATGTATATATGAGTGTATTTATGGATCATAATGCACAACTTTCTGAATAAATACATAAATAAAAATACTATATGAAGTCTCCCTTACCAGAAAAGAAAAATCTCCTAACCCAACATCCCGAAAACCAGCACAAACTTCCCAAACCCCATATTGTACCAATTGCAAAAGAAAGGTAAGCAGTCTCTTTTTGCGATCAATCAGATAAAAAATAAAATAATTATACTACCGTTATACACAGTTTATCTAAATGGTGTTTTCAGCTGGTAAAATGTAGGGTTAGGGATAATAGCAAGGACAGTGATAGGAACCTTGACATATGATTTCCCAAAGTCTAGGAATGCCTAGTTATACTCTGTCCTCATTTCCAGCTACTTCACTGCAATCTGTCCCCTTACAAACATTAGGATGATTGTACTATATCATGATCTGAATCCAACCTGCACCTCCCATCTTACTTTCTTCTGTTCTGTGTATTCTTTTCTCAGACATGAATAAGGTGTTATGGGGCTATCCTTGTCCCTAAACCAACCCTGCAAATTACCTCTTAAAAAACACTTTTCCCTAACATCCTCACTACACAAAACTCTCACACCCTCTACACATATATAACCCCCCCACACACACACACACAGACACACACACACACACACACACACACACACACACACACACACACACACACACACACACACATATACACAATGTTATTGCCTTCCCAAGCCCTTACTCAAACTCTAACCCACAAATACTCACACACACACACACACACACACACACACACACACACACACACACACACACGCACACACACACAGTTCTAGCCATGATGTTGCCCATTTAATGTAACCAAAAGCACTACTGTAACATGACACAAATATTCAGCAAAATTGTTTTGATAAAACCAACCTTCAGTAAAATGTGCTTTCAGTAAGAAAAAAAGTAATTCAATCTGTTGGGAAAATGAACATTTGGCAGAGTGAACTACGTATAAATAGACAGATACATAGATAGGTAGATAGATAGATAGATAGATAGATAGATAGATAGATAGACAGATAGATGATAGATAGATAGATAGATAGATAGATAGATAGATAGATAGATAGATAGATAGATAGATATCTTTTTACACATAATGCATATTGCTGAACTGCCTTCAACACTGCAGCCTCAGTGTGAAAAGCATCAGAATTTCCCTTATTCAACAAAAAATGTACATAAACCTTAAGATCTCTCTACTGCACCTGAAATGTATAACTTGCCATGGCACTTCAGCATTACTGCAGTCTCTAACTCTAAGCAGGACACCCCTAATCTGTTTTAAGAACTTACAAATAACAATTACTTGCTATATACACAGTCACTTAACCATGAGTGCACACCTTACTGCTTATCACTCACACCTTGCTATGGTAATGTTAAATACATGTTTCATCTCTCATCTATTAGATTCCCAGAGCCCCAGCCTTCGTCCTGCTCTCATGTAGATCCACTAGCATTTTTTTATCCTCTTCACAAACCTCTAGAGGCACAGCAATATGTTTTATGATGTCTAGCCACGTTTCTTTGCCTGGAATTGCTTTTTTTCCTCAAGTATGACATAAGTCTTGTAAATGCTTGTGCTGAAAAAACATTTATTTTAAAAGTAGTTATAATATCCTCCATCCTCTCCACCTATCCCAAACCCAAACACACCTCCTCTTGTGTCTCTTTCCTTGTATCTTTGTGCTGGTGCCTCTTAACAGAAAGAGTATGGGGTTCTTTAAAATTTCTTTCAAAGTAAACAGCAAATACTTATAGTATATACATATACAAAACTAGCATGTACACACAGTGTAACAGCTGGTGCAAACGGTTGAGGCTGTGAGCTGTAGTTCCTGTGGTACAGAATTTTATTCCCTCAACTCTTATTTGCCTACTGTGAGACATTGAACAAGTCACCTAACCAGATAATCTTTTGGTTAGCTGGGAATTTTGACTAGGCTCCTTAGTGGTCCCCTGGACTGCAAGCATAGTAACTACGTATATATATATATATATATATATATATATATTTGTATGTATGCAGTCATGTATGCAGTCATGCAGGCAGACAAGTGTGTGCAATATATGCACAAACCAGTATGCTAATCCCTAAACCTTTCTGCCACAACCAACATCTTATTTTTTTTCCAAAGCATCACTATTGGCCTATCTCTTATTATATAAAGCATCTCCACAACTCTATTCCAAATCATTCACAGACAAGTGATCATAACTGTGTGCAGGTTGCCTATAATTTCTGTAGATTCAGTTTCATATTAACCATATGATACAATATCATTGCGCTATGATCCAAAATTACATATCTTATTACACTGAGAAAAGATCTTCTAATGTTTCTTCTATCCCACTTCCTGAAAACAGGCAAAACTTTGTTTGCTTTTGTTTGTATTTTCTGTCTGTTTTTTTTTCAAAGCAGCCTTTGTAAAGATAACCTCCACAACATCCAGTGGTTCATGCAAGCCTTGCACAGCATGCAGGACTAGTGCAGGAGCTCCAGCAGGCAATATGTCTGCCGTGTGATCCAGGAATAACCTGTAAGGATGTGCACAAGCGCTCCTGCACTAGTCCTGCATGTACTCAGCCCCTGTATGCAAATTACCCCATTTGCAGGAGAAATCCATGCAAATGAGGTGAGTTTGAGATCCAGGAAGCTAGAAGCCAGCCGTGCAGGACTAATGTCATCTGCAGAAATGTACTCTGCCAATAACTGAGTACATTCCTACAAATTACAAAATGGAGCCATGACAGCTCCAAATAAAGGGTGGATATCATGTAGAAAACATGCCAATGGCCATTTATAAGGCCATTGGCATAGAAAACATTTTCAGAAATAAAAAAAATCAACTTTTATTTTTTTTTAGCCAATCTCGGCTGTTTAAGCATAGGGCAGCAGTGCGCAAATGGGATCGGGGGGATAAGAAAACAAACTAAAATAAGCATTCTAACCAAAATCACTGTTTTGCCATTATACTCAATGGCAGGCAGAAGACAACATGGCCAGTGAATGGTGGTTGCTAAGGGGGAAGGCTCAGTGTGGGACATGTAACTATGCATCAGCAGCCAATCCTATGCAAATGAGGGGAATGATACTGAATCCCAGATTTCCCCTGCATGCTAGTCAGTACTAACAGTGTAAGAGTAGGAATAGCTTGGTGCAAGCCTAGAAGTTAGCTGACATCATAGGGGGGAGTGTCAGGCATACTGTAAGTGGATTAGAGCCCTGTGGCTCGGGTTTGCCCTTAGCTTAGCACAGCTAAGCAAGGGTGTGTTCCTGAGGCTGCCTAGCACTCTTTACATTGCCTAAGCAGGTGTGGGTTTTAAAGGGAAAAAAAGTAAACCAGGAAATAGCAGATCTGTGCACATTTAAGCACTGTATTTGCGCGGTGTGCCCCCGGGCTTAAACAGGAAGGCAATGGGAAGGGAAAACAGCAGTAGGAATGTAATCATGGAGAACTAGCATAGCTGGCAGGTGAAATGTATCAGAATCAGCCAATTACACAGGCAGCAGACCAGCCCAGTCCAAAACATAACTATAAACTATGCAAACACCATTCCCTCTGGTTTTTCCCATATACTCTACACCACCACTGTATACAAGCGGGGAACTTTTAACAAACAAAAACAACAGAATGATAGGGGCTGTGGCAGCTATCAATCATCAACATGTGGAAAAGGCTGAGGGTGGTGAGGATGAGAATGCTGTCAACCAACCCACAGTGAGGAGACAGAGAAGGGTGTACAGACCCAGGGTAACCTACCCGGGGCTACATGAGCTGGAGATAGTGGAGCACTACAGGGTGGACTGGGACCTCCTACAGCAAATTGTTGAGCTGTGCCAGCCACGCCTGACACACGGAACTAACAGAGGGGAATCCATCCCATTGGATACCAAGATATGCGTAGGCCTATAAATACTAGTCACAGGTACCTCCCAAAGCCCAACTGGGATATCATGGGGATCTCACAGGCATCAGCATCCAGAGTATTCCACCAGTTCCTGGATGCCATGTCAAGACATGCCGGTGAGCATGTATATTTCCTCAACACCCGTGAAGTGTTGGCCAGCAATATGTGTCTCTTCCACCAAATAGCAGAATACCCTGAGGTGGTGAGTGCTATAGACTGCATGCACATATACATCAAAGCACCACCCGGTGAGCGGGGTAGGGTCTACATTAACTGCAATGGCTTCCCCTCTATCAACTGCAAGGACGTGTGTGATGCCCAGGGCATTAGAATGAATGCGTATGCTGGCTACCCTGGAAGCTATCATGATTCCCACATCTGGCATCTGACACAGCTGTACCAGAGATTTGCTAATGGGGACATCCCTTACTGTCACCTAGTGGGGGATGCTGGTTACGCACTGGAGCCGTGGCTGATGACACCCATCAGAAATGCACACACACCCGAACAAGAACGCCATAATGAAGCACATACACAGACCAGAATCATAATAGAGCATGTGTTTGGGATGCTCAAGTCACGGTTCCAGTGCCTGGACACATGCAGTGGAGCCTTGCAGTACTCACCAGCTACATGTACCCAAATTGTTATGATATGTGCCATGCTACATAATATGATCCTGCAGAAACAGCTGCAGCAGGAACAGCACGGGGCAGGGCCACACAGCCCCCCACCAATGCCAAGGCTTGCACAGGCACAGAGTGATCTGGAGGAGGAACAACCTGAGCCTGCCCCAGTAGGCAGATGGAGGCATGCCCAGTATTCCATGGCCTTGGCAAAGAGGCAAGGCATAGCACATACACTGACACAGTAGGGACCCAGGGAATGACACCTCTCTCTGACTCACACATACAGTAAAAGGGATGCCAAACATGACACTACATGTGCTCAACCATGTATAGGGAGTGTACAATGTGCATCTGACAAAGGCAGCCCCCAGCACCATCCTCAATACTGACACACCCACAAGGTAAGTCACTCTCCTTACCAATTGCTGATTGGAGTAGTTGTGTTGTTATTTGTATCTATGGTATGGATGTGAGCATGCAAGGGAATCGGGTGGCTGAATGGGATGCCAGCAGATAGTAGACACCTATCGTGGCAGATTGAGAACTGTAACAAATACTGGTGTCACCATAGTAGCCATTACTACACATGTTGACAAAACCCACTGCACGAAATGTGCTGGGCCACATGTGTGTCCATAAGACACACACGTGCCAGTCAAGTCGGGGAGGTTCACATACCTAGCAACAGTCTCAACCAGCAGGACGGGTGTAGACAAATACAAACAAAAGCTGTGCCAAGGCCTCTGAATGATGCCTATGGGCAACCCCCCCCCCAGCCTACATAGACAGACTACATCAAGTCAGGCAGTGCAATGTTAGTTCTGAAAGGTAGGAAGTGAGAAACTATGTAGGTCAATTAAACCTAAGACCTGCAATACACTGCTATGCCTCTAGTCAGCATGATAGGTTAGAATACAGAATGAAATGGAGTACCAGACATACCAGTACAGACATAGCAAATGTGTACAAGTGTCAGGTGTGCCGCCCAATCCTATGTAGAAATGTAGAAACAGTCAGGTGTGCCCTCCCAATCCTGTGTAGAAATGTAGAAATAGTCAGGTGTGCCCTCCCATTCCTGTGTAGAAATGTAGTAACAGTCAGGTGTGCTCCCCTCCCCCAATCCTCTGTAGAAATGTAGAAACAGTCAGGTGTGCCCCCCCACCCTATGTCGACATGTAGTAACAGTCAGGTGTGCTCCCCAAATCCTATATAGAAATGTAGTACCAGTCAGGTGTGCCCCCAATCCAATGTACACACACTGTAACAGTCAGGTGTGCCCCCCCAATCCCATGTAGAAATTTAGTAACAGTCAGGTGTGCCCCCCAATCCTGTGTAGCAATGTAGAAACAGTCAGGTGTGCCCCCCATATCCTATGTAGACATGTAGTAATAGTCAGGTGCCCCCCCAATCCCTTGTAGAATTGTAGAAACATGTATGTGTAGGTATGATACCAGTGGAGCACAGATGCCCATTGGTGGCCAAGGTAGCAGGATAGATTGTAGTATTTGCACAATATGCAGGTATGTGTGTGTTAGGTTGGTGTGTGTTTCAGATTGTGTGAGAGTAGTTAGTATGTATGCATGTTGAGGTATGAACTGCTGGCCTTTGCCCACTACTGCTGATGACAGGGCCAAGTCCTCCCAACTGAAGTGACAAAGACAATTTCCACCAGTATAACACATGCTAGCAGGAAGCCATTGTAAATGTATGGTGGTAATATGTGTCACCATCTGAAAGATTGACATGGTATGGCTGTTGGGCTAGATATACAAGCAGTACACAGGGGAAAGTACCCCAAGACATACAGTATATAACGTGTAACTTTGAAATGGAAACACCCTTGAAACTGTACATACAGATATGCATCACTTTATTTGGGCCTGTAGTAGGGATTGGGAATACTGGTGTTATCTGCCCGAACACATGCAGATCACAAAGGTGGTAGTACTGATGTATTGGGAAACAACTGATGTACCTGCACATGCTAGAATAACTGGAATGCCCTATGCATATCTGTGCATCAGATGCAAGTAGTGTCTATAGCACACATGCACCCAGCTCACACAAACACCACCCACAGGTACCTTTCAGGTCGTACCCTGCAGTTGGGAATTGGGTATAATATGACCCCCACCTGTATATAGCAATAGCGAAAGAATGCAGCATGCAGTGCAGGTGTCCCATGCAGATGTGTCCCTAGTTGTAGGTAGCACCCTGCCAGCATCCACACCACCTGATCAATACTGATAGAAAGTATTGCCATGAACACCTAGCACACCTACCCTGTCACTCCAGGGGGATATACTGTATGGCAGTCTGGGACTGTAGGACTGACAGAATGCAAGGGCCTGCCACAGCTGGCCTGCATCACCACCAAATGGCCTACAGGCTCACATGTATTGCCAACGCATGTTATGTAATGAACACCCAAATAACAGCATAACACACTCCACATAAGTCATATGCAAGGCCATGTGGACAAACCACAGTAACATGTCCACCATGTCCCACTGCATGAACTGTGGACCAACACCAAACCACAGCTGTGATGAGGTGATAACCTTAGGGAAAGTATCAGGGAATGTACGCATAATGTATGGAAGAGGATAGAATAATAGAGAGGGGGTGGGAGCATGGGCAGCATGGAATGAGCAAGGTCCAATACACAACTGTGTGCACACACTATCCCCGGCTGAAAACACATAAATGGGTGGCTACAAACCTGCCCATACATCACAATAGGGGTAATGTCCTGACTCATGGCCCCTGCCTCTGGGTAACCTGTCTGACTCTGTACAGCTGTGAGGTATTGCCACAGCGAGATAAGGCCATACTGTCATGTTGATGGATGTACAAGTATGGGATCCTCTGCCAGCATTGTACCAAGGTGCTGAACAGGATACACAGACCCAGCAGCAAGTGTCTGCAGCTCCTCCTCCATAATGGCATAACTTATCATGAATATGTAGGCATCTGCCCACAATACCGGACACAGCTGCATTCACCCTTGTTCCCCAGGACATCACTGTGAGCAAGAATGCCCACCTGATAGTATTTGAAGACATAAAATATCACAGTGTATAACAGTACACATGTCTGAATATCTCTGCTAACACCAGTACCATGTAGCAGAAGCAGCACAGACACAATCACCTACAGTACACACTATTCCTTGCACAGTTTGATCTACGGATACCCTGCAGAAACAGTTTGCTACCTGTAGGTGTACAATGCAAAGGTCTGCACTGGAGTACAAACTATCTGGAATGGATCCACACTTTCAATTCAGAAGAGCATACTGGACATGCTCACACACTTAGAGAAATGAAGGCAATGTCAGACAACAACATATTGAAAGGTCATACTGGGCAAGTTCACACACTTAAACAAATGAAGCCACATGTCTGCAAACAACAGTGGACTATACATATCTGACAGTTGCAGATGTTAGTGCATATACTCCGCAGTATGCACCAGTCATGCTTTCACACACATTGGATAGGAATACAGACATATCCAAGGACAACACACTATAATAATCCAAAAGTAGACATACATAGCCATGTGGAAGAGAGTGACTGTGACAAAGAGCCATCCATCATGAGGCTTGTCCCACCCAGCACACAGCTAAATGGCTACAACCACATGATGTGTAAATGTCACTCACTGTAGACAGTAGCCACTGACATCCGTCAGCATTACAGACTATGTGGTGCAAGTGCTAGCTGTGCAACATGACTGTACAAGGCAGTAGTCATCTAGCAGTTGTATACACGTACCTGCGAAATATAACCCTGCTTGTACCTGCATGTGGTGTGTCAACCTCTATTTGAATGGGTTATGGCCCATGCACACACACTGCCATCCCCATAGCCCTAAAATGACAAGCCTGCTGATGTCATCCACTTTGAAAAACACCTTTGGGAATGGGTTAGGGCAGTAATCTCAGTGGCGTGTCCTATAACTGTGTAATGCTGTAGTGTGATCCACTAGTTAGGTAGGAGTTCTAATCCCAAACAAGGCAGGTATGTGTCTCTGTCTGTGTAGGGAGCAATGCTTTTTAGGCTAGTCAAACTCACTACAATACAAATGCCCCACTTTGGCAAGGCTGCTGATGTCATTCACTGTGAAATACACCTTTGTGAAAAGTGTAGCCCAGTACTCTCTGTGGCGCATCCTATAACAGCATAATGCTGTAGTGTGATATAGTATTCTGGTAGAGGTTTTCTTCCCACACATATCAAGATTTGATGTTTGCGTGTGTGTTTCTATGTCTGTGTAGGGAGCAATGCTTTTTAGGCTAGTCACACTCACCACAGATCAAATGCCCTACTTTGGCAAGGCTGCTGATGTCATCCAGTGTGAAATACATGTTTGGGAAAGGTGCAGCCAAGTAATATCCATGGTGTGTCCTATAACTGAGTGATGCTGTGTTGTAATAAGCTAGTTAGGTAGGAGTTCTAATCCCAGACATGACAACTGTGTGTGTCTCTGTCTGTGTAAGAAACAATGCGTTTTAGGCTAGTCACACTCACTACAATTCTAGTGTCCTACTTTGGCAAGGCTGTTGATGTCATTCACTGTGAAATACACCTTTGGGAAAAGTGCAGCCCAGTAATCTCTGTAGCTTGTCCTATAACTGCATAATGCTGTAGTGTAATAAACTTGTTAGGTAGGAGTTCTAATCCCAGACATGGCAACTGTGTGTGTGTGTGTGTGTGTGTGTGTGTGTGTGTGTGTGTGTGTGTGTGTGTGTGTGTGTGTGTGTGTGTGTGTGTGTTTGTCTGTGTAGGGAGCAATGCTTTTTAGGCTAGTCTCACTCATTACAATTCAAATGTCCTATTTGTGGCAAGGCTGCAGATGTCATTCACTGTAAAATACACCTTTGGGAAAGGTGTAGCTCAGTCATCTCCATGGAGCATCATATAACTGTGTAATGCTGTAGTGTAAAAAAAAAACAAATTTGATAGGAGTTCTAATCCCAGACAAGGCAACTGTGTGTGTGTGTGTGTGTGTGTGTGTGTGTGTGTGTGTGTGTGTGTGTGTGTGTGTGTGTGTGTGTGTGTGTGTTTGTCTGTGTTGGCAAGGCTGCTGATGTCATTCACTGTGAAACACACCTTTGGGAAAGGTATAGCCCAGTACTCTCTGTGGCACGTCCTATAACAGCGTAATGCTGTAGTGTGATATAGTGCTCTGGTAGAGGTTCTATTCCTACACATGGCAAGTGTGAATGTTTGCGTGTGTCTCTATGTCTGTGTAGGGAGCAATACTTTTTAGGCTAGTCACACTCACTACAGATCAAATGCCCTACTTTGGCAAAGCTGCTGATGTCATCGACTGTGAAATATACCTTTGGGAAAAATAGCCCAGTAGTCTCTGTGGTGCATCATATAACTGCGTAATGCTGTAGTGTGCTAAACTAGTTAGGTAGGTGCTCTAATCCCAGACATGGCAACTGTGTGTGTGTGTGTGTGTGTGTGTGTGTGTCTCTGTCTGTGTAAAAAGCAATGCTTTTAGCCTAGTCACACTCACTACAATTCAAATGTCCTACTTTGGCAAGGCTGCTGATGTCATTCACTGTGAAACACACCTTTGGGAAAGATGCAGCCCACTAATCTCCGTGGCACATCCTATAACAGCATAATGCTATAGTGTGATATAGGCTCATAGGTAGGTACTGGCTATCAGTGCTTGGGCCTATACAAGCCAGCCAAAAAGGTACCCTGGCTTTTGCAACCCAAGAAAATTATTTTCCTGTGCCACTGTCGAACAGAGACACAGAAGTGATCCCCGGGGTGAATTTCCTATTTCCCATCCAATCATCAAGATTTTTTTGAAGAGTGCTAATGAGGAGCTTTATTTAATATAGATAGGTAGTTTATTCCAGAGTATAGGATGTCTCTGGGACAGGAATCTATCCCTCTGGCATGTTCTGTTTATTGTGGTGACAAGGTTTAGGTCCCTAGAGTGTGTAGCTCGGAGGAATTGGGATTTCTTTAAGTGGAGCATGTCCAACAGCTCTGGGTTTGACATAGCTTTGTATGTTAGGCAGAGATCACCTCTGAGTAGGTGATATGTGATGGAATAAAGCTGGAGTTTTTTTAGATGTTCTGTGTAGGGCATCTGTTTGAGGCCGGTAATCCTCTTTGTGAGGTATTTCTGCGGCCTCCTATAGTACTCTGGCAGTGGTCCTATTCCCACAGATGGCAAGTGTGCATGTTTGTGTGTGTGTGTGTGTGTGTGTGTGTGTGTGTGTGTGTGTGTGTGTGTGTGTGTGTGTGTGTGTGTGTGTGTGTGTGTGTGTGTGTGTGTGTGTGTGTGTGTCTCTGGCTGTATAGGGAGCAATGCTTTTTAGGCTAGTCACACTCACTACAATTCACATGTCCTACTTTGTCAAGGCTACTCATGTCATTCACTGTGAAATACAACTTTGGGAAAGGTGTAGCTCAGTAATCTCTATGGCACTTCCTATAACTGCTTAATGCTGTAGTGTGATAAACTTGATAGGGAGGAGTTCTAATCCCAAACATGGCAAATGAGTTTGTGTGTGTCTCTGTCTGTGTAGGGAGCAATGCTTTTTAGGCTAGTCACTCTCACTACAATTCAAATGCCCTACTTTGGCAAGGCTGCTGATGTCATTCACTGTGCAATACACCTTTGGGAAAAGTGTAGCCCGGCAATCTCTGTGGCACGTCCTATAACAGTGTGATATAGTACTCTGGAAGAGGTTCTATTCCCACACATGGCAAGTGTGGATGTTTGTGTGTGTTTCTATACCTGTGTAGGTAGCAATGCTTTTTAGGCTAGTCACACTCACTACAATTCAAATGCCCTACTTTGGCAAGCCTGCTGATGTCATTCATACACCTTTGGGGAAGAAATACTTCAGTAATCTCTGTGGCACGTTCTATAACATGCATAGTGCTGTAGTGTAATAATCTAGTTAGGTAGGAGTTCTAATCCCAGGCATGGCAGGTGTGTGTCTGTGTGTCAATCGTACTCTTCTGGGAGATGGCTGTGAGTGTGTAACAAATGGAGTCATTGTGAAGTGGGCTTTGCAAATTACTTATATCGTGGACCTAGTATTTGTCACAATGTCCACCTTACAGGGATAACAGATGTGAAATAGCTGAGAGGCTGGAGTGCAAATCAATACCCCTACATGTGACATCAAGGCCTGGTGAACAAAGTTAGCAATGCTTGTATTACCTAGAGAACACTCACAACCCACGTCTCATACACAAACACACTTACCTAGGCAACAACTGCAATGTTGGTAGTATCCTGCATATTGCCCACAGATAGTAACCATGACATGATTGCAGTGTATTACAGAGAGCATGGCACCCTGTCCATCAGTCCAATAGGCACGTACTTGCAGACAGTGCACCTTCACTATGTTTCCCACTGGATACCTGCAACACATGTGGTGCCATCAAATGTGACCAACAAAGGACACACCATGCCTTAAACACATGCCCTGTATAGACAGATGCCACTGCCACCAGGAAATACCTGTATCATGCTATCAATGTAGGTGCATGGTCAACCTGCTGTCCATTACCAGCTCCTGCCACATGAGGCCAGGAATGGCACATCCGATGATAATCTGTGTACACAACATGGGCCAGACACCCAAGGTATAGTTCCACATGTCACTGTACATGCATGTGGGACATGTGCACATCCCAGACACTGTCCATGTCATGGACTAAAGAACACATACATGGCAAGCAATGCACAGGAATGGCCGTACACAATAGTTACCCAGGAGACTGGATGGTGAATACAATACCCACCTGTGTAGGCCAATCCAGACACTACACCCCTGAGCCACATTGCAGACCATTGTTATGGGGCCTGTTGCCAAGGTATAACCATCACCTAGTCTTGTATAGCCATCGAGCACAGTCGACCACTACACACCCATGAAGCAATGCACCCATTCATGTCAGTACTCGCACCCTGTGTCTGTGTGTGTGGTGTATGATGCCTATAACCACAGTCACACTCACTACAACCCCCACTGGCATACTGAAGCATGCTGTCTGATGTCAGACACCTCCACATACCCTTTGCCCATATAACCTCCAAGTAATCCCTGTCGTGCATGTGATACCTACACAGTACTGTATTGTGGAAAACTAACTAGTGAGGAGTTGTATTCCTGACCCTGCTAAATGTGTCATTGTGTTTGGGACCCTGAGAGAGTGTGGCTGTGTTGACGCTGACACCTGTTCATGCGGACAGGCACGTGTACTACACCTACCATATACCTACCATATCACTGTTGCAGATCTCACTCACCATCACATATACATTTGGAGAGCTCCTCATCTTGTAACCTATGTGGCGCATCCATTACCTGCATAGACATGTGATCGTAATACATAGTCAGGTAAGGGTTTGATACCCTGTACTGGTAGGTGTGACACAAACATGCTCACATTTTACTCTCCCACCCCTCCCTGACTTATCTTTGTCTCTGTCTGCCTCTCTCACTCCCTCTCTGGTGGATGTGGAGACTTACACCTGCTTTTCATAGGCAGCAGCATGTGTTTTGTAAGTGATGCTCATGATCTGTTGATGGCTTCTGCATGAATTGCAGCCCTTGTCTAGCTTATTGCATGTGGAATAGCTGTGGTAACATTCCCATAGCCAATTACATGGAAACACACTCCAATATCTAGGAACATCATGTTGATGTTAGGCCTTTCCATTCACTGTGAGCAGGACCTAGATCTGTTGTTTGACAAACAGCATCACAGAAGGATTGGGGATTTACCTCTAACAACATACACTGTGGAAACAGGCCAACACACAGAAGGGGGATGTACCTGACACAACTACAGAATGTAAGTGTTGCTATTCTGCATTTGGAGTAATGTTGATTTAACAGGGTGTGTGTGGATATGGCTGTTCTACATGTTTTAATACCTGTCATGACAGTGCTATGTTACTGAGGAAACTCCTATCTATAGGGTCATCTGCAGACTGGGCAGTGTGTGGTGCCTTTTGTTTCTTGTGTTACCCACAGAGCACCTATCTATGAACTGCAGAAGCATAGTGTGAGGATTGCAGACAGTACATGGTGACAGACATGAGAGTCACTGACCTCATATCCCTCATAGGGCATATTTGCAACAAACACTGTTACAACAGTAAATGTATGAGGTTATCACAACAACATGTCAATATTGGCCCTGTGTTTGTTCCTCCAGCCACAACTCTGTCAACCTGTACACATATGTCATGCAGTAAGAGGTGCATATGTCCTGTACACCATAATGTATTGACACAATATCTGATAACAATCCAGTGGGATATCAGACTGCAACACATGTTATGTATAGTAGGAGTTCTCTTTGAAAACATAACCTGGACATACTGTGGTTGTGTGTACAGTACTGAGGTCTGTGTACTTATGGTGATTGTCGACAGTGTGTGTATTGTGAATATGTACATTGGCCTGTGTACAGACTGTGTTAGATGTCATTGTTCTTGGTCCTGTTCTATCTGATGTTACATGCTGCTCCACTGTATGTTACCCTATCAGCTTACATGTTTGTAGGGCCAAACACACACATGTCCCATACCACAGACAGGTATCGGACCACACTGTGTAGTGGCCCAGTATATGTAGGGTTAGTGTGTGAGTGGCACATATGAGGATGGTGTTGATCAGATAGTCTGTATACTGTAATATCATGCTGGCTACCATATGTGGCTGTGGCTGTGTTCACATTGGTTGTAGTTATGCACTTTCACACAGGTGTCTGTTACTTTATGCTGTGACATGCCTGTAGAGCCTGCTATATATGCAGGTACATGTATATTCCCCATAAGAAATGTAGGCCAGTGTTGTGGCAGTCTGCCTGTAGTCTGCACAGTGCTTTGCTACATGCCTAGTAGCTTAGTGTCCTCACCCAGTGTAATGTTATGTCCAGATACTTGCCAGATGTACTGCTGCCAGGCCACCATAACAGTCAAGTATGTCAGACAAAGCAGTTGATGCTGTACAGATGTATGTCACTAACTAGTGGGTAGTATGTGGTCATGGCACCTCTGTACCTGTGGTTATTATGTGGCAGGACAGACAAGGGTGTGTGAAAGCATAATCTATGGGGAGAAATGTATACCAGCATTTACATGTTATACCCATCTACATGGCTGTTAACATCCACATTGTCAGGATTGGTCTACATGTCTTGCACTAAGGGGTTATGTGTATACCTCTTAACTGACCACAGTGTGTCAGACTCTCCACGTGTATTGGCCGTATCTCTGCTGTAGTCCACAGGATCAGTACTGTGCTAGCAGTGGTACTGTACTATGATGTCCTTAGGATGTCTGTCAGTAGCCAATGGCTCACATGTTAAAGGCAGATGTGATCTCCCACACACAACATGTCTGTGAAGACAACCGGTTTCGGCTCCAGTACACTTTAGCCTTCTTCAGTGTTTAAGGTAATACTAAAAATTAGTGCCTTAAATACCATACACATAAATGAGTGTTAAACAACCATTGATTCCTTACAAATGTTCATTTAATTCAGGTGAAAATAATGAACCTAATTTAATTATCCATTTCCTTTCTTTTGAGTCCAAAAAGCTATGCCATCTGGCTTTATATTACCCTATTTCTCATGATTTTATCAATAACTGTAAATCTAAAAACAGCATTGGGGTGTTTAATAGTATGCTTATATAATGCATTATTAAGTTTTATTTTTGCTGTCAAACATCTATCTGTCAACACATTCATCCTACGGCATAGCTACTCGCCAAGTGGATGACTGTCAGTCCCTGT
Organism: Protopterus annectens; assembly: GCF_019279795.1. Classification (NCBI taxonomy): domain Eukaryota; kingdom Metazoa; phylum Chordata; order Ceratodontiformes; family Protopteridae; genus Protopterus; species Protopterus annectens. The sequence continues at coordinate 711,407,962 of NC_056729.1, forward strand.
ACAGATGTGCAGATGGCAGGTATCCCGCTGGGATATGTACAAGCATCCTACACTTGATTGACATTAACACATCTGCCCAGCTGTGTAAGAACTGGCACATATTGGAAATAACACCCTGTGTGCACCACATGCCACGGGTATCTCCACTACATTACCATAGTCAACAGAACATCCTTGGGTACAAGTCTCCATCACAGAGACTAACCATGTGTTGTAATGCATGTTGCATGCATGTCAACTTGATCACCTCAATGGCCATGTGCAGGAGGCACCTGGCAGAATGGCTGATGCATGTCACTTCCATCCTGAGGGTCACCACAGTAGTGTCTGTCGATGGCTTGCCTGCTTCCACATAGCAGGTGGCAGGATACCACTATACACACAACCCCTACACAACCCATCTCTCCTTGGACAATAACTAGGTACACAGCTATGACCATCTGCAGAGATGCACCCCAGTACTGACACATGTGTAAGTGTGCATGACTGAGGATACCCATTGTGTCCTGGCAAGTGTGTGTAGGTGTGCATGTCCGTTTATCTGTAGGGTACTGGATTCCTAGGCTACATACTCCTATTACAATACCCATTGCCACATGGCAGTACAGATAGTGTTGTTGCTGCCCATCAGTGAGGCATGACAATGCAACATCCTTCTATGTATGTGGCTTGTGCATTAGATGCATATCCCTGTAGTACCACTGTTGGGAACTACGATGGGTTGTATCACAGTCGTGGCCAATGTGTGATGGTGGGTATATCAAAGTGTCATCATAGGTTTCAGGGAGTACAATATCCACTGGGGGATGTGGGTGCTGTGTACACTGTCATTACAGCAAGGTACACCCGGTATATGCCCCGTGTACCATGTTATGGTTACCACTGTCACCATCAACCATACAGGTAACTGATACCACATTCCAGGTGAGTTATGCATGTGCTATGTGCAGCCTACCTGTAACACATTGGACACATGGTCATGTTAGTTAGCAACGATAGGCCCTGGTCTCGCAGATGTGTGTCTGCCTGTTATGTGTCTTTTAATGTGTATATGAAGGTATGTCACACTGTGTATTGTCCATATACACCCATTACATCCCCCATTAGCATACTGTACATGTCTGGTGATGTTCTGCATGTAACATGTAGCCTGGAACACACCTCACACTAAATGATGTGTGCTGTGTGTACTGGAAGCTATACACTTCAGTATCACTACATACCTAGGTAGGGGTCTAGTCCCAGTGTGCGTGTATGTGGATGGGTCTACATCAGGTTGCGGATTATACACACCCCAGCAGGTCACCTGTCCATGTGGCACAGGCAATACCTGTTATACTAACTTGTGACATGCCTATCTGTACCCCAGATATGTCACAGCCATGGTGTCAACACAATGCTATACCCCATTGTGGACTATGACTGCTGACCATCCTCATTCTGTCACATGTACACCTACAACACAAATGGATAATATTATAGAGACCACATCAACCAGTGTTACTAACAGCTATAATGCATCATTGCTGGACGGCTACACTACCTGACATATATGCATTACACTTTACTCCTTACAACATGTTACACTGCAGAACAGTGGTACACTGTAGTACAGTCACCGTGTGCATCAGAACCATATTTGCCTCTCCCTGCATTGATGGTATGGAAGACAGGGATGTGGCACAGGTATCATCATATGCACAGGGTGTGTTGTTGGTTTGCCAGAGGCCAAGGGTGGGTCATACATTTGACACCATGTGTGTGGGTGAGGGGTGTACTGAGGTGAACTGGGCATGGTGATGTGGTGTGTGTAGGTATGGGATTGCTCTAGGTGTGTTTGTATAGTGTGTGGGTATGCATGCACACAGTTCTGCCATGTGGCTGCCCTACACAGGTGTTTATGGACAGCTGCAGACCATACCCAGCAGAGTGTGCAGTTCACTGCCTCCGGCCACAGACGCATGAACTGTGCCTGCTAGGGGTTCCATGGGCATGTCCAGGTACAAACCTCGATGTGCTACTCTCACCTGATGATGACAAAAGTCCACTAATACAGGTCCCTCCTGGGACTGGCCAGGACCACATGCTCGTGGCCTGCTGTGGTGTGGTGTGGACAGTGCCCCCCCCACACAGCTGGGGCTGGTATTGCCACTACGGGAGCCTCTTGGTGTCCTGGCATGTCCACATTGACTGTCAGCTGTTGTTGTTTCTGGCCTATGTCCACACAGCCATTGTCACACCCCCACCACATGTTCAAGCACAGACATACCATGGTCGATGAGGACCATCATCTCACCAGACTGTTTGTCCATGAGCTCGGTATAAGCACGGATGGCACCAGACAGTTCAAGGAAGTAGTCGCTTGCAGATGTGAGAACAGCCCTCTGCAGCCTCAGACCCTGTCTGGTGTAATGTTCCATACGTGCCTGCTACACCATGACAGCTTGAAATATGTGCCTGCTGGTACTAGCTATGTCGCCTCTGCCAGGGGCATGATGTCCAGTGGCTCTACCACGAGCACCCTGGGACATCTGCATATGTGGTGCCCTGCTGGACATCTGGCTATGCCTGCTGTGACCAGACACAGTAGGCATGGTTACCACACTTTCCTGTGTGCTGCCACCAAACACCAGATGTCCCTCTGCTATGGCCACTGGTGATGGGGTATGTATAGACACTGAAACTGTGTGCAGGGTTGGGGTGGCTAAAAGGGGGATGTCAAATGATGGTGCTGTTTCAGCCCCTGACAACCCCACCTGTGCCTCAACAGTACTATCATCATCTTCAGTGTCTGTATGGACACCAACATCAGATTGCATGCAGGAGGGATCCTGATCCACCTCACCACCTGTGGGGGAAAACAATAAATGCACTTTAAAACCTGTACAGCATTGCTTAACCATACACACACACACACACACACACACACACACACACACACACACACACACACACACACTCACCATCATAATACCTACCTGTCTATGACTTTACAGACAGTCCCACGTATATTCCCATGTGTTCCTTATCCTGTATCACACTTGGTAACATACGCACATTGATACCACTCATTAACATATCATTCCTCTAACTGCCTAGACAAGCGGTCACAACACAAGACCTGTTACTACATTACCTGCCTGACCTGTGTGTAGTGGTTTTAGATGGCCTCACTACTGTCATTCAGTGTTCACCCTGTGTATGTCCAGACATCATGAGCATGGCCCCTATATGTGTGGGCTACTATGTTCACTCCATAATATCCCACATTGGTGTGTCATGTGTATGTATTGCTCAGTACATGCCAGATATGCTGCTCAATCACCCTAACATGTGACAACTGTAATATATGGATACACTCCCTGGTGTTGACTAGTACTTCTCCAATGCATCTGTAGTGCTGGTTACATGGATTGTAAGTCACCTCTCTGCTGAATGCAATATTAAGGGTATACCTGGTGTCTACCTTCCCTCTCAATGTCTGCTCCATGCTACAGACCTTATTATACTATCAACTGTCCTGTGATTACATACATGACAAGTATTCCTGGAGTGTAATGTGGCAGTCCATGTCCATGTACTCCATGATCCCAAAGTGAGGTACTGTTGTATGAACACCCCACAATCACACGTGCATACATGGCCACCGACACAAACACACACACATGCACACATGCATCCTACATGCATCAACCTCCCTCCACTTTACCAGAGTGACCCTACAAACAAACTAACTACCCACCAGGATGCACACACACACATACAGGTGAGGTTGCACCATGATAGTACACATAGTCCTCCCATTACCCATCTGTCAACATGCATAACATATGGTACACAACAACATGCAATGCAGCTATAGTCAATCCATGCTAGCAACAGTATACATGTGTGTGATGCATGTGCTGTGTCACTAGGTGATGCATCTTCCCCTGGATACCACTGCAGCCATGTACACAATATTGCTGTGCACCTGTTCTGCACCCTGACATGTACTGTGCAACACACCTCACAGGTGTACCACCCATTGATGAGTGTGTACTACTGTGTCAGTTATGTCAGCTTTAATGATCACAGCCCCTATGTTTTCCAGCAACACATACCTGGGGAGATATGTGGACAGATGTCATTTGTGAATGCCTGATGTCCGATTTACAGTTCTCAACATCAGCAGACCATGTATGACCAATCCAATACTCTTACACTGACAACCATCAGAGCATACCACACATCCTTATTGATATGATGCACCCATCCTTGATCTGCCATGGGATCACATCACCACATATCTTAACAGTACATGAGCCCAATATGTGACATATGTCCTATACTTTCACATGCAGTGTCTACGGAATGTGTTAGGTGTGTGGATGCTGACCATGATGCATACATACCGTGTGGGCATATGTGTGCACACCCTTATCATGATGGTCTGTCGCACATCCTGTTATGAGTACTGCAGCAGTCAGTACTCCTGGCAGGGGTATACTAACATGGGCCATCTGCATTTGCCAGTGTATGTTCAGTCTGCCCTACACATGTCCCCCTAATTTGCATAATTGCAAGGTCTACTCATGTGCACATCCCTTGGTGTTCACACACTGCCGTCACTATTGCTATGGGGGTAGGATTACATCTACCACAGTTCCTGAACCTGACTGTGTGCAGATATAGCCATTCTTAACATCCTTAGGATCCCTGCTACAGTGCACTGTTGTGTCATGCTGACACCCCCCTTCCTTCAGCCTTTTTGCAGATGCATGACAAGTAAGGCCTACACATTAGTGTTACTTTGCAGTATCCCATACACTGAACACCACATGTTACAGCCTAGTCCCAGCTGATTATGTGGACCACAGTAATGCCTTATGCCATAGTGTAACTCTGCGGCAGTTGCCATTGTCTTACAGGTATATACACTGGTGTTGTACTATATATGGTTGTTGTTCCAAACATGTCCCTACTGTAGGCCATGTCTTCCACCATTATGTTACTGCCTGTGGACACATTCCACAATGACAGGATGTTAGTCATCATGCAGGTGTCTGACATACCCTTCCAATACCCCATCATGGTCACCCCTGTGATACTGTGCATTTAACAGCAACAATACGTGCACATGTACAGCATGCATTCTGGGTAGGTGTGTTAGATGTGTGTATGGAATATACCATCGCTATTACATGCCCAGTGTATTGCCAAGCATCTACATAAACCATACTCACCAGCTGCAGGCTGCTGCCTTGGTGGTATCCCGGAGGGTCCTACATAAGAGGGTGAGAGATGCAAAGTCAGTGGCCACACCTGTGGCATTGCACACAGTGGGTGCAGCATTGCAATACATCAACAGTACATGTCCACAATACTACCACATATGCACATCTTTTTATCACTACTATGCAGCAACAAAATATATCTATGACATGTCATATATGCATGATCTACCTGTACTGATGCAGAGGTATATGCAACAGTGGTCTACTGTTGTGCCCTATGGCCCTACCTGCATGCTCCATGGCCGGTGTGTGGGTGGCACCCACCTCCACAAAGGTGTCCACTGGTTGCTGGCTGTGCAGACAGTCAGGTGCCTTGAGGCTGGTTGGGAGCTCCACCACATGTGCCATGGGGGGATGGATGGCATGCCCCCCGTGTTGAGTGTTGAGGTGTTCCCCCAGAACTGCAGCAGCATGCTGAAGGGCATTGCAAAGCAGTTCAGAACAAATATGCCGGACCTGCTCATAACTGCAGTTGTGCAGTCCGACATCATTGACCCTGTTGACTAGGTCATTCCACAGGGCGGTCCACCCCTACTGATCATGGGCAGCCCAGCCAAACAAGATTGCATAGTGCTGTATTTCAGTCAGCAGAATTTCATTTTCAGCTGTTGTGTAAGATGGCAGCCTTCCATGGGACATCGTGCCTGAAAGACATAAAGATGGACACAGGTGTGGGCAAGTCATGCAGCAAGGTTACCACAGTTCTTAATACACATCACTGTCACCCCCCAACCATATCAGCGACAACAAATTGTACACTCAACTCAATAGGTATGGCTACAGCATACCTACCACTGGGGCAGATATTGTACTGTACCACCCTTTGTGCAATGTGTTTGTAGCCATGCTCCTTGTGTGGACACTATCATTGCTGGCCTGTTACAGACTGTTCAACTGCATGCCATTGTCAGGGTCACAATGGTTCCGTATATGCCTGTGGTATACTTGCTATGTGTTTGCTGCACATCTGACATTCTGTTTTATTGGGGTTATCTATGCATGCTGTTGGACATGTTCCGGGATTGTGTAGACCATTACTACCAATATATGTTCAATAATAGTGACACAATAGCATGTATATGTGTTAATGGCCAGCAGAACCACCTCTCCAAACTCATCTGCCCACATTATCAGGCCACATCACATGTGTGACCCACCCTGGGGCCTCCTCATGTACTGGTCCAGCAATGCCATCAGGTGGACCCAACTCAGGGGATGTTGTCCCCCCCCGGGGCACACACAGACATGCTCCTGTCCCCTGTGGTCACGTCCAATGTCTGTTCCATAACGGGCTCCACAGACACATGTAGGATGTGTTACATCACCTTGAGGCTCCCAGTACACATTCACAGGGCCCATATACTCCTCCTGCTCAGCCTCCAGGCCAGGCACCTTTGGGACATAGACTGCTGTTGTAAGTAGCAGTAGGTGGGAGGCTTGTTCCCATTGTGTCCATATTGGGGTCCATGGGCCATCCACATCACAGACCACACACACCATCCAGGGTGTTTACCCACCACATGTGTCACATACCACCCCTGTAGGCTGTCCTTTATATCTACCAACCCTGATCACCTCCACAACTATACCTGCCATACTTCCCCATATTCCCATTCTATGCTTCACAGACAAGGGCAATGTGGTCCCAACAAGGGACTCACATGTGACATACCCATCCATGTTGCACACACTGACAGCTGTAGATATCTGCATGCATTGCTATGTGTGCTGTTTCCTCACATATAGCATGCAGCAATGTGGTTGTAATATAGGGGACATGTATTTAAATACATATATGTTTGCGTGTGTGTTTGTATATATGTAGACGTGTATAGGTATATATCTATATATTTGTAGATATATATGATGCATATATGTGTTCATATATATGTCTACACACAGGTATCTGTATATTTGTGGACATACATGTGTATATATATATATATATATATATATATATATATATATATATATATATATATATATATATATTAGACCCATATATATATATATATATATATATATATATATATATATATATATATATATACCCACACATGTGCATACCTATATGTGGGGTACATTCAGACATCAGGTCCACAATCTCACAATACCTTCCTGCACAGCTGCACTGTTCTGCCTTGCTACAACACAGACAGGTGCCACATATGGACATAGCCTGACATTAGGGGGTATATGTAGGGACAGATTGCAGGTACCCTATTACACAACTATGGCATTCCTGCATGCTACAATACAGGTTAACCTGAGTATTCTGCAAGAGGTGAGCTGTGGAACACACGTATCCATCATTATGGCATTACTTCCACCACCAGCTATTGTCCACATAATATACATACTTCCCATTACACAAAACACACTATGAAGGTTTACATCTGATCAATCAGTGCTGCTCTGCACGGTTGATGAGTATGGCTCACTACCCACAGGGACAGACTCTATTGTCCTTAGCAGTTGTTCAGCTGAACATCATTATAACAACAACACCTGAAGGCACATATAAATCATTCTACATCATCTATCGCATTATTATGGACCAAGTACTACAGTCAGTTACATACATATATACTTCACATACCTGTTCTGGGAATGCAGTCTCTTCTGGATGGTTTGTTTTTTTTTCTTTTTTTCTGTGCCTTACATGCACACTCTCTGTCTGTCTCTCTCACTCTCAGTCTCTCTCCAGTAAATGGAATGAGCTGCTTTGCATAGATTGCAGCATGGTATTTGTTGGTGATGCACATGATCAGGTGATTGCCGCTGCACCAATCAGTGTCCTCCACTTGCTACCTGCATGCAGCATGCTGTGTAGTGCTTCCAATTACCACTGTCATGGCAACCAACTAATATAAATCCCTACATCATGTTGGCGTGGTCCCTTTACCTTTCCTGTATGATGGACATCCTTCCTGTGTGTGGGTAGCAGTGGTACAGACAGCAGGTAGCAATACCTCTTATAGGAGACCTTGCACACTCAGGCCAGCTACATATTTGCATGAGGTTCCAGAACTCCAGACAGAGTGTGAGCAGTGTTGCTGTATGCATTGTATAGCACCAGTGTTACAGGGTTTGTGTGTACATACTAGTTTAACTTGGAATGCAGTCTGACTGCATAGCTCTCAGCTGTGGGCCTATCCACTTGATAGCCAGAGGTGTGCCTATTATGTTTTGTCTGTCTACCACACAGGTCTTGTGTCAGATATATCCCTGGCAGTGTGTGTATTGAGTGCTATCAGTACATAGCTACTTCCATTTCTCTTTCTAACTTCATATTCCTGAGTAAGGGTATGTTGCATTCTATCCTGTAACACCAGCAACTTGCTTAGTGTATGACCAACAGTTTTACACATATGGGCCTGTGTTCCAGCCTCTGTCCTCCACCTACATACCAGGCTTTGTACATATGACATGCTCTCAGTGGTTGTTTTGTAGTGGGCTGTGAGTATGTCGTGCTGCCATTCCTGCAATCAGTCCACTGCTGTTGTGTCCCTCCACACATACTGTGGGGTTGGGTCCATATATGCGTAAGCTTCATCTACACAATACCTGTATGCCCTTATGCACTCCAGAGGTCAGTGTATGTAACAGTAGTATATGGTCCTGTATTATTGAGCCTAGTGAGGGGGGGGGATGCACCATAACTAACCAAGGCTTTTACAACATGTGGGGGTATCAGGGGTGAGCTGCCTTAAAGTATCTGGATGTACATTACCATACAACTCACCTTGGATAAATGCAGACCTGCTGCCTCCTGCCATACAGACTGTTCTATTTGTCAGTGTGATTGTGATGGTGTCAGTCATGCCTTGTTATGTAACAGATGCATCTCATTGCATCAAGTGAAGTCTTTACCCCCTAGGGATTGTGTACAGAGTGTAGATAGAGGCTGCTGGACTATTCAGCTGTATTACTTACTGTTGATTGATTGGTATCCTGTGGCCCAGTCTGTCTTTACTATTGTACTACTTGAAGGCCTTGGTCTGGACAGCAACATATGTAAACCTTTCCAGCCTACTGTATTAATATAACTCTTTCACAGTTGCATTACTGTGTTTATATGCATGTCAGTGTCTAAACAGCTATATGACATGGCATATACAACTGTAATAGTACACAAATAAAACTTTCCCATGTATGCAAACCTGTGTGTGGTGTTATATCCTTTGACCTCTCTGTAGGTATATGTTGCAGGCAAAAATTGTCATTTGTATGGGTGACTCATACAGTGTCCAGTTGGTAAAGTGGCAACTGTAGGGATAATGGTTGTTCCGTATTGTGTGACCTTCTACATATGTATCTTCCTATACATATCTCTGTGTGAGTATGTGTAGTAACATTATATATATATATATATATATATATATATATATATATATATATATATATATATATACATATATATATATATATATATATATATATATATATATGTATCTGCATATATGTGTCTGTGTATATGTATTCTAGGAATGTTGATTGCTTCCTCATTGTATATTCCCTATGGCTGTCAGACTGTACTGCATGATATGTTACTGATACCAGCCTGACATCATACAGGTGGGATGGAGTACTGAAAACATCTTGTGCCCATGTTGTGTCAGGTCCTAGTTATGGGATCTGCAACAGTTGGTTTTGTATTGCAGGGCAGATGTGTTTGGCTGGGGGGGGATATCTATACGTACAAGACATATGTTGTTTGGACCCTCTCATCCCCATTAATGCTGCATGTGGACATCATTGTTTCTATTATGTTTCCATTGTTATCTATAGATGTATGTCTGTATATACCTATATAGATATATATTTATGCGTATATATATATATATATATATATATATATATATATATATATATATATATATATATATATATATATATATATATATATATATATATATATATATATATATATATATACATATAGATGTAGACATATATATCTATAGATGTATGCATATGTGTATATATATATATATATATATATATATATATATATATTTATATATATGTATCTATATCTACATATATAGATATGTTATATCTGTTTAGATATTAATATATATATAATATATATATATATATATATATATATATATATATATATATATATATATATATATATATATATATAGACACACACACACACACACACACACACACACACACACACACACACACACACACACACACACACATGCATGCATCTACATGTTGAAATACATCTCCTGTATTGTTGAATGACTGGGCTGGATGATATGTTTGTGAAAATGTCAGGGTTATGTGTATCTGACATGGCTTAGAGGGAATTCACTTGAGCTATTGAGTGTAGGATTCTGTGTTCGAACGTTGCAAAGGCTGTTTATTTTCTTGCTGGACAGAACAAGGGCCATTGGATACAGAGAGATTAAGGCACTTTTAAGCAGTTGTAAGCGGGTTTGCGCGAGTTTGCATGGAGGTAAGCAATGCTAACTTCCGGTTACAGTTTCTTATACTGATTTAGCTTCTGAATTGCTTAACCTGTGTAGATATTGCTTACTCCTGCACAAACAAGCTTAAACCTGCCTACTGCTGCTTAAAAGTGCTTAATCCCGCTTACCCCTGTGCTAATTTATTTAAAAGAAAACAAAAAGGGTTGATAGGACAGTGGTGAAATAGGGGCACAAAGAGGGAAAGACAGTGGGGAAAATAGCTAGGGATGTGCAGGAGGGTGTAGGGAAGGTCCATAGTTGCCCATTTCTTTTACAGCAACTGCTGTGCATATACACAGCTGTTGCCCATTTCTTCTACAGCAACAGCTGTGCATATACACTGACTTTGGAGGTAGATTTGGACACTCAAACCCTGAGAGAGGGGTGAGGACAGCAATAATATGTTGTGATGCCAATTTGACCAGATTACTTGTGTCCAGGGGACACAAGTGCGAAATGGACAGCTATGTATGGGGCAAGATTTTTTTGGGGAACAGATTGCCTTTTTTTTTTTCAGGAGACTGTGGGATGCTGGGGAGGGATAGTAGGTATATTTGGGAAGGTCGGTTGGGTAGGTTATCAGACAAAACAAACAAGATGCATACAGGGGCGTATATGACACATGTGGGGGGTAAACACCTTGATGGGGAGGGGTTTTGGGAAATTGGAAGCCCATGAACCCCCTAGTGGAAACAGTGAGACTGAAGTCCCCACCCATGGGCAGTCACCACTGCACCTTTACAGCCCCGAAGGTGGCTGTGCTGGGGGCTGAGTCAGAGAGCCAGGCCAACCCTCTAGTCATGACATGCAGCCCTCGAGCTTGCATAGAAGATCTCCAAACTGCTGATCGAGCTCTCTATGCACCACAGCCTGGTCCTGGAGATGGGTGACAGCTTCCTGTCCACGCCCGCTCCCAGGGTGGGGCGAGCCCCATCCCCGGAGGTGGTTCCACTCAAAGGTGGTGCAGGACCAATGGACGAGGAGGTCCTGGGTTGGGCCCCAGATGTGCTGGTGCCCGGTGCCACGGCCAGCTGAGATGGGACAGGTGGGTCCACTGGGACTCGCATTCCCATACGTGCTATGGTGTTTATGGTGTATCAACATATGTGAGTTAGTAATAGTCAACACATTCCAGGATTAGGTATAACAGCATGCATAGATATTCTCATTAACCCCGACACCAGATATGGAACAGTTACATAGCAAACGGAACACATGCATATATGGGACTACAGTGGTAATAACAACAGCACACAGGTACATTGATGGCACCATGCCACCAATGTTGGAGTATTTCAACATAGCACATGCATAGAAACAGATTTAAATAATTATCAACCAATAGGACATATGTCCCAACATAACAGTGGAGTCATCACATACCAGCTGAGGTGGGTATTTAGTGTATTGTTGCAGATATAGTGGGGGGAAGAGAAAGATGTCAATTAACAACTAGTATATTCCTGTAACTTGCCTTACTTTCCTAGTCAGTGCTGTTATCTGTACCTTACAAATATTACTACACTACTCTATCGCCCTAGTTTGGACAGTGATATGGCTGTCATCATCTGTATACATGAACTGGTTTTACCTGCAATATACATCTCTTACCTGGTATACCTGTGGAGGAATTGTTTAACACTAACTGTTTCTACACATACTCCTAGATTCCAGGTTGATGCTATGCACATACCTGTCCATCTCTTTTTGTACAGACTCTGGCCATGTCTTGACCACATGCAGGTGAACTGGGACATATGTAGACTATTGCCCTCTTCAACCTTTAGTGACTTACAACACTCTTATACAGTATTTCCTACACAGTTATATTATGGTGATAGTGTGGGTGACAGTGATCAGTGATACCTTATTATTCAGAGCAACTGCAACACTCCCAGTTCCATACAATATCAGTGTAAACAGTACCAGTACAGGGTATCAAGCTTTTATTTCTCGGCACAGTGTTCATATCCAATGTACCTTTGGGAGCAATGTTTGTTAGCACTACCTGAATGTTGCCACACAATGTACCAGATTTCACATTAGTATTATACACATACATTTCACTCTGTTACTGTACACACTCTGGTCACAGCTTGACAACATGGGGGTGTAAATGGGACATATGTGGCTTATTACTCTCATAAGATTTTGGGGAGTTGCTTGTGTGACAGGTTTGTTCTCATAGATGTGTGGCAATCAGTTGTATTTCCTGTTTGCTGCCTAAACATCTGGGATCATCCCACTGATTTCCCAGGGGGACAGGGTGACAGGCTGCAGATATGGGACCATATACTGGACATTCTGGACTTATCTGTACAGTTGTGGGGTATGATTCTGTATGTAGAGTTCTACCACTCCCAGGATTTGAACCATGGCTGTGTGTGCTAAAAATGCAACAGTTCGCATTTCAGTTGTGTGTGCTATTCAGATTGTGTTGTTTGCCTTTTCACTGTTTTCTGGTTATGTGTCTCTCAGTTGTACTAATTGACCTCTGGGGATTACACCAGTCATATACAGACATTCCAACACATTCTATTTATGTTGCACAGTGTGAGTAAGAGTGCTTAATACAACAGTACTATTAAGTGATTGCAAATCTACATTACCATATGATACCAGAGTATACACATGCAGTCCAGCAGTTAGACCTTTATTGTCAGGCTATTATGCTTTTATTTATATACAAACTATATGGGACTATTCCTGCCATATTCTCTGGTGTATGCAGTATCTGCCTTAAACAATACAGGTTTTATACTGGCAATTAATTTACTAATACATTTAGATTCATTTCATATGCTCATCAGTTCGGGGTATGCCAGTGGCACTGGTGAGGTCACAGGCGAGACAGTCCCAGGCTTCCGCCTTATATTGGGAACTCTGGTACTGGCCCTGCAGCAGTCTCTGCTCATGGTCTTTGATAAGGAGTCCTATCATGACTCTGGACTCCTGGATGCCCCAGCACTGCACCCGAAAATGCACTCCCTCTCCCATTTCTGCCATGGTGCCTGCAATGGGAAGCTACAACCAGTTATGAGATGTATTCCCACCTGTTGGGTTTAAGTAGGGCCGAATTCCCACACTTTGCTTTGATTGGCCAGTTTTGAAAAGGCTAAGCTATGGGCAAACCTGCTTACCTAAGGTTGGCATTGTTTAAAGGGGTATACCACTGGGTACATTAAGGTAGCTGGCCTACACATTGCTTACACCTCCTAGGCTGGCCTGTGCAATGCTTAGCATTGCTTAAAATTGACTTTGCATTATATTTGCTTTTTGGCAATGATTTATTATTCATTACATCTTATATATATATATATATATATATATATATATATATATATATATATATATATATATGTCTGGTATCCATGATTCATGTATACGTACACTGTATGGGGGTCCTTGTGTTTAGTAGGGGACTTCAACACTATTACATTTACACCTCACATCTGGGCTTACTTCAGTACTCCAGTTCACATATTTATTTTATGTGGTAGGTTATAGAACATATGACTTTATACTGATTCCTTTCACATGTTAAGTTTGATTTTACTATAGTGAGGGTTTGTTTGGTGATACCTCAATCTTATGTACTGCTGTGATGGCTTGGTGGTTAACTACTGTGACTATGGGGTCCTGGGCTCAAAAACTACAAGGCTGGTCATTTTGTTGCTGGGAAGAACATCGGCTGTTGGATACAGAGTGATTAATGCACTTTTAAGCATTTGTAAGCGGGTTTGCACGAGGGTAAGCAATGGTAACCTCCAGTTAAATATGCTTACATTGAGTTAGCTTCAATATTGCTTAACCTGTGTGCGCATTGCTTACCCCAGCACAAACGGGCTTAAACCCGCTTATTAGTGCTTACATATGCTTACTCCCACTTACTACTGCTTAATAGTGCTTACACTTGCTTATTAGTCCTTACTCCCACTTACCACTGCACTAATTTAGACAGTAATGTCTAATGGTTCTTGGGGAGGTTTGAGATTTGGAAGCTGTATGGAGTTTTCATTCATTGCACATTTTACCTTACATTTGTATCCATGCTTCCTGTGTACATATACTGTATGGGGCACATGTGATTATCTATGGACTTTGCAACATTATGACACTGACACCTCACATCTGCATTTAAAGCAGTACTCCAGTTCACAAATATATGTTATTTAGTATGTTATGCAACTAAAATATTGGTTATAACGTGGAAAATGGAATGTGTTGCAGTGAGACTCAAACCGGGAATGCCTGCTCGTAAGATGAATGCTCTGCTCACTACACTATTGCTATAATGCTTCATTTGCATATATCTTCCTTGTTATCCTCTTCAGCCATTTAAGCTGTATTAACCGTAGCTAAGCGGTGGGCAAAACTGCGCACCTATGGTTAGATTTAATCAGTTTCATTTAAAAAAAATGGTATATTTATATTATGTATTTACTGTTGCTGTTGTACACATGGGGGGATATTGCTGGGGGTATGTGGACATGTATGAGTGGTCTCACTCAATCTTTTGGGCTTTCTGCTGTTCTTCATAGCGGGGGCATGTATATTCTGAGAGCTCTGCTCTCAAGACACACCCCCTGCATTCTTACATGCTCTGTGTAAGATTAGGAGCTCAGGCAGCACGCCTTCATTAATATGCATGGCGCACTGCCATCCTGCTCCTAAATGGCCGCTTCCTTGCAGGACTAAGCTAGTCCTGCATGGAAAATTAATAAATCCGGGGGCATGTCTTTCTATTCGCTGCATTTTTATACCTGTGTTTTCTTGTATCAATCCATTTCGGTTTTCCTTCTTTCACAGATTGCCAAGAATCAGTTGAATTATACTTATTCACAATATATTTATACTATTGGGATTGCTCTGATCCCAAATGAGCTATAGTAATTTTCTAGTCTTTTGTATTTTTCAGTCTTCTGAGCAATATCTGTTTCTAATATATAACTTTGCATTCCTGTCACCACAGTTTTCCAGAGAGTATTACATATTACTAATAATGTATTACTTAGGACAGAAGTATTTGATATTACTTTAGATGAATTATAAATCAGACCCAAAAGGGGAAAAAATGCTAAGATTTATTAAGCACAAATTAGATTTCTTAGAATCATTTTAAATAAGTTGCCTTTTAATGGGAGGTGAAATGGTACTTCTGGCAAAAGGAATGGAATAATTCAATGATTTTTGCTTTAATGGCCTTCTATAATGAACTGTATACATAAAATCTCAATGTCCTTTGAGGTAAAATATATTCTGCTGATCATAATGATATCACTAAATCACTTATCTTTGATTTATTCATTTTTTGGACTACACTATTTAACTCTTTTTGTGCATTAGTATACTGTCCAACATTTGTTCCTTATTTTTTTAACTAAAAAGTGTATATTCTGCACATGAATAAATGACTGGTATTTCCACTTTGTCTTTCAGTGCACACTGTTCTGTCCTTGTCCTTTACTTGAATAACTACTCCATTCATCACTAAGGTGAACAGAGCTCTGCTATAGGGACAGCCCTTTTTTAGCCCACAATATATCTTTATGACTTAATTCAGAAGACCATTAATCAATGTCACTAACCTAGTATCCATATATACATTATGAAAAACAATGCATTTGTCCCAAAGATATATATTTGAAGTGTTTCCAATGAGCACTATAGTCTTAGCCGTGCTGGTGCAGCGGTAGCGTTGTCACCTCACAACAAGAGGTTCTCCCATTCGATTCTCGGCTGGAGCGCCTTCTGTGTGGAGTCTGCATGTCCTCCCCTGGTCAAGTGGCGTTTGAAAGACATGTGTGAATGGGTGTGCCTTTGTTGAAGGTTGGGCATCGAGCTGGCACCTCGGCACTGTAAAAATCTACTACCAATCATTAGTGGACTGGAGTTCAGCTGTGGAGACCATTAACCGGGAAAAGAAGAAAGAACTACAGTCTTACATTATCACTGTCACTTTTACAGCTTTATAGTTTCACATTAGTACCATCTTTTATAATAAAATTCAGTACTTCTCTTGTAAAATTGAACAATGCTTTCACATCTTTATTCCTAATACCATACATTCCATGTTCCAGAACATTTGTCATAACATGATTAACTGAAGCACTTCTATCACTAGAAGATGCAGATGTCTGTGCAGTCACAGAAACTGAGGCACTTCTATTATTAGAGGATGTAGATGTCTGTGCAGTCATAGAAACCTGGTTCAAGGCCTTAGAGAGTACTCTGGCCTTGCAAGGCTACAATGCCTTTCATACCTTTAGACCACAAAATGAACATGTGAAAACCAAAGGTGGTGTTTCAATCTATATTAGAGATAAATTCACCTCCCGTCTAGTTAGACTGGACAATTCCATGGAGTTACTCCAGGTCCAGTTTATGGTAAGTAAGACCTCCATTCATGTCATAGCCAGATTTAGATCCCTCTCCAAGGGTCACAACATCCATGAAGCCTACTTGACCAACCTGGAGACAATTCAAATTTTACTGAACACACCAGTTATGGGGGATTTCAATTATCCCACCATCGACTGGGAAACCTACACCAGCCCTAACCCGCAAGCGCAAAAGTTCCTTGACTTTGTTCATTCAAATGCCCTGTAACAAACTGTCCATATCCCAACAAGGGGAACAAACATTCTGGATCTGGTCCTCAGCAATATGTCAAACAGATACACTGCTACAACTGTCAGACCCTCATTAGTTAAAACTGATCACAAATCGGTCACCTTTGAGCTGGCACTAACACCAGAACTCACAAAGGGTGAAATCAGAATAAAAAATCTCACCAAGGCAAACTATACTCTCCTAGGTGCAGGTATAAATGCATTCCAAGCCCCACCCCAAGCTGGAAGTGGTAACTACACTGAAGCTTACACTAAACCCCTGTACAATCACTTGTATAAGTGTAGAAACTCAGCCATAACCGAAAGAATCAAAGTCAGAGCCCCAAGTAAAGACAAGCTCTCATGGTGGATATCCAGCATCAACAAACTTTACAATCAATGCAAAAAGTTGCTGCCCAAGAAAACAAAGGTAAGGCCCCAACAATGTAAAAGCCCCCGCCTCAACTTCAACAGGCAAATAAGACAACTTGTCAGCTCTTCCAAGGGTTGCTTTGAGAACAACTTAGCAAGTACAGCCAAGGATAACCATAAGGCCTTTTACAGCTACATACGTAACCTAAAGTGTAGGACTCAAGCATGTGCAGAACTAGTCGCCAATGGCATAACACACGCTGACCCCACAAAGATGGCAAACCTGATAGCAGATAGGTTTGGTGAAAATTTCACTCCCTTATCTCCTCTTAACTTACAACAAATCTTTCCCCAAACCCCCCACACACACACACATATATGAAGATGAGATCCTCAATGCCTCGTCCAAGGCAAAAAACACAGCTTTTATGGGACCAGACACCATCCCGGGCTGTCTTCTAAACAGGCTAAAACATGAACTAGCATCAGCACTAAGTACCCTTTTCAATCATAGCCTAACCACAGGCTTTGTTCTTGTGGAATGGAGAAAAGCAACAGTTATTTCCCTCCACAAAGGTGGTCTAGCAACAGACCCAGGGAATTATAGACCCATAAGCCTGACCGGCCTCATCTGTAAGGCCACAGAATGTATCATTATATACCTCATAAATAAAGAAATAGGTGACTTCCAAACCCTGTATCCTACCCAGTTCAGCTTTATAAAAGGCAGATCCTGCCTATTAAATCTGGTGGATTTCTTTGAATGTGTGACCAAGGCCATTGACGAGGGCAAATCTGTCCACACTGCATACCTCGACCTGGCAAAGGCTTTCAACACAATCCCACATTCAAGCATTACCAATAAACTTAGCAAACTGAATGTAAACCCATTTGCTGTAAGATGGGTTGCCAACTGTCTCACAAAACCAGACACACACTATCAAAGTGGGTGACTCCAGATCAAGAAGTAGACCTGTTACCAGCAGGGTGCCACAGAGATCAGTGATGGTCCCCCTACTGTTTTATATAGACTTCTCAGAACATCAGGTCAAAACTAAGGGGTTGTGGCTGACCAAGTTTACAGCCAACTGCAAACTAGATGACTGCAAACTAAGTGCAATCATTGAATCCCCAAATGATGTCAATATATTCCAGGAGGGTCTCATGCAGACCAACAACTAGTGTATTAGTCACTGTTTCAATCTAAATGCAAAGAAATGCATTATCATTCCTGTTGGCACAAACAGTGTCTCCTCACACTATCAAATCAACAAAAATAGCCTAAGTACCCATGAGTTGGTAAGGGACCTGGGATCACAAGTTCACTGCAACCTTAATTTTGACCACCATGTGTCTACTGTAGTAAGGTAAGCTTTCTATATAGCACACTTGATTAGTAAAGGCATTGCCTTGAGAGCAAAATAAGTTATAACCCCAATATACTTGTCATTTATCCTACCCATAATTGAGAATAACACCCCATTTGGCATGTACCATACTAAGCACCTACAGCAATTTGATAGACCTCAGATGTTTCTAATAAAGAAGATCAAGGGGCTCCAGCATGTGCCCTACTACAGAGGGACTAAAGTCCCTGTCACTATACTCTGTATCATATAGACATTTTGGGGAGATTTATTCCTGGCCTACAGAGCAAACCAACACCCAAACCTAAAGAACTTTCTGCATATCCATAAATCAAACAGTACTAGAGCTACCCATTCCAGGGACCCAAATATGGCCTGTGACTTAAATAAGACATGCTGGAGGGACAGATTTATCTCCCAGCAACTGCTGCATCTTTGGAACAGGCTACCAATTTATGTGAAACAGAGCACCTCTATGACACTGTTCAAGAGGAACCTGGATGAGTTGATGGGGGCACTGTAAATTCTTACTGAGGATAGAGCCCACAACCCTCCTGGACATGGGCAGTCATCACTAAATGCAGTCTTGGGTATTGACTAGCATTTCTATGGTATTACATTGGGATGAAACAGCTAGGCTTAATATGACCTCCGAGTTGATAGCCTAGTAATCTCCTATGATCCTAAATAACTTATAATCAAATATCAATGATCTAATTCTTCTACTAAGTCTACTATAGCAATTGTATTCTGTGTTGGCCATCTTCCCTCATCTGAACGTATATTAAAATGTATTATAACATGTTTTGTTCATTTATATTTCACAGTTATTTTTATTTCTAAATATACTTCTGATGTTGAAGCTGCAAGTGGTTCAAAAACAAAATGAAGATCACATGTTTTGATATTTTAGTTTCACTGTTGCCTCAGTTTTTCTTATGACGACACCCACAAAATGATGTTACTATAGATATTGACATTTATTTAGCTAAGCCAGCAACGCATAGGTAACCAAAAACCATCATACATCTTTAGAGGAACAGCTACTTATTTGCATTATGGTTTCACTAATAAATCATCATATATGTTAAATTTCAATGTATGGTGTATTATCTGTTAGACACTGCTGACAACCTGACTTACTAGGGTATGCCTTCCCTGTTGCTGCACTTAATATGAAATAGTAGCTTATATACTAATGTAATTAATCAGTCATTGTTGGTTCACACTTTGATGATGTCATGTCAGATGTTTTCAGCTTCAACAACATTTTCAAAGGACCATCTTAAAAGCATTTTTTTTTCATCAAACATTATAAAATTTGATACTGTATATGATAAGGAGATTTCTCCTACCACTAAAGGTTTGATGTTTTCATTTTCTGGGGAAAGTGTAACAATACATGTTAATCATTCACCCTTACAATGGTTTAAATCATATATTGTTTGCAAATAAGTGTGTAAAATATTCATAACTTTTCCCAGTTGTTCCCTACACTTCTCTGTTCATCTGTTAATCCCCTAATTAGCATCTCTTCCGTCTTAATAGTTATACCTAAAACACAGATTTCTACTTTTCTGTCTATCAAGGAAAACCTTTGCCTGCATAAGAAATCCTTCATTTTCCCATATTCCTGTTACAAATGTCCCTCAGCAATTCCTTTCTTCTGTCTGTCATGGGATCCCCATTACTTAATATATTAAGCAGTTGCCTGCATTGTGTCTTGTTTCCTTCTCTTCATGGTTTACTGCATTGAATGCCTAATGACTTATTTTCCATGTGTACCACCATTTTCTCCAAGGTCTTACAAATTCCTGTGGTGGTGGTGCTGCGGTAGTGTTGTCGCCTTACAGTAAGACACTGTCTGGTTTGATTCTCTGCTAGAGTGTCTTCTGTGTGGAGACATGTGTGAATGGGTGTACCTTTGTTGAAGGTTGTGTGTCAGGGCTGGTAACTTGGCATGTAAAAATCAACTACCAATCATTAGTGGACCGGAGTTCCACTGTGGCGATCCCAAACAGGGAAATGCCGAAAGCACAACATTAGTGCTCCTTCAATAACATGCCTAACTAATTTTGAAACCAATACTTCTAACAAATATCACCATATAAATGTCATTCCCTTTTCAAACAGATACCTTATGCTTTTCACCAAATTCATTATAAATTGTAACTTGATCTGAGAAAGGGACTTTTGTGACTTTCAAAGTATGTTCTTTTAAATCCTTAAAAAACATCATATAATATATTTCTGAAAATCTGAGCCCTTGTTTACATGTGAATTTTCATTTCCTGTTAACAAAAAGTTTATGTAATTTACAAATGTCCATCCATTTCTTGAAATCATTTGTTAACTTTACTCTTGTTGTCATCTCTTAAACTGATATTAAATCACCTGTCCATATAGTTTTCATGTTGACTAATATAAAGGTTTTCTGTTTTGTATGCAAATTTTTCCATCTTGATGGAGTTGTGGAGCATGCAAACCTGCTATCCACATAGAAATTCATAGATTAGTACTAAGCTAACTGCCCTTGCGAGCCATTTAAAGCCTAGCCAATTATCCTTTGTGAGATTCAAACCCTACACTTTGTGCTTGCAAGGCAAACACCTTAACCATTAGGCCACCCTCCCAACCTTGGAACTATAACCTCTTCATTTTTAGCAGATCTATTACCAAGCATCTTCCTGGTCATATTGTTGTTCTGTCTGGGACTGGTTAATTACCGCTGTTGAAGAATAGATATGCCTGAATATTTATCCTCTCCGTTAAGGTTCTTCTGCTATCCTGACATCTACTAAACATAAAATATCACCTTTGATGGACCAGACTCATTCTGTAACTATTAGCATATCTTCTGTGTCTTCATGCTATCAACATTTAAACCACACACTTGCAACTTAACCATACTCCAATGGCTTCAGTTTATTAACTTTTTTCTGAGCATATTTCTTTTGTTTTCTAAAACTGCTGCATTAAACGTTTTCAATTTCCTTAAGCATTCATAGTGTCTGTTAACAATGATTTATCATCCTCATTTAATGCAGCATATTTGAATATAGTAGCTTTGTCAGCATTTTCTTGTGGCCCAATTACAGTTTCAGGAGTTCATTTCATACCCTTTTTGCTTAACAAAGACATGGTGTCATCACTAATAGCATCTTTTTCATAAAGTTCAGATTCATTTGCTGAATTGTCTGTACACAATCTTTTTCTACAGTATGTGTCCCAATACTCTCAACTAGTTTACAGTTAAAATTGCAATTGATTACCCTGTTTTCTACAGCTTCACTTACACATCAGTTTAGTATGCACCCTTTGCTTGCATTGTCACATCTCTTTTTGCCACATTGCTGGATCAAGTGTCCAATAAACTACAGTTATAACAGGATTTAGGATGAATTGAATGCTGCAGTGTATCCTTACAGCCCAAATTACTTACATCTTTGTCCAAATGCATCGATTGATTGACTTTGATTGGTACATCAACCAGTTATACCCACCCCTGGTCAATGACCACATGGGTCAAACAGTTATTTAATTTCAGTAATGGATTTCCTTGTCAATTAAACACCAGTGGGTGCTGTCTGCAGTTGAAATGTCTGGTCCAAATTGCACAAAATAGTTGCTCATATCTTTTAAAGTCACATCAGTTGCAGCACATACTTGTAATGAGTGTACAACCTTTTTTCATTAAATTCTGTCCCAAATCATATAGCCAATTCAGTTTTCATGAATGTAATGTTTAATGTATCTCAGGGATTTTACCCAAGCAGCTGTAAAACCTAATAGACTTACAATATAATCTGAAATAGTCAACCTTTCCATGATTAAGGCATTCTTTCTGGATACACGTGCAAGAGCCCATTCTCTCTGTAATCTGTCATATTCTGTTTTTAGTAATGCTTCCCTTCTTCTGTAATACTATCTTTAACATTAGTTTAAGATCTCACATGAATAGAACATTAGGATCACATGCAGCATATTGTACAGACAGACTAATCACTAGATTTGTGAATATATTTCTTCATGGAGTGGGTTGTAGAGACAACCATTTAACTTTGACCAATATATCTACCAAAGTCAGAAAGAAGGAACAGACTTCTAGATAGGGCAGTTGAGGGGGGATCTATAGATGCATTCATGAGACCATAGGGTATGTGGAGAAAGGGCAAGAGGAAGCGAGATGGAGGTGAGGAAGAATGTTAAATGCAGTTAAAGGCAGAGTAGACAGGCTAATTGCCTGCTGTCATCGTGTGCTTGCAACATAATTTAGTTCAGGAGATGTTTTGTACTTGAGTCCTGAGATAGTCCTAATAACCTCTTGCAGCAAAATGTGTGTGGTACGAGAGACCAGAAATTTTGTGTTACATTTTTGAGATGCTGTGGGCAGAATATCCTGCATTTTTTCAGCTATTTAAGAAGTATTTAGGTGACTCCCCTACTGCAGGTGGTTCTGCAAAGTCTACCTAGAACAAGTTCTGTCAATGTATTGCTCCTAAATGGCCTTTCCATGGTCCTCCACACTCTGGCTACCATATTCAGGTACGGTCAGTAAACAATGCATACAGCCTAAGTGGGCAGGACATCTTTGTCAGAATTAATTCCATTTAATAAAGCCAGGAACAAATGACATCTTCATACAGGAAGGTAGTTTGTACAGAAGTAACAAATCTTTTTAAATCAGCATTTGCGATGGCCTGAAAAAGTGCATACCTGATGCAGTAATAATAACTTCACATTTAATGTCAACAAAAGTAATACATAAAGAAAACTAAAATAATAAAATAAATGAACAAATTATAAATAATGACAGAATTAGAAAATATCTAGGGACAGAGAATGTTAGACAACAATTTAAACTTTGACCAGTATGTGTACCAGAGTCAGAAAGAAATATTAGGTTGGATTCCATAAATTTCACAGAATCGAGTGTAGTACCCTGAGTGCCATGCAAAAATTGTGGCTAACGAAGTAATATGCAAATATGAATCCATGTATTGAGAATAACTCAGCACAAAGCAAACATAATCAGCAATATTATTGCAACCTCAACCAGTCACAGCAAAGCTGTATGCCAAGAAAAGTTGTTCATAAAGAAAGACCGATATGCTCATTACCAATGCACATGTACAGAAATTATACAAGCTCAATGGAAAAGTACTAAAGGAACAGTAATGTGCATGAGGTTGTCTGAAAAGTGACAAATATACTGAAACAATTACAGATGCTGTCATAACTTGCAGACATATATTTCTATAGACACACATCACAATTTGCAGAATTTGACATAATCCACAAATCCACAACATTTCTAGTAAAAAAATGAATTAAGTAAGGTAAAGGGCAATCACAGTCACATCACCATAGCTAACAAAGGGTACGAAATACATTTGGAGAACACAAGTAACACACAGACACACACACACACACACACACACACACACACACACACACACACACACACACACACACACACACACATATGGAAATAGGGTGATAGGAAAGAAAATGTGGGCTGAGGGTGAGAAGAGGGACACACAAGAGATATAATGGCATAGGAATGTCAGAATGAGAGGCTGAGGAGCATGGGCGATGTTTTTTTTTTTTTTTTTTTTTTTTTTTTGATAATAGGCCATATTTTTATTTATTGGAGAACAGTAGGAATGAAAAAGACATGGTAAAAGGAGGTGGGGAAAATGCAGGTCAAAACATATAACAAAAATCACAAAACATGACAGACAAAGGTTGAAAATACACATAAAAAAGAGGTAAGGTACACAGACTACAGACAACATGCATATGGGCTATACAACACATATGAAGGAAAGCTGACAAGCAGGGTAGGGTTGCATACCAGCCATTGTGCAATACAAATAATCATATGTACCAATGCACAAATCATTGTTCAGATGTTGCAAACTATGTAACAGTTATGTCACAATGTGTAAAACCAATGGTAGGTGTGTGCTGGCGAACACTAAATGGGGAGAGCAATCACTGCAGTACACAGTGCATGTCGAACACAGTCATCCACTAGGCTATCAGTATTATAAGTGTCAGCCAAGCAATGGCAAGGATGAGCAAGTGCAGACAAAAAACGTAGAAGAAGGCAGGTGGATAGTAGACTAGAACCTCCAAATCTGCATGCAAAAGACAAACAACCAAGCACAGTGCTAAATAGCAGTACTCTAACAAAGCATTAACGTGGCTGTGTAATACACAGATAAGTATACACAACACAAACACATGCAAAATGGGATACAATATTCAAAGACATATGCCATGTCAAAGGCAACACAGATGGGTTGTCCGGTATACAATGTATCTGTGTGACATGCAATGGAATAAAATGATCCAGTCAGAAAGAAGGTTCTGCACACATACACACATAAATGACATGGAATATAAAGTAAATAGTGAAACACATATGAGTAATGACAATTAAGGAATGTCAGCCTGTGCATAGGCAGAAAGCATTCAAATCCCTGAGTAATGCTCAAGTAAAACCTGAACAATAATGGAATCGAATCAATTGCCACCATCTTGTGAGAATATGTCTTGCATGTGTATGACACCTCATATTGTGGCACAAGGTAATATTGTACAGGTACACCTATATGATGATGATAATGTACAGGAAGATAATTATACACATAACATATGCTATGTATATGTGCAACATGTAGGCCAAAGCTACACAGGGTGAAGGGAGATGGAAAACACAGACCTACATCAGTGAGGAAATGCCAGCAACAGAAAGTAGTCATGGATTAAAGCAAGACAATTCTATCTAAGGAGAATTATTCCACATGCATGCATCCACAACATAGGGTGGACTGCAAGTCCCTGCTAGGTACATTGAAGCAAATGGCCAACATATAGAACATGGGCATAGTGGATTGCTGATGGCAATAAATATATCTGTGTATAAATGACACAAAAACAGTAATTTGTAATAGTTAAAAAGGCATGGGGCATAGGTACACAACAAAACTATTTCTGGGTATCACATACACATATATGCTGGAATGGAAATGTAATACAAGAGGTGCCTGTGCAGGACTGATCAAAGGTCAGTCCTGTGAACAAAATTATTGCATAGAAAAATGGAATAAGTGCATATAACCATTCACATATTACAAGGTTAGTTGTGTGTCGATCATAATACAGTCATACAAATGTACATCCATGTAAAGCAGTGAATATGTATCATAAATGCATACACACAGAGATATATGCAAATACATGTATGCATCTCATAATATAAGCTATAATCAAGTAGAGCAGGTATTGAGAAATACAAGATATGGACAAATAAGGTAGTCATGAATGATGCTAAAAAAGGATCACCTTCATTTATTCAATAACAAACCAGTGAATGTCAATGCAGTATGTGAAGGACACATGCTCATATATACCAGTCACAGAAATCTCATACAATATGGCTCAATATTTGTCAGTGCATGCCACTCACGGGGCCATTGTGCCAGTGTAACAGCATGACAAAACAATGTGACATAAATCATGTAATCAAGGACCTGTCATGTTGAGGAACAGACAAGAGACAGCAACAACCAATAAAGAAATGGGTGCAACACATACCCATAGATAACATATGCAAATAAAGACACCAGACCTACTGCACTGTGTTATGTGAGAACAATGGGAATAATCTAATATGTGAGTTGCTGTCATCTCACCTAAGTAAGAAACAACACAAGCATAATAATCATGTTGCACTCACATTATGCTAATAGCAACAGTCATATCTGTCACCAACAGGACCAGAGTATACTGGACTTAATCTTATGCTGCACTGCATGCATAGGAGTACACACACACACACACACACACACACACACACACACACACACACACACACACACACACACACTTAAGGAGTAGTGCCCATGTGAAGTAATGCATGCAATAAAGACAGCACAATCATGTAAATAATAATCATTACTGCATGTGTGGAAGAGAGGTGAAGAAGAGAGTACAGGCAGGGTGGAATGGGTGGAGAAGAGTGTCAGGAGTGATTTGTGACAGACGGGTATCCGTAAGAGTGAAAGGGAAGGTCTACAAGAGTGTAGTGAGACCAGCTATGTTATATGGGTTGGAGACAGTGGCATTGACAAAAAGGCAGGAGTCAGAGCTGGATGTGGCAGAGTTAAAGATGTTAAGATTTGCAATCGGTGTGACTAGGATGGATAGGATTAGGAATCGGTATATTAGAGGGTCAGCTCATGTTGGACAGTTTGGAGACAAAGCAAGAGAGACAAGATTGCGTTGGTTTGGACATGTGCTGAGGAGGGATGATGGGTATATTGGGAAAAAGATGCTAAGGATGGAGCTGCCAGGTAAGAGGAATAGAGGAAGGCCTAAGATAAGGTTTATGGACGTGGTGAGAGAGGACATGCAGGCGGTTGGTGTGACAGAGCAAGATGCAGAGGATAGGAAGAAATGGAAAGAGATGATCCGCTGTGGCGACCCCTAACGGGAAAAGCCGAAAGAGAATGATGACTGCATGTGTAATTTGGCAATGTGTGTCATACTGCAGCAACAACATAAGTTATATGTGCAGTGTAATAAGCATGACAGCAATGTGCAGTGTCTGCACAATTGTGCTCATGCCGTAACTAGTTGAATATGGAAAACACTATGATGACAGTAATTTACAAAACTGAATCAGGCAGACAATATTTATGGTCCTGTGTGGCCACCCTGATGGGGTCAAACATCCCAAAAAGATATTTCTAGTGATCTCCTGGAATAAGATGCATATGGCCCATGCCATGTCCTGAAAGAAGCTGCCCATTCAGGTCTCTCATTTGCATCTGGAAGATGACTGTCACTATGTCCCTTACCTGGTCTCAAAAATCATCTTCCTGACACATGGTGAAAGATGTTTTCTTCGATGATCAGCAGCAACAATGGCAAACACAGATCTCAGTCTGTCATCAACATCATTGCCCCCATTGTGAAGTCTGCCAGCCTAGCTAGATAGAATTTTGTAAATAATTCTATGTCATTGTAAATATTAATGCAATCCGCAGTCTTGTTCTACAAATGTAAAAAGAACTGCATGTTAGGATTAAACTATATGTTGTACTGAACTTCAAAAATGTAACCACAGCGCACCCTGCTGGAAGAAAGCTGATAAAGTAAAGCATTTTATGATTGTGATTGCTGTGTGCTCTTAAGGGAACTTGTACTTTACTGTGTGTACTTGTTATCCTTCCCAATGTGCACACCTCTCACTGGTGCTAGTGTTGAGGAATGAGGCTCCTTGATTACTGGGTCAGTGTATGGGCATCACATATTAATTGGTTGGCAGTGGTGGGACATCCACATCAAATATTAATTGTTTGATTGTGGTGAGATAGCCACATCACATATTGGCTTGTAGTGGTGTGGATACTGAATTCCTGTAACTTGTCTATAGTGATCATTGAAGGTGTTTTGTACTCTAAATCAGCCACACGGTGACTATTCAGAGTTCAGATCACAATTGTTTTATTTCTTTTGTTAGCTTAGTTAGTCAGGGCAAGCAGGCAAGCATGTCAGCAGAGGAGTATGGCAAGCTGACAAGGAGCCAGTTGGCTGAGATGTGCCAGGCTAAGGGACTGGTGCATGGAAACCTGAGTAAGGCAGACATGATTACAGCTTTGGTTACAGCTGCATCAGGAAAGAGCATTCAGGAGGATGATCAGGCTGGCCATGGAGATGTACAGCACACCGAGAATGGCCAGCTCAACCTTTCTGCAGAGGACTTAAAAATCAATCTGGAGCTAAACAGACTTGGGTTGGAGGCCAGGAATTTGGAAATGAAAGCTGTGGAGAAGGAGAGGCAGAGGCAGCATAGAAAGGAGATACTGACTCTTTACCAGAGTCATGGAGGTAATGGGGAAGGGAGTAACTAGAACCCAGAAGCACAAAAGGTCAGTACATTTCTTCCACAGTTTACAGAGGGGGTCATTTTGATAGTATCATTCATATGTTTGAGAGAGTATGTAAACAGTATGATGTTGATCAAAGGCTCTGGGTATGCTTCCTGAGCCCCTTACTCCATGGTAAAGATGTAAATGTACTTTTCAAATTATCTGATCATGAATTTTTGGATTATACTGCTAAGAATTGTTTGGTAGAATTTTTTTAAGCTAACACCTGAAGCTTATAGAAAAAGGTTTTGTGAGCATAGATGCAAGGCAGAAGTAAAGTGTGTGTGAATATGTTGCTGAACTGAGCACTTATTTTCATAGGTGGGTGAGTGGGTGCCTGGTCACCACTTTTGAAGGGCTGGCAGACCTTTTGGTGAGGGAATAAGCCCTTAGCAATTTGCCTGAGGACATGAGGATCTGGTTAGCTGATAGACAATGTTCTACTTCAGATAAGTTGGGGAAGAAGGGAGACCTATACCTAGTAAGCAGGGCATCCCTGCACAGGAAAGCAACCCCCAGTGCTGCTTATGAGTCTAAAGGAACCTATGGTGGGCAGCACAGACTGCCCCAACAGAATCTGACAGTAGCAGGGTAAGCCACTAGTCCCAGTACATGTCCAGGACCTAGAGTTAAATGTTTTGAATGAAACCAGTGGGGCCATGTGGCATATATATGTCCACAGAGGCAAGGTGGGGAACAAAAGGTGAGAGAGCCAGTAAGTGGGAAGGACACAATGCCAATAGTAGGTTGTCTTGAGACAACCAGTGTGCCAAACTACCATCCTGCAGATGTCCTGATAGGGAAGGATGTTGATGATGCAGTACCATGTGTTAATGCAGTTAAACACCATCAGGCTAGGAGACAAGCATGTGGGTCTGGTAGCCAGGGGGGAGAAACAGACAGACAGCACACTTGCAGCCAGGACTGGTGAGGTGGTTACTTCAGGGAGGGAGCTACTCTGTAGCAGTGAAGCTGAAGGTGAGCCACAGCTGCTTATGGGTACTGATGGTCCCTTGGACAGAGTGACTGCAAAGGCAAAGGTGAGTAGTAGTACCTAGGCTGTCAATGAGGCACCACTGTCAGAAAATATCAGATTTCCTGTGGAAGGGGAACTGGGAAGGGTTACAAAGAGAGAGTTGAGACAGGCTCAGCTCTCAGACCCTACATTGCAAGGCCTAAGACAGGTAGCTAGTGACGCATCTGATTCTCTAGAAAATGGGGAATCTGTATACTGGGACGAAGGGCTACTGTATAGAGAGTGGACCCCTGATGGAGGGCTAGAAGGTGAGAGAATACAGCAGTTGGTAGTGCCTACAGTCTACCATCTGGCACTTCTAGCCATAGCCCATGATATTCCCTTTGCAGATCATATGGGCATAAAGGGTCTATATTAAAACAATGAAAATCCATTACATTGAATACCAAAACAGCGACACGTATTACTCGAACTGCGAAAATACCGAACGCACTAAACCGCAAAATTTAAAATATCAAATATTCATAGTTGGCCAACCCCACCACCCGCTACATACTACCTACCCAAACAAAATAAATAAACCACATACATACACTAACCAAACCCTACTCCTAACCCTAAAGTAAAGCACCAAAACTCAACTTCTAACCCTACACTAAACCCCACATACACAACTATCTATGCACTACCCTTAACATCTCCCTAACCCTAAGGTCTGGAACTAATGCCCACTTCCCCTACGGAGATATACCCAAACAAAATAAATAATACACATTACATTTAACAAAACCCTACTTCTAACACTACACTAAATCTTACATACATTACCTATCTATACACTTACCTTAACTTGAACCCTAACCCTAATGTCCGTAACTATCGCACACTTACCTTACGGAGCTATACCACAGACGGGCCAACCAAAACACTTTGACATTTTGAATTTCGCGGTTTTGCTTGTTCAACGATTATGTATTTCATGCAATAGGTGTTGATGATTTCGTATTCACGTAAACGGAGTTTCGACAAACTAATAGGCACCAAGGCATAAAACAGACAAAGACATATTATGCAGAACTTCTATTGGCCTGGAATTTCCAGAGATGTAATAGGGTCCTGCAGGACCTGTGAGCAGTCCCAAAAGGTAGACAGGGCAGGAGCCAAGGTGACAGCTCCTTTGATGCATTTGCCTGTGATTGAGAAGCCATTTCAGAGGGTAGCTATGGATATTGTGGGGCCTTTGAGTACCTCAAGTTCCACAGGAGAAAAATATATCCTAGTGGTAGTAGAGTATGCTACAAGATACCCTGAGGCAGTGGGTTTGTCCTCTGTTGAGGCAGAAAAGGTGGAAAATGCTTTGTTAGATATTTTCAGCAGGGTAGGTTTCCCAAAAGAAATACTGACTGACAGAGATGCCAATGTCATGTCAGACCTGGTGGCTTGTCTGTGGAAGCACTGTGGGGTGAAACTCCTAAAGACCACCCCCTACCATCCCAGACTAATAGTCTTGTTGAGAGGTTAAACTCTATGCTCAAGTCCATGCCATGGGCATTTGCAGACCAGTTTAAGAGGGAGTGGGACAAATATTTGCCCCATCTGCTGTTTGCTTACAGAGAGATTCCCCAGGAATCCACAGGCTTTTCACCCTTGAGTTGCTGTATAGGGCAAGAGGGCCTCTGGATTTAATTCATGATGAGTGGGATGGTAAGTGTGAATCCCACAAGGAGTCTGTTGTGGCATATGTCCTAAACCTCAGGACAAGGCTCAGGGAACTCATGGGCTTGGCCCAGAAGAACCTGGCAGAAGCCCAACAGCAGAACAAGGTCTGGTATGACAGGAATGCTCAAGCTAGAGAGTATGCTGTAGGGCAGCAGGTAATGGTTCTCATTCCTGTCAGACACAAGCTGCAGGCAGCTTGGGAGGGAACCTACAAGATGGTAAAAAAGGTAAGTGATATTAACTACATGGTGGAACTGCTAGGCAAGAGGTAGGAGCACAAATTGTACCAAGTTAACATGATGAAACCTTACCATGATAAGGAGGCCCTTGTACTGAGTATTTGCAGTGGACTGCAGGAGGAGTCTGAGGGAGATCTGGTGACTGAATTCCTCAGTGAGACTCGGACTGAAACCTCAGTGGAAGGGACAGCAATGTCCCAGCAACTATTCCCTACCCAGGCTCGAGAAATCTGAGAAATGTTATAGAAGTTTGGGGACATGTTCACTGGGACACCATGGTGCACCCACCTGGTGCATCACCATGTGGATACAGGACCCCAAAGGCCTATTAGGCAGGCCCCTTATAGGGTACCTGAGAGAGTCAAACAGACTCTGAGGGAGGGAATACAAGAAATGTTGGAACTAGGGGTAATTCAAGAGTCCAACAGTCCCTGGGCCTCCCCAGTGGTGCTGGTGCCAAAGACAGATGGCAGCACCAGGTTCTGTGTGGACTACAGGAAATTAAATAGTCACACAGAGTCAGATGCTTACCCCATGCCTAGGACTGATGAAGCCCCAGAGTAGCTGGGTGGGGCTAAGTATCTTATTACCATTGATCTTACCAAGGATTACTGGCACGTGCCCTTGACTTCCAGTGCTAGACACAGGTCAGCCTTTATGACTCCTTTTGGCTTGTATGAGTTCACAAAGATGCCCTTTGGGATGTAAAATGCCCCAGTGACTTTCCAGAGGCTGAAAAATCATATCCTAGCAGGAGCAGGAGGGTTTGCTCATACTTACCTAGATGATATTGCCATCTACAGATGATACAAGAGCACCTTCAAAATGTCAGGGAGGTGCTGGACAGACTACAGAGGGCAGGGTTGACCATTTAGCTGAGCACATGCCTGGTGGGTATGGCAGAGGTCTCCTACCTGGGACATAGAGTGGGGAGTGGTAAGATCAGGCCATTACCTGCCAAAGTGGAAGCCATTCAGGCATAGCCTGCACCTCATACCAAAAAGCAGGTGAGGGCATTGTTAAGAACAGCAGTTATAGCACCATAGCCCACAGGCCAGATAAGGTAGTGTGAACCCCAGCATGTGAGCAGGCATTCCAGAAGCTTAAAGATGCTTTGGGAGAGGACCCCCTGTGTTAGCCAGTCCAGATTACAGCAAAGAATGTGTTGTGCAGGTGGATGCTTTGAACCATGCTATGGGGGTTGTATTTAACCAGATTTCTTCAGAGGGAGAAGAGCACCCAGTGGTTTATCTCAGTCATAGGCTCCAACCCAGGGATGAATGCTATGCAGCTGTAGAAAATAAATGTCTAGCCATAGTGTGGACACTGCAGAAACTTCAGCCTTATCTGTATGGAAGGAAATTCACTGCAGTTACAGATCACAATCCCCTAACATGGTTATACCGAGCCAGCCAGCAAAATGCCAAGTTGCTAAGATCGAGCCTAGGGTTGCAAGCATATGATATGTCAGTGCAGCACCACAGTGGGGTTAGCAATGCCAACATAGATGGGCTCTTAAGACAGGAAATGGGGTAAGGTATACTCAGCTGGGCCTAACGCACTCAAGCAACATTTCTCAAGAAACTTAAAAACTTGAAAAACTAGCTTGAGTTCTCCGGGGGGGGGTATGTGAAGGCTGCCAGCTTAGCTAGATAGAATTTTGTAAATAATTCTATGTCATTGTAAATATTAATGTAATTCACAGGTTTGTTCTACAAATATAAAGAGAGCATGACCAGACAGGAGGAGATGGCAACCACACACACAACAATCCCAGTCCCACATAGACCTAACACAACTGCAAACCAAACACATAAAAACACAAAGACATACTCGGAGGCTCTAATAAAAAACTTACCAAAACAACAGAGGCTCCCAAAGCAGACATCCAAAAATCCACCACCTCAAAACAAAACACATGCAACACATACTTCAATAAATCAGTGTGTCGACCAATCGCAGCCCTTAAGGCCAAACACCTTGCCTGATACACTAGTAATAGGTGACTCCATAGTCAGACACACTGATGTCCCACTGACCAGGCTGAACAAGGAGAAGGTGACTGTGAGCTGTCTATCGGGAGCTAGGATCCGCCACATAACACATGCACTCAGGTCACTCCAAAGCAAGTACAAATATGACTCCGTCATTATCCATGCTGGTGTGAATGACCTGAGACATACCTCCCTGTACTACATGAAAAGAGACATAGAGGAGCTCTCAGATTATGTAGCCCAGGCTGGTATGACCCTGACCCTGAGCAGCATCTTGCCCTCATCAAGAATGATACCACAATACAAAGACAAGATGATCAGCTTTAACAATTGGCTCAAGTACTGGTGTCATTCTAAGGGGATCCAATGTCTGTCTGCCTGGGATGATATGTTGGACAAGCCATGCTGCTTCACAAGGGATGGCTTACACCTGTCACCACTGGGCTTCCAGATATTGGCTAAGGCTCTTGCCACCCTCATAGTGCCTTTTTTAGACAAGGCTCAAAAGACAAACCCACCTCCTTAGAAAACAAAAATGGAAAAAAACTAAGGGTAATGCTGCTCAATGCCAGAAGTCTAAATCTCAAGATGCAGGCACTTGATGCACTCCTCAGCATGGAGAACATCGACGTCTGTGCAGTAACTGAAACCTGGTTCAAGGCTCCTGAGAGCACCCCAGCGCTACCAGGCTATACCTCGCATCA
Organism: Protopterus annectens; assembly: GCF_019279795.1. Taxonomy (NCBI): domain Eukaryota; kingdom Metazoa; phylum Chordata; order Ceratodontiformes; family Protopteridae; genus Protopterus; species Protopterus annectens. The sequence continues at coordinate 711,442,653 of NC_056729.1, forward strand.
TGCTTTTCGGCCCCAAAACCCGGGCCGAACCACAAAGGGAGGGGAGTGTCCATATTCATCAAGGACACCCACACCTCCAGGTTAGTAGCAACACATGAAGCATCAGAGACCATACAGGTGCAACTAACCATAGGCAAAACTGCTATACAACTGGTAGCATGTTACAGACCACCTTCCCAATCTCAAGAACCCCACTCAGCCTTCCTGAAGACATTGGAGGATATGAATGTATCACAAAATACCATCATACTGGGAGACTTCAACTACCCAAACATAGATTGGGTACATTATTCTAGCCCTAATATCCTAGCCCAAAGGTTCCTGGAATTCATAAATTCAAATGCACTGGAACAACTAGTCACCTCTCCCACTAGGGGAGATAGTATACTAGACCTGATCATCACAAACATGGGGACAAAATGCTCCACATCGGAAGTATACCCCGCACTAGTGAGATCTGACCACAAACTAATCACCCTGGATATACATATCCCACCTCCACCCCCAGCACAAAAGACCACAGTGAAAAACTTCTCAAAAGCAGACTTCACTCTTCTTAAGACTGAGATGGTATCCTTTAAGCCCACTGTGCCAGTGGATACCACATCCCACAATGCCGAATCCTTCACAAATGCTTTCTATGGACATCTCCAAGAATGCATGGATCATGCAATCCCAAACAAATCCAAGTCCTTCTCCACCAAATGTAAGCATCCTGTCTGGTGGACCTCAGCCATAAACAAATTGTATAACAAAAGAAGGAAGCTACTGCACGTCAGAGCGAAATCCCATGAAGGGAAGACATCTCTGATCAACATTAGCAGAAAACTACGTTCTCTCATAAAAACATCCAAGGCAAACCTTGAGAGAAAAATCACTAAGGACACTAAAGATAACCACAAAGCCTTCTTCAGCTATGTTAGAAACCTGGGCAGAAACCCTCAGATATGCTCAGAGTTGGTTCACAACAACAAAAAATACACTGAACCCACAGATATTGCCAACATTCTGGCTGACAGGTTCAGTGCAAATTTCTCCCCTCCTTCACCCCCAAAAGAAGAAATACTTATCCCAGCTGAATGTAATCTCCCTGTCATCTCAGATGTCCAAGTGATAACCGCCCTAAACAAAGTACCCACAAATTATCACATAGACAGCAACCCACTGAGTACAGAAAAAGTAATCAGAGACCTAGGGACCCAAGTAGACAGCAACCTCTCATTTGACACCTACGTTGCCAAAGTGGTTAGAAAAACATTCTACCTTGCACACCTCATCATGAAGGGATTCACATCCAGATCCAAGGATGTCATTGTACCCCTATATTCTTCCCTCATCAGACCCATGATTGAGTACAATGCCCCATTTGGTATGTACCTCACCCGGCATTTGCAACAGCTGGAGAGACCACAAAAGTACCTCACCAAAAGGATCAAGGGTCTCCAACATATGTCATATTCTGCCAGACTAAAGAAACTTCAGCTCTATTCAGTAGCATACCACCTGCTCAGAGGTGATCTCTGCCTGACGTACAAGGCCATGTCCAATCAGGATCTGATGGACATGCTCCACCTCAAAAATCCAAATCCATCAGGACCACGAGAGCTAAAGACTTAAACCTCGGCACAAGTATGAATAGGACATGCTGGAGGGATAGATTCATAACCCAGAGGCTTCCCATGCTTTGGAACAGGATTCCAGTTCATATTAGGCAGAGCCCCTCACTGACTCTCTTCAAGAGAAATCTTGATGAGTGGATGGGAGATCGTAAGTTTACCCCAGGGGTCACATCTGTGTCACTGCTAGACAGGGGCACAGTAAACTAATTCTATTATATAAGGGGACCTTCATTGTGACACTACTAGACAGAGGCACAGTATTCTAGATTTTTTCTGTACATTTTTGTACCATTTCATGGGGTGGCAATAGCCACATCACTATGGCTAGGCTTACAAATGCCCCAGGGCAGATAGCCTAGTACTATACTATGAAACTATGAAACTATGAAACTATCACCGGGAATCATGAAGCTTGTGCCAGGTGCAGGCGTAGCATCGGTGATATAACACCAAATATGGCCACCGAGCGATTCAGGTAGGAGCTGTTTCCATGTGCACTACCTGCGTACGCTACGCCCGCACAGCACCTATATGCTAATAACCCCTTGTGCAGCAGTGTAGCATGCAAATGAAGGTCTGTAGTGATTCAGGAAGTGGTGCAGGCGTAGTGTAAGCATGCAAAAATGTAAACCGAAAAAAATGGTTTACATTTTTCAAACAAAATCGGAGCCATGACAGCAGACCAAACACATGTATTATACTGTTAATATATACCAGTGGCTAAATATATAGCCATTGGCATAAAACAACATGCACAAAATATGAAATAGAACATTTAATATTATGCCCACATTAACGCAAAGTTAAAGTGCAGGGCATCGGTGCGCAAAGGGGATCTCAAGGAATATATAAAAATATAGAATAAAACTGCAATGAAACACATATCACGATTTCCCCATAATAGTCAATGGCGGGCATGCTACACCATATTCATGGCGCAAGGGTTGCTAAGGGACAGTGACAGTGTTATGCACAGTAGCTAGGAATTAGTAGACAATGCCATGCAAATGAGAGGAGTAATAGTGAATTGCAGATTTCCCTCTGGTGTAAGGATGCACAAAACAGCGCAGCGTTATAACACCGAGGTGAGCCCTTAAGATAAAAATTACATCAAGAGAGGGGTGTGTTGCCATTGCTGTAAGCATATTGGAGCATTGCTAACCCAGTTTGCTTGTTGCTAAGCAAAGCAGCAGGATAGGGGTGTTTTGAAGTAGTCATAGCTTTGCTTAGCTGAGAGCACACAAGGTAACCAAATGTGCATGTGAGGGTGAATGAAAACATGCTGTAAACCCAGTAAATGGCTGTGCGTGGTGTGCACCAGAGCGAAAACAGGAAGGATATGGGAAAAAGATAAGGAAATGCTGCAGCATGGAAATAGGAGTACAAATGAATAATTAACACCTAGGAACCCACAGTGGGCCATTGACAACAGCTAACAAGGCTTCTAGCAGCTACCTGCAGATCAGGAAAGGGGAGGTGCCGTAATGCAAAGAAAACAGAAGTGTCACAGCAGAACAAAGCAAAATTGCAGTAGATCAGCTACATAACAAGGGAAAGTACAAAACAAGAAAGCCAACAGCTGGATGCATGCCTGTCAATGGGAGGGGATTTGGGTTGAAAAGTGAATTAAAGGGCAACTGATAAAGCATGCCAGGCAAGCATAATTCAATACCAAAGGCCCCACAATTGCAGTACTCACTGCAAAACCCATAATTAAAATACCCTGCAGCTGGAATTGCACATACATACCCAATGACATCTGCAGCATCCATAGCACACTAGTATAAAGTGTGAAAGCACCTCACACACACTTGTGTATTCCCATACACTCTGCACCATTGGTGTAAACAGACGGGGAACTTTTAAAATGTACATATTAGGGCTGCCATAGCTTTGATTCACTAGCATGTGTTGGAGACTGAAGGTGGTTTGGAGGATGATGCTGACAACCACACCAGGCACCGGAGGAGGAGAAGAGTGTTCAGACCAAGGGTAACCTACCAGGGGCTAAATGATCTGGAGATAGTAGAGCGTTACAAGGTAGACAGGGACACCATACAGCAACTTGTTGAGCTGTGCCAGCCATGCCTCAGAGCCAGAAATAACAGAGGGGAACTCATCCCAGAGGACACGAAGGTATCTGTAAGTTTGAGAATACTAGCCACAGGTACTTTTCAAAGGCCAACTGGGGATATCCTGGTGGTCTCACAGGCATCAGCATCCAGGGTACTCAACTAGTTCCTGGATGTCATGTTACCACATGCCAATGAGCACATATACTTCCCCCGAATGCAGGAGGAGTTGGCCAGCAATATGCATCTCTTCCACCGTGTGGCAGAATACCCTTAGGTACTGGGTGCAATAGACTGTACTCACACGCACATCAAGTCACCACCCAGTGAGCAGGGTAGGCGCTACATAAACTGCAAGGGATACCCCTCCATCAACTGCCAGGGCATTATCATGGATGTGTGTTCTGGCAGCCCTGGAAGCTATCATGACTCCCACATCTGGCATACCTCACAGCTGTATCAGGTATTTGCCAGGGGGGACATCCCATATGTCCACCTGGTGGGGGATGCTGGCTATGCACTGGAACCATGGATGATGACTCCCATCAATAATGCACACATGCCCATGCAAGAACGCCATAATGAGGCACATGCACAAACCAGAATCATCATAGAGTGTGTGTTTGGAATGCTGTAATCACGGTTTCATTGCTTGGACATATCTGGCGGAGCCTTGCAGTACTCTCCAGGCATGTGTGCCCACCTTTTCATAGTATGTGCCATGCTAAACAATATGATCCTGTGGAAACAGTTGCATCAGGGACAGAATGGTGAAGGCCCTCACAGCCCACCACCATTGCCAAGGGCCCCACAGGCACAGAGGTACTCAGACCATGAACACCCTGAGCCAGCTCCAGTTGGCAGATGGAGGCATGCCCAGTATGCCCATGCCTTGACAAAGAGGGAATGTATAGCACACACTCAGGCAGTGTAGGCACCTATGACACCTGACACCCTTCTCCACCTGCACACACAGTAAACATGGATGGCATACACACAAGACCACCTGTAAATTGTCATGTATAGGTGGTCTACTGTGTGCATCCTACATAGGCAGCCCTCAACTATTGCACACACAACCACTATTGGCACAAGTCAAGTCAACACCTGAACAGTAAATTAAGCTATCAACATGTGGTGATACTGTATGTATAGGTTCATAGGTACATAGATAGGTACTTGGCTAACTGCCCGAGGCCATTCATACACCTAGCCGAAATGTTTCAGCTGTCGACACCTCATTGATTAACTAGCTGGCCCTCTATGGAGCAGACCCAATTGCGGGATTCCTGGGGTGTACCCACTGTTCCCCATCCACTCTGCAAGGTTTCCCTGGAGTGTTAGTGAGGGGCTCCATATAATGTAATCAGGGATGTAGTTCCAAAGCATGGGGAGTACCTGTGACAGGAATCTGTCACTCCAGCATCTTCCAGTTATAGTTGTGGCAAGGTTTAGCTCATTACAGTGTGTGGCTCACTGTGACATGGATTTCCATAGATGGAGCATATCCATTAAGCCTGACTTGGACATGGCTTTGTTGGGCAGCAAAGATCATCTCTGAGTAAACAAGATGCCACTGAGTAATGTAAGAGTTCATGCAGTCTGGCAGCATAGGACACATGTCTGAGGCCAGTAATGCTCTTGGCGAGGTATGTTCATGGACCCTCCAGCTGCTGGATGTGTCTTCTGAGGTACATCCCAAATGGGTTATCATACTCAATGATGGGATTGATGAGTGATGAGTAAAGGGGCACAATAACCTCAGTATGTCTAGATGTGAACCCTTAAGTAATCAGATGGCCTACATAGAAGGATGGCCTAATTACTTTGGAGATATGATTGTCAAAGGAGAGATCACTATCTAATGTAGTCCCTACATACCCATTACCTCATCTGTATTAAAGTGGCTGCCACTAATGTGTTAATATGTGGCTGTTTAGTTTTCCCAACATGGAATGACCATGCAGTTTGTGGCCTTTAGCTGGAGGCCATGACTGTGACACCCTGTGTTGGTCTATGTGAGGCCCCTTGAAAGACGTCTGTGACAGCTGAACTGTCAGTTATGGCTCCCAGTTTGCAGTAATCACCAAACATGCTCTGCTGTAGTCCACCTGTGTATGCCTATACCTCTGAGGAGTATATGGCAAACAGTAGGGGTCCCAGGACTGAGTCCTGTGGACACCAGTTGTGACTGGTTAAGAGTTAGACCTGGAGGCTGCTAGGCTTACCATGTGGGTTCTGTGTGTAAGCCTGTTGGCAACCCAACCTGTAATGTATGGGTGTATGTACTGGCTGGTGAGTTTATAAACAATACCTGAGTGGGGAATGGTGTCATAATCCCTGGCGAGGTCCAGGTAGTATTTGTGAACTACCACACCCCACACCTAAAGTCTAGGTGACTGTAAGATGTCAAAGAGGTTCAGTAGGCATGATCTGCACTCATTCAAGCAGACCTGGGTTGGGTCAAGTGTCTGGAGGTTCCTAATGTCTCTGTTAATAAGTTCCATGATGATGTGCTCCATAGCCTTGCAGACCAGGCTTGTCAGACTTAAAGGGCAGTAGCTCCCGGGTTCCATTGTGGCGCCACCTTTGTGGAGTGGGATAACTGTTGCTGTGTGCCACTCTGTGGGTATGTAGCCTGTAGAGAGTCTGTGTTTGAACAGTGTGTTTAGGTGAGGGGTTAGTTCATTTGGAGCTCATGTAAGACACAGCCTGGGACACTGTCTGGTCCCATTGAGGTTGTATTTGTGGCTTTGGATAGGGCTCTTTTATCCTGTGTGTCAGTGATTGCCAGGGCTGTACATTCTTCTGGTATGGTTAAGGGCTGTTTAGGGGTTGAGAGGGGTGTGAAGTTTACACTGAACCTGTCTGCCAAAATGTTAGCAATATCAGTCGGTTCAGTGTATTTTGTGCCAGTCTGCACCAACTCTGAGCAGATCTAAGAGTTCCCACTTAGGTTCTTGACATAGCTAAAGAACGCTTTATGGTTGTCTGTAGGGTCCTTGGAAAATTATCTTTTGAAGCTAGCCTTGGATGATTTCATGAGGGATCATCATTTCTTGCTGATACCGATCAGGGATGTCTGTCCTTCTAGGGATTTTGCTCTTATCTGTACTAGTTACCTCCTACTATTGTAGCGCCTGTGTATGGCAGGGTTCCACCAGATCAGTTTCCTGTTCTTGGAGGAGTGAGTCTAGGTTTGACTTGGGATAGCATGATCCAAGCATTCCTGCAGATGATCATAGAGTGCTTTTGTATATGTTTCAGCATCTTGGACAGCATTGTCCATTGGCGTGGCGCTGTGAACCGTTCCACCTCGGGCATAAGCAACATGAAGTCTGCTTTGGAAAAGATTTTCATGGTGGTTTCCTTGTTTGCGATTGTGGGTGGAATGTGAATATCCAGAGTGATTAGTCTATGGTCTGATCTAACCAGCGAGGGGTTGACGTCGGGTGTGGAACACCAGTCGCCCATGTTGGTGATGACCAGGTCCAATATGTTTCCCCTCTGGTGGGGATGTAGACTAGTTGTTCCAGGGCATTTAAGTTGAGATATTCTAGGAAGCACTGGGCAAGGGAGTTAGTACTTGAGTAGTTCTCCCAGTTAATGTTTGTATAGTTGAAATCACCCAGTATTATGGTGTTTGGTAGGACCCGCATATTTCCCAGTGTCCCCAGAAATGCGGAATGTGGGTCCTGGGTCATGGTGGGTGATCTGTAGCAAGCTACAATTTGGATTGCAGTGTTGCCCATTGTCAGTTGCACTTGGATGATCTCTGATGTATCGTGCTGCACCACTAACCTGGAGGTGTGAGTATCCTTGATGAATATGGATACACCCACGCCTTTTGTGTTCTGGTCCGGGTTCTGTGGCTGAAAGGTGTGATATGAGTTATAGCCTGGTGGTGCTAGGGTGCTCTCTGGAGCCTTAAACCGGGTGACACTCACTGCACAGATATCGATGTTCTCCATACTGAGGAGTGCCTCGAGTGTGTGCAATTTGAGGTTTAAACTTCTGGTGTTGAGTAGCAATACCCTCAGTTTCCAGTTACTTGTGCTATGTACGGTGGTGGGTTTGTCTTATGAGCCTTGCCTAAAAGTCCACCTTGCCTAATATCCACCTCTCTACTATTGTTTGCAAGCAATGACAGCTGTGCATGTGTACATGTTCTGCAAATGTGTACTGACCCTTGTTACAGGGCTGTGCCAAATGGCTATGTGCACACCTACATAGAGTGGATATTGACAGTAGAGACACACTGGTTGAATGTTTAGATTTGTGCAGCCTAACCTCTCATTGCCAGACTAACAGCTGCTTGGAAATATGTTGACAGTACTGGTAATGAAACAGGGTGCATATCATCTTTAACTCCAGTGTGACATCTGCAGTAGGAATGTAAGGTGGATGAAACTACTGCCCATGTGTAATAGCTGCTTCATAGGTGATGGTGTACACTATCTGATTATATCCTGATCATGTCGATAGTGGCAGCAGAGTCTATTGATATTTGACTCTGTCTGGGGAGTGGGTGTCTGTGACCAACAGAGCTCATGGTTGTGTTGGGTATGTGAGTATATACCCAGACAAGGATACAGCCTTGTTCACACTTGAATCATTTGTAATCAGCTATCAGGATGTGATGTGGCCCTCAGAGGGGGATTGCTACTAAAGGTAGCTACCATGTTCCTGTGATAGCTAGTGTTGCCACTTCTATAACTCAAATATTTACATGTGAGCATCACTGTCTAAAACATCTTCATAAGCAGTAAGTATACTAAATACAGTACGTGGTACTTGTAGCACTGAATGCTCATACAGGCATGTCCACTAGTCAGCTACTGGTGTTTACTAATGTCAGCTTTGTGTATGTGGCCATCCTGGGGGAATGCAATCTCTATGCCATGTACAGTGCCAAACCCACCTAACACCACAGCCCACACATTGTCTGGGATGCAAGTTACAGGGGTGAGCTTGGAGGCAGTCCATACTACACCCATGACTGGACTAGACAGTCAAGAGGTGTAGGTTAACACATGCATCTCATCACCACAACCAACACATATCCTTACCAAAACACAGTAAGGACCCACACACATTCCACCAGATATCACACACATCCACAGAGGCCTCTAGGTATCTGGCCAAGCAAGAGGCCTCTCAAGTTGTAATAGACAGACAACAGAATACAAAGACTGAACGACATAGTTTGCATAATTGTGTCACACCTCAGAACACGTGGCCGAAAACATGGCCAACAATATTCATTTGAGAACGCAAACCCTAGCACTATGTTACACACCAAGCTATATGAGAGCAAACATACTGTCAACTGCCTGTCTGCCATGATTAGCCACATACCCATACACTCTGACAACCTTTAGAACTATACACGTCTCTGGCATATGCTATGTTGTTGTGCAGGACCTGTGATGCAGTAGCCTGGACTGCATGGAAACACATGTAGGAACTGTCAGGTCTTGTAGCCCATGCAGGTATGTCCTAAGTCCTGGGTAGCATTCTGCCAGTGGCCAGAATGATGCAGCAGTACAGGGACAAGGATTGATTGCCACAATCATGAAATGTACTGGTGTAATTCAAAGAGTATCCAGCATCTCTCTGCCTGGGATAACATGGTTGACAAACCATGATGCTTTGCCAGACAGGGCCTGCACCTGTCACCACTGATAATCTGGATACTGGTAATGGCCCATGCTTCCCCTATAGTGCCCTCATCATGGCAGTTTCAAGTGAAAGTCCACTGGTGCAACAGGGACAGCTAAGAAATAAACTGTGGGTCTTGCTACTCAATGATACAAATCATGTACTCAATATAGACTCACTTACGGCAATCTGAAACATGGAGAACATATCTGTGCAGTGATTGAGATATGGGTCAATGCTTTGGAGAGCACCCCTGCATGACCATGTTATAACACATACCTCACCTCTTGGCCAACAGACTTTATTGGAACACATGGGCCACAGGTGTGCCCAACTTCCTGAGGGATATGTACACCCCCATGCAAGTTGCACTTGCACAATGTAAGATGCATTATGCTGAGCAACTACCTCTGTGCCAAAGTGTGATCCTAATTGCATCTTGTGACAGATCCACCATGCCTCAGAAATCCCATCTGTCATTGCGCTGTAATGGGGAATACCAGTTGTGAGACAGGACACCATAAGCATGGCCACTCAGCTATCCCATTATGAACCGGGAAGACTCATCATGTGCCAACACATGTGCTCAATGCATGTTGGATGTCATCAACACCAATGACCTGGATCACCATAGTCACACCAACAGGGCTAACAGCATGCCACACATGGTCAGTCTTCAAAGCCAATGTTATGCTCCTTAAGAGCGAAGTGGTGAATGTCATAGCACCCATGCAGATGTACAATGCATGTGCAATTCCTGGGTCCTACACAAATGCACTTTAGGTACTCACATATGTGCAGTGATTGTGCCATTGAAACAGAAACAGGATTCAAACAAACACAAGCATGAAGGCAAACTGGTGGTACCCTGCCTTAAACTGTACCACAGAAGGTAGTAACTGTTGCAAGAGTCAACACACATGAGTAGAAGTTGATCCATGGACAGCCTCAGTAAGATGCAGATACACCATATAATGCCACGCAAAGCTACTGTGAAACTACTCATCCACATATTATGAGGCCAAACACAGAGGATTCCATAGCTGTGTCATGAAACATAATGGCAACAACAAGACATGCTGTGCTTCAGAGCACTATGGCATGAGAAGTACTGCACCTAAGGAAATAGCACCTGTTCAGCCAGATAGGATCTTGGATAACATAAGCACACTGCCCCCCCACAACAGGTACACATTCACACTACAGATCCCCTGTAATAACAACTATGCAGGTACAAGCTGCACTCTCTAATGCCATACATACAGGCTGCATGGGACCTGTCCACATTCCAGGTTATATCCTACACAAATGCCAAAACAATCTGCTCCCCACATAAACATCTCGTACAATCATAGCTTCATGTCAGGCTGTGTACACACTCAATGGTGCACAGCAACAGTCATCTGTTAATGCTGTCAATATCCGAGGGACCCTGGTATGTGTACAGCTGACCTGGTTACAAACAGTGGTATCATTGCATTGCATAACACATAATGCAACTGTGTCAGTACATGGGTACTCTGCAAAGTTGTTGTTGGGCTAGGTACAGTCCACCAGTCAAAGGTTACTTGGTGTTGTACCATTACATGTCATACCACATGTATGGATGTGTGTTGGTGGTCTGAGGAAACGGTGGTGTCTGAGGATTACATCCTAGAATGAAGCTTTGACACTGTGACCTGCACCTGGTTCATCTGTGATGACTTATGTTGGAGTAATGGTCTGTACCTGTGAGTAGCCATTACGACTGTGGGGACACCACCACCTAGAGTGGTCCATACCAGTGTTATGGCCACATGTCTGGTTCTGAGTTATATGGTGGTAGTGCTATTGTGCACTACAGAGCCTTCAACCAGGTGTTTCTCACTGCACAGATGTCAGTATTCCCCATTGTAGGTTCAACAGTGAGCAGCTGTGATTACGACAACAACACATCTAGCACTGGTTAGCATAAGCATACAATGCAATTGTCTTCTAGGTGTCAGGGTGTTATCCTGTGTTTAGGTCATTTGCCTTGGAATGGCACTATATGGGCAAATGCGAAAGAGGTAGTATCACCACTCCCTTGAATCATGGATGCATGTGATCTGTGACAAAGGCTTATATTCTGTCAGTCATGTCATTCCAGACTGACAGACACTGGACAACCTCCTAATTACAGCAGGACATTGGCTCATTGTATTGGTCAAGCAGTTGCCATTCCTAGCATGAAATCACTGTGAGTGGTAGTATTGTGTTTGGTATAGACTGATACATCTAAGGTGACGGACAGCAGCAGATGTTGTGTAGATGACCAGTGTCAGATACATGTAGTGCAGCGTTCCTGCTAACAATGACAATTACTAACACCAGAGACCATTACAACATGTTCTGTTTGTCTAACTGTATGAGCATGGCCACTCTGGCCTTCCGTGTTTAGAATCAGAGTGCATCCCAAACAGCCCTGTGCTACTAAGTGTGTGAGCAGGCCCACTAACACCTTGTGTAAGTTATGTGCTTCTATGTGTATGAGCATTGCCATTATAACCCTGTATAGTGATAGTAGTCGTCCATCCCACAGAAGGGCATACTCCTGTTCGGGATGGACTCCTATGTTAAACACACAGGTTCACAGCTATGTACATCCTAACTGTAAGCATCTCTGTTGATGTCTGCAATCCTAGATGGTCATGATTACTGCCTTGGACTGTGTAATCTCTGTGGCGCAACTCGTAACTGTGTAGTACTGTAATAGGGATCTGTAGATAGGCAGGTGTTCTGATCCCATCACTGGCATGTGTGTGTGTGCATCTATCTGCCGGTGGACAGAACAATGCTTTTTAGAGTACTCACACTCTGTACAATTCGTATACTGAACTTTGGCAAGGCTGATGATGTCACCCACCTAGTAATACACCTCTGGGATTACTGTGAGCCAGTAATCTTGATAGCGCATTCTGTAACTGCATAATGCTATAGTGTGATAAAGTAGTTAGGTCAGTGTTCAAATCCCAGACATGCCAAGTGTGTGTGTGTGTGTGTGTCCATCTGCCGGTGGACAGAGCAATGCTTTTCAGAGTACTCACACTCTGTAGAATTCCTATACTAAACTTTGGCAAGGCTGATGATGTCAACCACCTATGAATACACCTCTGGGATTGCTGTGACCCACCAATCTCGATAGTGCATTCTGTAACTGTGTAATGCTGTAGTGTGTTAAAGTAGTCAGGTAGGTGTTCTATTACAAGGCATAGCAGGTGTGTGTTTGTCAGTCATACCCTATGTGTTGGAGGCTGTGAGTGTCTAACCACTGGATGTGTTGAGGAGCATGTTTTGTAGTTTCCCTATATAGAGGCCATATAAGTCACAATCAACCAAGAGACTAGGTTGGCAAGACATACTCATACATTTGGCAATAGGCCTGGTGAGTAAAGTCAGCAACCCTAATATTACCCAGAATACAGACTGAGCATATGTGTCAGAGAGAAAAAACACTTACCCTGTGATTAACACCAGTACATAATACAGGAGCTGCTGGTGTTTACCTTTTCATTCTTTTCTAAAGCTTTGGTGTCATGAGGTTTGTTCTTGGGATATATAATCTATATCTATGTATGTGTGTGTGTGTATATATATATATATATATATATATATATATATATATATATATATATATATATATATATATATATATATATATATATATATATATATAGACATTAACACACATACATATACGTAATGGAATACATGTCCTATACTGTTGAATGGGCTGGATGATATGTTCGTGATAACAACCAGTGTTTGTATATCTGCCATGGCTTAGTGGTAAAGCACATTGGCTGTGGTGTGTAGGGTCCTGGTTTCGAGCCTTGCAGGGGCTGGTTATCTTGTTGCTGGGCAGAACAAGGGCTGTTGGATATGGAGTGAGTAAGGCACTTTTAAGCTGTTGTGAGCGGGTGTGTGTGGATTTGCGCGACGGTAAGCAGTGGTTAGTTTAGGGGTGGCTCAGTATGGGGCATGTAACTATGCATTAGGAGGCAATCCTATGTGAATGAGGTGAAGGATAGTGAATCCCAGTTTTCCCCAGGGTTTGAGGCAGGTCCCGAGAGTGTAAGAGTATAGATAGCCGAGTGCAAGACTTGGATATAAGTGACATCATTGGGGGGGGTGTCTGGCATACTGTAAGTGGATTGGAGCCCTGTGGCTCGGGATTGGTCCCAGCTTAGCACGGCTAAGCTATGGGTGTGTCTAAACCTGCCTAGGGCAATCAGAAGGGGTAACAGTAGTAGGAAAGTAATCAAGGAGAACTAGCTGAACTAATGGGTGAAATGTATAAGGATCAGCCAATTACAGAGGCTGCAGACCAGCCCAGCCCAGAACACTACTATAAACTAAGCAAATACTTTCCTCTTTGGTTTTTCCACACTCTACACCACCGGTGTTTACAAGTGGGGAAATTTTATCAAACAAACCTACAAAATGAGAAGGGCTGCAGCAGGCAACATAGAACAACACGTACAAGAGGCTGAGGATGGTGAGGATGTGAATGCTGCCGAAAAACCCACAGTGAGGAGACAGAGATGAGTGTACAGACTCAGGGTATCCTGCCAGGGGCTACTTGAGCAGGAGATAGTGGAGCGCTATAGGGTGGACAGAGACCTCCTACAGCAAATTGTCGAGCTGTGCCAGCCACATCAGACTCACCAAACAGGCCGAGGGGAACCCATCCCAGTGGATACCAAGGTATGTGCAGGCCTAGATATACTAGCCACAGGTACCTCCCAAAGCACAACAGGGGATATCATGGGGATCTCATAGGCATCAGCATCCAGAGTATTCCACCAGTTCCTGGATGCCATGTCAGCACATGCCAGTGAGCACATATATTTCCTCAACACACGTGAGGTGTTGACTAGCAATATGCTTCTCTTCCACCAAATAGCAGACTACCCTGGGGTAGTGGGTGCTATAGACTGCATGCACGTATGCATCAAAGCACCAACCGGTGAGCAGGGTAGGGCCTACATCAACCTCAGGGACATCCCCTCCATCAACTGCCAGGCCGTATGTGATGTCCAGGGCATTATAATGAATGTGTGTGCTGGCTGCCCTGGAAGCTATGATGATTCTGAAATATGGCATCTGACACAGCTGTACCACAGATTTGCCAATATGGACATTCCCTACGGTCACCTAGGGGGGGATGCTGGGTACCCATCGTAGCCGTGGCTGATGACATCCTTCAGAAATGCACGCACGCCTGAAAAACAATGCCATAATGAGGCACATGCACAGGTCAGACATATAATAGAGCATGTGTTTGGGATGCTTAGGACAAGGTTCCAGTGTCTGGACACATCCGGTGGAGCCTTGAAGTATTCACCAGCTACATGCACCCAAATTGTTATGGTATGTGCTATGCTACACAATATGATTCTGCGGAAACAGCTGCAGCAGGAACAGCATGGGGCAGGGCCACACAGCCCCCCACCAATACCAAGGCCTGTACAGGCACAGAGTGACTCGGAGGGGGAACATCCTGAGCCTGACCCAATAGGCAGAAGGAGGCATGCCCAGTATGACCTGGCCTTGGGAAAGAGGCAACACATAGCATATGCACTGACATAGTAGGGACCCAGGGAATGACATCCTCTCTGACTCGCACAGACAGTAAAAGGGATGCTAAACATGAAACTACATGTGCTCAGCCATGTATAGGGAGTGTACTATGTGCATCCAACATAGACAGCCCTCCAGCTCCATCCTCATGTCTGGCACACCCTCAAGGTAAGTCAATCAACCTACCACATGCCAAATGTAGTAGAATGTGTTGTTACCTGTAGCTATGGTATGGATGTGAGCATGCAAGGGAATTGGGAGGCCGACTGTTAAAGCAGCAGACAGTAGGCACCCATAGTGGCACCATGACATCTGTAACACATACTGAAGTCACCATAGCAGCCAGTACTACACAGGGGGACAAAACCCAGTACAGTTAATGGGATGAGTGTCATGTGTGTCCATAAGACCTACACAAGTCTCAGCCAGCAGGACAGGCATAGACAGACACAAACAAATGTGTACTATAGCCTCTGACTGTGCCCTATGGGTATTCCTTCCCCCAGACCCACACAGACAGAATACAGCAGGGAAGCCAGTTGGATGTAAGTTGTGAAGGCTTGGAAGTCAGACACTAATATGTTGGTAATTAAAGCTAAGATCTGTAGTACACTGGTATGCCTCTAGCCATCTCAATAGGTAAGACTACACACTGAAATGGAGTACCGGACATACCGGTACAGTCCTAGCAAATGTGTATAGGTGTCAGGTGTGCCCCCCCATCCAACATAGACTTATAGCAACAGTCAGGTGTGCCACGCCCCCCCCCCTCCGCTCCTGTGTAGGAATCAGGTGTCGTTGTCCCCGCTATGCAGACATGTAGCAACAGTCAATGCGAAATGACCAATGGATACCCTGCAGACACAGCATGCTACCTGTCGGTGTACAACACAAAGGTCGGCACCGCAGTACAAACTACATGGACTTGTTCCCACATTCGATACAGATGGCCATACTGGGCATGCTCACACACCTGAAGGTATGAAGGCAATGTCAGTCAGCAACATACTGAAAGGTAATACTGGGCATGCTCACACACTTAAACACATGAAGGCCATGTCTGCAAACACCATTGGTCCAGACATATCTGGCAGTTGCAGTTCTTAGTGCAAACACATGTCAGTATGCACCACCCCTGCCTTGCACACACAGTGGATAGGAATACAGGCATATATGTAAGGACAACACACTATAATAAGCCAAAGGTAGATGGACATAGATGTGCAGAAGAGGGTGACCATGACAATGAGCCATCAGGGCCTGTCCCACCCAGCACACAGCCAAAGGGCCCCAAATACATGAGGTGCAGATGTCATTCACTGTAGATACTAGCCACCAGTACCTGTCAGCATGACAGACTATGTGGTGCACATGCCAGCTGTGCAACATGACATTGCAAGGAAGTAGACATCTAGTAGCTGTATACACGTACCTGGGACATATGACCCCATGTGTGCCTGCATGTGGCATGTCAACCCCTACATGCATGGGTTATGGCCCATGCATGCACTGCCCTCCCCACAGTAGTATTATGACAAGCCTGCTGAGGTCATCCAATGTGAAATACACCTTTGGGAGAGCTGTAGCTCAGTAATCTCCATGGCATGTCCCATTACTGCATACTGCTGTAGTGATAAACTAGTTAGGTAGTAGCTATAACCTCAGACTTGCCAATTGTGTGTGTGATTGTGTGCATGTCTGTCTGTCTCAGACTGTGTAAAGAGAAATGCTTTTTAGACTACTCACAGTCCATACAATTCATATACTCAACTTTGGCAAGGCTGCTGATGTCACCCACCAAGAAATACACCTCTCGGACTGCTGTACCCCAGTAATCTTGGTAGCGCGTTCGGTAACTGCGTAATGCTGTAGTGTGTTAAACTCTTTAGGTAGGTGTTCTATTCAGAGGCATAGCAGGTGTGTGTATTTGTCAGTCATATCCTGTGTGTTGGTGGCTGTGAGTGTCTAGCCACTGGATGTGTTGGGGAGCGTGTTTTTGTAGTTTCCTATATAGTGGCCATATATGTCACAATCAGCCAAGTGACTGGGTTGGTGAGACATACCCATACATTTGGCAATAGGCCTGGTGAGTAACATCAGCATCCCTATTATTACCCAGGCTACAGTCTGAACCCACGTGTCAGACAGAAACACACTTGCCTTGGGATTAACACCAGTACATAATACAGGAGTTGCAGGTGTTTTCATTTTCATTTTTTTCTAATGCTTTGGTGTCATGAGGTTTGTTCTTGGGATATATAATCTATATCTATGTATGTATATATATATATATATATATATATATATATATATATATATATATATATGGACATTAACACACATACATCTACGTAATTGAATACATGTGCTATACTGTTGAATGGGTACATTTCCATTACTGGGGCAACACTATTAATGCAATCATTCAGGTGTAATGCAGCTCATTAACATGCCTGTTGAGTACTTGTCGGTATAACATGCTTGTGTTAATAATTAAATGTTTAACCAAGTGACTAGTCTAATTTTACACACATCTGCCTGACAGACGTGTTAAGGTACTGCATTACAGCAGAGTGATCTATTTAAAGTGTTGCCCCAGTAAGTCGCACAGACAGGAAATCAGTAATGAGGAAATACTTGAAAATAACATGACATCCCTTTAATCTGTTAATTAGGCATGACATGGTGATATGTACACTGCATGAAATGTCTAACATGAAGTAACTGAGCTTACATTTTACAAAGACGTAGTCATGCTGACCATTTGTAATCAGACAGTTTCAGTCCTCTGTGAGGCCTGTGAAATGATGATTAAAAGACAGTGAAATTGCTATGTATATGTTTGCCGTGAAGGGCTTACAAGACACAAGTTGTTAGGATTAGGCTTCAACTTGGATTAATTATGTAAACGCCTTGTACATTAGCAACAGATGTATACATCATAAACACAGTTATTTCTGGGCTCAGCAATGCCTTCCTAAATCCATGCCTGACATTCTTAACAAACAAATGATCACTGTTTACTGAATGTAATCACATCCTCGCGGCTTAAAGAAGCCGAGTTAGTATAATTACAGATGTTGAGGAAAGGTTTTTGGAAATGAAAATGTTTTCTACAATGCCTGCTTTCCCTATAATGGCTAGACAGCTGTAATAGTAGGCCTTTGTCTTTGTTTATGCACTATATTGCTTTCGGGCAAACACTTTCAATGTGGGTGCTTAGCTCCGACTCCAGACTCAAGCCATGTGGTTTGGATGTTAATGTTAACAGTTGTGTGTAAATCAGTTAAATGGATAAAATGTAAGCACAAACTGAGAACAACTGTAACATCTACATTTTACACACACATGTTAAGACTAACACAAATATGCGGTTTGACACTGGATTCGGAGGTCAGCAACCGCATTAACAGTGTTGCCCCGTTAACGGACATGTACCACCGCGCAAACGCACTTAAACATGTGTACTGGTGCTTAGATATGTTTACTACTGCATATTTGTGCTTACACCTGCTTATTAGTAACTTATTCATTATGTCACTAACACTGAGATTGAATGACATTAATTACAAATTTCATGCAGTACTCCAGTTCACATGTACATGTTCTTATGTAGGTTGTACAGCAATACAATGTGTAAATATGTTCATATACACATTCCATATGGTAAATGGTATGTACTAGTGTGGAACTCAGACCGTGAATGCCTGTCCATTAAGCGAATGCTCTGACCAATACACTATTGCTGTGCTGCTTCAGTTGCATATATACTCATGTCTCCTACTTCCCCAGTCACCCACCCCAACACTTCACTAACACTGCAGTCATCCATTCTCCAGATGGATTTGTGGTGTATCCACACCAGTACACATTGGCCGCTCCCTACCCCTGTAGACCCATCCCATCAGTTGACTCACTACACGTATCCTCAGGAATCCCTAATGTTTAGTCCACAAACATTGGTGACATGAGTGACCAACAGGACACTAATCACAATATTTGCGTTATCCCACATGGGGCACAGTTGTCTTTATGTCAAGATTAGACTCTTACTTCCTTAGATACTTACTCCCATTAACATGACACTACAATGAATGAATTAGTCTGACTATATGGTAACGTACACGTTACACATGAGAACTACTTATGTACGTGTTCGGCGTGTTTCATTTACAAATAGACTGGTTTAGTATTTGGAGTTGCCGTTGCAATCAGATCAGAGGGATAATTCCCTGTGTGAGACAGTCCTCACATTTGATGTATTCAGCACAGCACTGACTTCGGACATTGTACACACGTCTGCGCTTTAGCAATTTCGGCCCTTCCCTCTTATGCACTACCTATTATTCTATCTACTGTCGAGGTTTGTAAGGGCACACTCATGTGTTTATGTCTGCAAATGGAATGGATATGTTACAGGGAATGTACATCTGCATATAGATGCATGCATGTGTGTATGCTTACATACTTATAACTGACTCGCTGGCCTCCACAAGGTGGTCCAGTTAGAACCAGGCCATTCAACCATGACATGCCTGGATCCATAATCACATACCCATGGTTCCCCAACCCCACCCAAGGTCGACATACATGCAATCCATCCATTATCCAGTTGCTTTCACGGCCATAACACACCTCCACACATTGCCCTCCCCCCAGCATTAGGGGGGCCTACACGTATGTTGTCCCAACACATTTATTATCATGCTCTCCCACCATTTAGTCCTTGAACATACCAGCCCTTGCTTGTGTAATGGACGGAGATCCAAATATGCTGCCAATTTTTGATAGTCCCACTGGGGACTACACTCTGATTGTTTGTAAAGTAGACTTAGCAGATCAACAATGTTACTCCCACTGGTAAATCCCTGCCTGTGATGTGAGTAGCAGTGCTTTGCTCACTCCTGACCTGCTTGATATGACATATGCTGACAGCACTATATAATACTATAATTGCTGTTGATTCCCTTCTCATTCCTTTTCTATGCTTTATTGTTATGATGTTCATTCTTCAAGTATATATATATATATATATATATATATATATATGTGTGTGTGTGTGTGTGTGTGTGTGTGTGTGTGTGTGTGTGTGTGTGTGTGTGTGTGCGTCTGTGTGTGTGTGTATATATATGTATGTGTGTATATATATATATTTATATATATATATATATATATATATATATATATATATATATATATATATATATATATATATATATATATATCTTACATCTGTACATACTTATATACATTCCCTATGCTGGGCAATGCTTACACCTGCGCAAGTGCACTCAGATTTGCTTACTGTTTGTTATATATGTTTACTGCTGTTTATTTGTGCTTACTTGTGCCTTATTCATTATGACAGTACCCCTTTGATTGAATGGATTTAGATAAAAGTCCCATGCGATACTCAAGTTCACTTGTACATGTTATTATGTCGGTTTTACAGCAGACCGACATTCATTCCACATGGAAAATTATATGTGCTATAGTTGAACTTGAACTGTGCATGTCTGTTCATTAGCTGGATGCTCTAACCACTACACTATTGGTGTGCTGCTTCATTTTGATGTATACCCATGGTTCATAGTTACCCGAACACACGCCACAACACTTCACTAACACAGCAGTCATCCATTCTCCAGTTGGAAAAACCACACCACTACACATGCGCCACTCCCTACCACTCTACTCCCGTCCCACATGTTGACTCACTCAAAGTATATTCAGATGTCCCAAGCTTATAGTCCTGGAACATATGTTCATATAATGGTCAGGGTGTTCAAATAGTCTTCCGGTTTTCGGCTCATCCGACTGGAGACTGGGACTGCCCGTACCTGTTTGAAAGTCAGACTTAGCACGTGGACAAAAATTGTCCCACTGTTAGCATCCTACCTGTGGAGACGCAGGAGGTTTGCTCACATCTGGCTAGCTTGATATGACAACACTAAATAATACAGGGGTTCCACTGCTATTTTCCTTTGCATTCTTTATGAATGCTTTATTGTGACCATATTCATTCTTCATGGCTATATATATATATATCTGTCTGTACATACACATGCATATACACCTACATGCTTATTTACCTTTCCCATACTGTTGAATGAGCACCACTTACCGCCGCGCATACCTGCTTACGTCTGCTTGAATGTGCCTTACTCACCCTATATCCGACAGCCATTATTCTGGGCATCATATAAAATTAGCAGCGCTTGCATGGCATGGACCCAGTTACAGAAACACCATAGTAACTGTTTGACCACTAAACCATCCGTGATACATTCTGCATGGATGGTAGTTAGGATATATGACTTTACTACAGGCATTCCACATTACTGGCAACAAATGTGACAGTCAGTTGGTGTACATATGTATAGTACATGTTAATGTTCATATGTTTCTGAGAGACATATGTATACATTTGCAAGTATACACATTTATGAATGGGACACATACTTGACAACTATTTCTATGCATGTATGTGTGATGTGTAGCTATGCGAATATAAGTATGTACATTTATAGATATATGACTACATATCTGGGGTTATACATGCCCATGTACATGAACACCCGCATCCGGGAGGGACCTGTACCATTTGTATACAGGTGTTGTGTGCATCATTACGACTTGGAACCTGGACCGGGTATACAGTTTGTAGACGTGTACTATTTGGAAGATGGCAATGGGGAAGCTTCTTGGGAACATGTGAAAGGTCTATATTCCCGTTAATGCATGTGGGGAGACGTGGATCAAGGTCAGGTGTTTAATCCCGGGTCGTAGGTCCTGCAGGACCGGGTGGAGGCTGAGCAGGGTTGTGGACAAGTACTGCTAATCCGACTTGTGTCTGGATGTCAACGGGGGTGGGAATCATGTTGTGCAACCATTTTTAATCTTGAGAACAGACACTTATCCCACGAGGGATGTCCAAAACTTGTGAACACCATTGCCACCATTCTTTTGGCTATATGAAAATGAGGGAGGGTTATGCATGCATGGGATACCTAGATTTGCAGGCCTGGGACTGCTTAGGGTGAAACTGCCTGCTAGATGTGGGTAGGGGGCACTATGTGCAGATATGGCTGCCCCAAGCTAGCAGCCCGAGTATGGGTGGTTTGGTGGATGTTCAGCAAGGGGGGGGGTGTGCTGTGTAGGGGACAATGGGTATTCAATTATATATCCAGGTGTGTAGGGGTTGGGTGGCTCAGTTCAGGCCAAACCATTATGTGATGTAAGCCGGTACCATTTCTGTACATGTGTATTGTACATTTTAATGTTCATATGTTTGTGGGATTATGTTCTGCAATATGACCTGACAGGGTGTATTGGGGATGTGAATGTATGTTCTTTAGCTTCCTTTTGGATTCTCCCACTGCACTCTCGTACACCTCCAGTTCACTTATGATACATCCGACCCAGTCTCCCCTTGTCGGATTATTACATTACCCATCAACCCCCAAAATCCACATACACACCATCCATCCCTTCTCTGGTTGTTAGCCCATGGCACAGACAGTGGTACACATTGCCTACTCTACATATCTGTGGTACCATTATGGTTTTGAGACCAACCCAAGCATATTTGGTCTTTCACATGCTGTACTTCACGCACATAGGTACAGGCAAATACTTATCTTTCATGACATGGTAGGTTGACCCAGGTTATACCCAATCATTTTTGGGCTGTCCAGACAAGGACGACTTGGACCGTGAATGGGCAGTTATTAAGCAAATGCTCTGACCATTGGGCTAGGCTTAGCAAAGGGCAGCGGAGCACATACATGCTGCGTTTCACTTCCACTTGGTATAAAAATCAACACTACAATGAAATATGGACACGGGGTGTTAAATGTAATTGTTCGAGGGATGGGGGCTCAACATTCAGCTATGTGCTTGTGTGTTTACCCCTGTGATTGGACACAGACAGGAGTGATTACTATTAGAGGCAGGCTGAACTAGTCAGCATTTTATTTTGCGTGACTGTAGCCGACATGTTCACGCCTCCATGCAGTGCTTAAACACGACCCCTGCACTCGCGCATGTTTCCTGTGCATGTGGACGGTGCGGCAGTGTGCCTTCATTAATAAGCATATGGTGCTGCTGTGCCATGCCATCTCTACGCTGCACGCTCGGCTCAAGGATAATGCTGCCCTTGCGCCGAGCTTCATGAATCCCGGGGTATAAGTTAGGATTAAACTATATGTTGTACTGAGCTTCAAAAATGTAAAAACAGTGCACCCTGCTGGAATAAAGCTGATAAAGTAAAGCATTTTATGACTGTTTGATTTCAGGGCTTGGAGAAGGGATGTCTGGATAAAGGAATTTTTTCTATTGTCTTAGAACAAGAGTTAATTGCTAGATTTTGCATGTATAATGTCTGCTGTGACTTCCTGACCAGGTGCAATCTTACTAAGAAATGTAAATTTAGAGTTGCTGGTACCCTGGGAACCAGAGAAGTGTCAAGAATGATGTAATCTAAAATGAGTCAACAGTGATGTGTTATCAATTTAAGGGATCTCAGAGAGAAAGAGAGAGCATTTTGATTTGGTCTTCAGAACTGACAGCATCACCAGCACTCTGCTTTTGCTCTATATGTAAGTAGAATTTAGAACAGTATTGCTCTTAGAGTTAGATAGGAATTTAGTCAGATTTAGTCTAGCTGTTTTCTATATTTATGTCAGACTATCCAACAATATTGTTTTAAAGCATTTTCCTGTTATTTCTGAACTCTTGACTAGCACTATATTGAATTGAGAAGATTTGTCTTGTGTTTTTATTATTTATTATTAAATATTTTAAACCTTTCAACTGTGGCTATTTTGTGTACAGATAAT
Source organism: Protopterus annectens (assembly GCF_019279795.1). NCBI lineage: Eukaryota > Metazoa > Chordata > Ceratodontiformes > Protopteridae > Protopterus > Protopterus annectens. Next base: position 711,466,446 of record NC_056729.1, read on the forward strand.
TTATGCTCTAGAGTACTTGCATGTATTTAGTGATACTGTTCACGCCACTCCAATAGCCTAAAAAGTTCTGGTCACACTTACTAATTGGATAACTGTATTACTACACAGCAAAATTGGTCATCCTTTGAGAAGGGCCTTATAGTAGCTGATAAATAGGGGTCCTGGTGGCACTGGATTACTACCTTATAGCCTGGCAGGAAGGGGCATATCTGGTGAACCAGTGCCACCCTTCACCAGGAGTGTATGTGTGTTGTATATAAATCATATTTCAAAAGGTGTGTGTGTGTATGTGTGTGTGTGTGTGTGTGTGTGTGTGTGTGTGTGTGTGTGTGTGTGTGTGTGTGTGTGTGTGTGTGTCAGCTACTTGGGCAGGGACACAAAGCACTGGTTGGACAGAAGAAGTGCTGGGAAGACTTGGCTTGGAATCCTGGCTAAGGACTTCACTCTATAGCTGTGCCAGTGGGGAATCTTACTGGGGATCTGGAGAGAAAGGGAGAAACCAGCCCCAGACTGACTGTGATTACTGTGTGCTCTTAAGGGAAATTGTACTTTACTGTGTGTGTACTTGTTATCCTTCCCAATGTGCAAACCCATCACTGGTGCTAGGGGTGAAGATTGAGGCTCCTTGATTACTGGGCCAGCACACGAGCGTCACGCCCGTCATGGTCATCAAGGTGTTCCTTAGACTCAGAGTTGCATGGCAATTGTCTGGCACTTCATCATCTTCATCATATGATTGGTAAGCTGCCATGGGTCTCATGTTCTAACAAATTTCAACACAGGAGAAAAAAACATCATACATACATAATAGGTATTCACCAAAAATCAATGATTATATAACATCATACAAACTTCCACAATCTACATGTGGTAACAATTTAACTATTATGTGTGTGATATTACAATACTGTATGACATTCTACAACTGTAACACTGAATGTGATGAAAGGCATGAATTCAATCCATACTAATATACTAAATGTTGTGCAAGATAAATCACAGTCATATGTGAAACAGGTGTGTAATAAAATGCAGTCAGATATGCACTTACATAATAGTAAAGAGAGCATATGATAAGCCATTCACATCATCAAAACATTTGAAACAGGAAATGTGAAATTTTTGCTTAAGGTATATTACGATACAGCACATTTGTCATCACTGTAATGTAAGAAGCTTGGCTTTTAAAAATGGAGATCTGGGTTGGAAGTAGGCATAATGATTAAGGTGTGTACCTCATTTACAAGGTACAGAGTTTTATTCTCACTTTTGAAAGGGAAACTTGCTAGGGTTAAAATGGCCCACAAGGGCAGGTAGGCTAGTACTTACCTATGAACATTATAGGGAGTAGAGTTTGGTATAATGGTTAAGGTATTTGCCTCACAGAAACAGGGTATAGGATTTGATTCTGACCTCTGGTTACTGGCTAGGCTTGTATTAGTCTGCAGACTGATATCCTAGTATTTAGCTTTGAACCTATTACAATGTAATAAGGTTTATTTATATGTTGTATAACAAAAGGTTAAAAGTTGTGACAAAAACAAATGTACTATCATAGTTATGCAATATTCACAATATCCCAATATCTATACATTGATGATATGAACAGAACGCCACTTATGGGTCAATGTGCCCATCATATATTGTCAGTATGTTACTCTAGCATATCATTGCTGGAGCCTTCCTGTGTCCTGAAAGAGTGCTCTTCAAACTATCTGGAGATATACAGAGCTGAGTATATTTTTCTGGCACGTCAGAGTTGTGTACTGGTAATTGTTGTTTGACTAATTTTATATCATTGCTGGCTGACTTCAGAGTTGTGCACTGTTATTTTTGCTTCACTGTATAGTTTTCAGATCTCTGCTGAAGTTGTTTCCCCCCTCCCCCTGTTTCTCTGTGTCTTAAGTTGTTATAACTGGTTTTATATCCTGTATGTTATCTGACCATCTCAAGGATTACTTGCATAAAGTTAGACCCTCTTAGTAAATAAGTCTGCATATCATTGCTGGAGCCTTCCTGTGTCCTGAAAGAGTGTTATTCGAGCTATCTGGAGATATACAGAGCTGAGTATATTTTTCTGGCACTTCAGAGTTGTGGTAATTGTTGTTTGACTAATTTTATATCATTGCTGGGTGACTTCAAAGTTGTGCACTGTTATTTTTGCTTCACTGTATAGTTTTTCAGATCTCTGCTGAAGGTGTTTTCCCCCCTCCCCCTATTTCTCTGTGTCTTAAGTTGGTATAACTGGTTTTACATCCTGTGTGTTATCTGACCATCTAAAGGATTACTTGCATAAAGTTAGACCCTCTTAGTAAAAAAGTCTGCATATCATTGCTGGAGCCTTCCTGTGTCCTAAAAGAGTGTTCTTCAAACTATCTGGAAATATACAGAGCTGAGTATATTTTTCTGGCACTTCAGAGTTGTGTACTAGTAATTGTTGTTTGACTAATTTTATATCACTGCTGGCTGACTTCAGAGTTGTGCACTGTTATTTTTGCTTCACTGTATAGTTTTTCAGATCTCTGCTGAAGGTGTTTCCCCCCTATTTCACTGTGTCTTAAGTTGGTATAACTGGTTTTACATCCTGTGTGTTATCTGACCATCTCAAGGATTACTTGCATAAAGTTAGACCCTCTTAGTAAAAAAGTCTGCATATCATTGCTGGAGCCTTCCTGTGTCCTGAAAGAGTGCTCTTCAAATAATCTGGAGATATACAGAGCCGAGTATATTTTTCTGGCACTTCAGAGTTGTGTACTGATAATTGTTATTTGACTAATTTTATATCATTGCTGGCTGACTTCGTAGTTGTGCACTGTTATTTTTGCTTCACTGTATAGTTTTTCAGATCTCTGCTGAAGGTGTTGGTTTTCCCATACCCACCCTATTTCTGTGTTGTTTAAATTTGGAGGTTTTTGCAGTTGCCCGCTCCCACTGTAGATTTGATCTGTGACACTCCCCCCAGTCCTATCTCTTTACCTCATTCTACCTAATTGACTTATTCTGCATTGTTTTAGTCATTTTTAATTTAATTGCATTTTTTAAACTGTTTGGTCTAACATTGGTACATACAAAAGTGTGCTAGCTTGCACTGCATTTGAATTGTTTTGACTGCTGTTTTAGCTACTATTCTGTATATATATATATATATATATATATATATATATATATATATATATATATATATATATAAAATATATATATACATTTCCTGTAAATAGTGTAGTCCAGATTCAGATTTGCTGTATCCAGGACTGTATGTAAGCTTCTGAGCCCCACAAGCTTTCTGTGTTGAAGGGAAGCCTTCTAGCTTATCAGTGGGAGTGGTAAGCACTAGGTAACCTATCTACCACATAAGGAGTGGTTCTGGCCCAGAAATTGTAGTTATTGGCCGTTTGGGCAGTTTTTCCATCTATCTCAACTTTCTGATTTAAAAGCACACATTTGCACTTGTTTCCCCCCTTTCCTGAAACTAGTTTAGTCCAGATACAGATTCTTACTTTTAGCACTTGAATTTGCTTATTCATGATCAGCATTTGTTCAGAACTTGTAAGCACTAAATAACCTACTAATTACTACAGCACTCAACCTTCCTCATTACCTAGAGGAAAACAGTTTTGGTGCTTACTTTCCTCACTTGCTTAGAGAAAAACAGCTCTTGTACACACTTTAATCACTTATCTAGAGGAAAATAGTTTTTTTATTCAGGCATGTCCAAGGGTCAGCTCCCAGTGTTCTCTCCTGTCTATCTGATGCAACTGGGCATCTTGGGGCAATGTAGAAATTGCCTCATGTGCACAGACAACCCTCTCCTCCTACCACCCAACACTACAACCTGTGAGAGATGCATGTATCTAGCCAAACTTGAGGTAAAGCTCTCTCCAATCAATACTGAACTTGACAGTCAAGAGGAGAAGGTAAACACTTGCACCACACCACACTCATCACATAGTCTCACTAAATCTACACCACCAAAATCCACACATAGAAACACAAAAACATTCACGGAGGCTCTCAATAATAATCTGCTCAAGCAACAGAGACCTCCAAAGCAGAAATGCAAGCAACCTCCACGCCCCATCACAACCCAAATGACACATAGCCTCAGACTCAGTGTGCCACTCAACCACAGCCAATAAGGCAAAACAACGTACCCAACACATTAGTCATAGGCAACTTTATAGTCAGGCACACTGATGTCCCACTCACCAGGCTAAACAAGGAGAAGGTTACTGTCAGCTGCCTGTCAGGTGCCAGGATCTGCCACATAACCCATGCACTCAGGTCACTCCATAACAAGTACAAATATGACTCTATCATTGTCCATGTTGGTGTGAACGACCTGAGACATACCTCCATGGACTACATGAAAAGAGACATGGAAGAGCTCTCCGATCTTGTAGCCCAGGCAGGTATGACCCTAGCCCTGAGTAGCATTCTGCCATCAGCCAGAATGATGCCGCGGTACAAGGACAAAATGATTGACTTCAACAATTGGTTAAGCTTCTGGTGCCATTTTAAAGGGATCCATTATCTGTCTGCCTGGGATGACATGGTTGACAGACCACAATGCTTTGCCAGAGATGGCCTGCACCTGTCACCCCTGGGATTCTGGATATTGGCTAAAGTTCTTGCCGCCCCTATAGTGCCTTTTTTAGGCAAGGTTCAAATGACAAATTCACCACCATAACAGGAACAGGCAAGCAAAAAATAAGGGTGATGCTACTCAATGCTAGAAGTCTAAATCTCAAAATGCACTCACTCAAGGCACTCCTTAAAATGGAGAACATTCATATCTTTGCAGTGACTGAGACCTGGTTCAAGGCTCCAGAGAGCACCTTTGCACTACCAGGCTATAACTCATAGCACACTTTTCAGCCATGTAACCTAGACTGGAACACCAAAGGCAGAGGTGTGTCCATATTCATTAAAGATATCCACGCCTCCAGGCTAGTTGCTCACCATAATGCAGCCGAGGTTATCCAAGTGCAACTAACTCTGTGCAAAACTGCAATCCAAATTGTAGCTTGCTACAGATCACCCTCCATGCCCCAGGATTCCCACTCCTCTTTTCTTGATGTACTGGAAAATATTAGGGTTCAACCAATGACCCTAATAATGGGCGACTTCAACTACCCCACCATTAACTGGGAAAACTACTCATGTACCAACTCCTTCGCTCAACGCTTTCTGGAATTCATAAACTCCAATGCCCTGGATCAACTTATCCACACCCCCACTAGGGGTAACAATATCCTGGATCTAGTCATTACCAATATGAGTGACCGGTGTTCTACACCTGAAGTCAATGCCTCATTGGTCCGATCCGACCATAAGCTAATTACCCTAGATATCCACATCCTGCCTGCACCCCCCCATTAAGGAAACCATGGTAAAAAATTTCTCCAAAGCCAACTTCATACTTCTTAAGACAGAAGTGGTGAACTTCATGACACCCATGCAGATGGACAAATCAGTTACGACTACTGAATCCTACACAATTGCACTTTATAAGCACTTACATGAGTACATGGATCGTGCTATCCCAAATAGAACCAAAGTGCTATCCTCCAAAAAAGGGAAGCCAATCTGGTCGTCCCCTGCCATAAACAAACTGTACAACAGAAGGAAGAAGCTCTTGCAAAAGAGAGTAAAATCCCATGAATGGAGGAGCTCCCTGGTCAGCCTCAGTAAGAAGCTGCAATCCCTGATAAAATCCTCCAAAGCTAGTTATGAAAACAAAATTGCCACTGATTCTAAAGACAACCACAAAGCATTCTATAGCTATGTCAAGAATCTCAATGGCAACACTCAGATCTCCTCTGAGTTACAGCACAATGGCACTAAATATACAGACCCAACTGATATCGCCAACATCCTGGCAGATAGGCTCAGTGCTAACTTTACCCCCCTCTCACCCCCTAAAGAGCCCATCTCTATACCGGAAGAATGCAAAGTTCCTGTAATCACGGCTGCACAGGTAAAAACCACACTCTTCAAAGCCAAGAACACAGCATCCACGGGACCAGCAACATCCCAGGTTGCATTCTACATGAACTACAGAATGAACTGGCACTCCACCTAAGTACCATGTTCAATCATAGCCTCACCTCAGGCTTTGTGCCCGCTGAATGGCACACAACAATGGTTATCCCACTCCACAAGGGGGAAGCCACCACGGACCCCGGGAACTACCGTCCCATTAGCCCGATGAGCCTGGTCTGCAAGGCCATGGAACGTATCATCATGGAACTTATAAACAAAGGCATTGGTAATCTCCAAACTCTGGATCCCACCCAGTTCAGGTTTGTAAAAGGCAGATCATGTCTCCTAAACCTGATAGACTTCTTTGAAGCAGTCACCAAAGCCGTAGACAAGGGTAAGGTGGTTCACACAGCCTACCTAGATATTGCCAAGGCTTTCAACACCATCCCCCACTCTGGAATTATAGATAAACTCACTAAACTAGGTATAAATCCATATGTCACAAGATGGGTTGCCAATTGGCTCACTGACAGAACCCACACTGTGAAAGTAGTAGACTCTAAATCTGAATTCAGACCAGTGACAAGTGGAGTACCACAGGGTTCAGTCCAAGGTCCTCTCCTATTTGGTACCTACTTCTCTGAAGTACAGGCTAACACAGAAGGTCTTTGGCTAATGAAGTTCGCAGATGACTGCAAACTAGGAGCCATAATCGAAACTCCTAACAATGTGGACATCCTACAAAAGGGCCTCACTGAGACAGATGTTTGGTGTCAAAGCCATGGCCTCAAGCTCAATGCCAAAAAGTGCATTGTCATCCCCTTTGGTAAAAACTCTGTACCCATGAACTACAACATAGGCGGTAGCATACTTAACACTGAAAGTGTGATAAGAGACCTTGGGACACAGGTGGACAGTAGTCTCTCCTTTGATAATCACATCGCCACAGTAGTCAGGAAATCCTTCTACATGGCACACTTCATCACAAAAGGTTTCTCATCCAGAAAAAAAGAGGTCATTGTTTCCCTCTACTCATCACTCATTAGACCCATTATTGAGTACAATGCCCCTTTTGGTATGTACCTCAGAAGACATCTACAACAACTGGAAAGGCTGCAGAAATATCTCACAAAGAGGATTACCGGCCTCAAACAGATGCCCTATGCAGACCGTCTCAAAAAACTCCAGCTTTACTCCGTTGCATATCACCTACTCAGAGGTGATCTCTGCCTAACATCAAAGCTATGTCAAACCCAGAGCTGTTGGACATGCTCCACTTAAAGAAATCCCATTCCCTCCAAGTTGCACACTCTAGGGACCTAAACCTTGTCACCACAATAAACAGAACATGACAGAGTGATAGATTCCTGTCCCAGAGACTTCCCATATTCTGGAATAAACTACCTATCTATATCAAACAAAGCTCCTCATTAGCACTCTTCAAGAAAAATCTTGATGATTGGATGGAAAATAGGAAATTTACCCCGGAGATCACCTCTGTGGCTCTGCTCGACAGTGGCACAGGAAAATCATTTTCTTGGGTGGCAAAAGCCAGGGTACCTTTTTGGCTGGGCTTGTATAAGCCCCAGGGCCAATAGCCTAGTACCTACCTATGAACCTAATATATTACATGTCATGCAGCAACCAGTATATCAGACAAGATACTGTTAACACTTCTTAGTTTACTGACATAGCCAGTAGTATGCATGCAAAACACACATATGCACAGCACACAGACTTGCATGTATAAGTATGTGTATATATGGGTCCCCTTCAGATAGTCGAATCTCCACATAATCGAAGATCAACATCATCAAGATGACAAGATCGAAAACTCATTTCATCGAACCACCGCAGCAATGAAGATCTTTTCAGATAAGTGGTTATTTACCCTGGGAAGATCTTTGTTGCTGTGGTGGTTCACTGAAATGGGAATTCGATATTGTCGTCTCAATGATGCGGTCTTTGATTATGTGGGGTTTTGACAATATGAAGTAGACAGGTACTAGGGTTGCCACCTTTTAACAAGGCCAAAGTGGGACATGGGTGTGTGGCCAATATGACAGGGGGTGTGACCAATATGACACTGGTCACACCCCCACCACGACATCACCAGAGGTGTTAAAGGAGATGCAGTATTACAGTTATGGATACAACATTGTGACATTACAGCATACTGAAAACTCAAACCATTTAAATGAAGTGAAGCATTACTGCAAAAAAAAAACACATTACTCAGTTGTAACAGTAAATAAACTTTAAAGGAATAAAAAACACACTACTCATTAAACAGACATTTGTTTATTTAAAAAGTAAAACAATTCATAAACCAACCATGACTATTCAGAAAGAAAACTTAAAAAAATCTACATACCACATACAAGCCAAGTATAAAATTAAGAATATTTATCGTCAATTAAAGCTAAAGCAAAGAAAAAGCACAAAACTAAATACTGTACCCTAGTACTACATACTGCACACTAGCAAATTAAAGCTAAAGCAAAGAAAAACACAAAATTACAAACTGCACCCTAAAAGCAAACTACCCTGTAACAACAACATGGTTTAGCACAATCTCAAATAAACTGCATTAACTTCTGAGCATGCATCCACAAAAAAATAAAATAAAATAACAGGAAAAAAGTCCATAAACATTTTACCTTTTAAAAATACTTCTTGCAAGAGAAGTAAAATGAATTACAATGTACAGCAGACTCCATGGACTCCTTTTACCTCAAATCATAGCAATTAAGAGTAATTTACCCAGCACAGCGATGCAATAAAGAGGACCAAGTAAAAGCAGCACACCCATATTCACATTACAAGCAAAGCAGGACATTTTAACCTTATTAAAAACGCATAAAAAATTAAATGCACACATTTACAAATATAAATGAAAACAATCTTGAAACAGCTTCGGCAAGTTGGCAACATGTACCTACTAGAATAATAAATGCACTACATTAACTGTTAACATTCCCCCTCAAAAGGTAGACTTGTACCACATACACATTGACTTGCAAGAACTAACAGGAAAAATTGCCCAAACAGTGTATCCTAACTTCCTGAAAACAGCATTAAATTGCACACATTTCCACACAAAAAAGTGCAAACTATGCTCAAACATTTTCTATCTACAAACAGAAAATACACAGAAAAAGCTACGACAATAG
>NC_056729.1:711480600-711490007 GCF_019279795.1 Protopterus annectens
CTATCATTTTCCAATGGTCAGTTGGTTAGCGGCAGTTATTTAAATGTTCTGCAGTTTGTTTATGTTTTCCTCTTCTTCCTGCTAGTCATTGGTGGTGTCGGATGGTCATTGGTGGGAATTGTGTGCAATAGTTGCCAGATTTTGCTCACTGGAGCTGTCGTGGTGGTTGCGTGGTTTCACTGGTTTTCACTGGGGCTGCTTGCCATGCCAGGGTCAAGGATGACATTGCAGTGGGTTCACTTGGATTTCTGTGTTGTATGGTTTATGACATACTGCAAATGGAGCAAATGTCTGGTTACTCAAAGTTTTACATGTGTGAGTGCGAGTGTGATGAGGTACAGCATGAAAGGTAGACATCATACCTTTCAACTGTACAGATTTCACAGAATGTCCAGATTTTGCCTTATATTTTAGTCTGATTTTCATACAATTGTGCTTCTGGCAAAATAAGGGTAAATCATTAAAGACAGAAGTGTGGAAATAGTGACAGACATTTTGAGTTTCAGACTTCATACACTGCAGGAAATTATGCTAATGCGAAACCTGTTGTTCTACCAATTTTCTAAGTTGGTAAGAACAATATTTGGGAACAGTAAATGACTGCTGTGTTTTGGGTGACTGGGGTTGAGAGGAATTATCAGACACATTGGTGGTGGTGGTGCAGCAAAAAGAAAAGAAAAAAAAAGATTTGTTTTGTGGCTGGGAGGTTTTCCAAGGTAGTTGGTGTTACTGGCAGTGAGATGCCCACAAGTGAGGGTTGTTGGTCACGCATGTGCATGGTGTGATCAATGGTTGGCAGGAGAATTGTTAACCATGCAGGGGAAAGGATTTCCTTGACTGCATGGCATACCTCTCAACTGTCTCTGATTTTCAGAAATGTTCCTAATTTGACATAAAATGTTGGCTCTGTTGCCCTTAACCAGTGCCTTTTGGAGACAAGGTGACAAATGACACTTTACCTAAGAGTTTTGGTTGCAAATACATTGCGGATATGGTGACTGAATGGGTTGCACTGATTTGTAATGGGGCAAATGGATGTGGTGCTGTGTTTAGATTCCTGTGGGAGAATTGCTGCAGTGGGAGATTGTGCCTGTGGGGGGAAAAAGAAGAAAAACAATGTAAATAAAAAAGGGGGGGGACTCTCCAATCGTTGTGCATATGAGCAAATCCCAAGGTAGTGGTAAGCTGTGTGGCTAGATGCACCTGTGGGTTTTGCTATGATTTAGGTCTTTCAAAATGAGAGGGATTGTGATTGCTTGCCATTTTTGAGTGGTTGTGGTTCAGTGTGCTGTCTGGTCTTGTGTAAGGAATGGAGTCTTAACAGCTTGTGATTTCAATAAGATTTATTGGCTATGTAAACCACTCAGGTAACAAACCAAAAACAAATCACATAAACCAGAAAACTCCACACTCCTGAATATAAAGATTCAATTCTGTTTATTGACTGACAGTACTTGGTTGAGAAAATAGCAGCAAAATAGCAGCAGAAGAATTGTCACCAGATACTGCATAGCAGCAGAAAAATTTCAAGCAATGTCCAATAAATAAAATTAATAGCAGCAAACCAATCTTTCTTCTAAAACACAACAAACAGCAACACAATAATCTCTCTTAGTGAGAAGATTAGAGAGAAGATTTATTTGCTGTTGGAAGGGCTGCCAGGCTGCAGGAGGATGTTCGTGGGTGAGGAGTGGGCCAGGAGTAATGGCAGTTGGTCATGCATGTGCCCCGCAAAATGAATGGTTGAGGGATTTTTTTGCATACCTCACCACTGTCTCTAATTAGTTCAGAGTTGCACATTTGATATAAAGCATTATAATTTTTTTTTATTATTATCTCTTGGCACAAGTGGTCTACATGGGGGCTATGGATTCCATTTTGAGGCAGTAGATGTGGGTGCCTCTCGCCTGTTGGGGTCTTCATTTGGAGGGTCGATGTTGGTTGATCTGAAAGTTTTGTGATTCTTGTCATATTGAGTGTAGTAAATCACACTTGTGTTAGTCATGTTCAGTGGTGTTTTCTGGTCCAATTGTCATTCAGTGTGGTTTAGGGTCACCATTTTATTTTCTGACCAGGTGTGGTTTAGGCTCATCATTTTATTTTCTGACCAGCTTAGTCTTGGAGAAGGTTTGATGCATTTGACACTTGTCACCAAGGTGTTCAGTGGATGGAGTGAGTGACAGAGTGGGTGAATAGTGTGAAACATGATCAGGCTGAGGTCTGGCATGTTGGGTCAATTATGGTGGCATTAGTTTTGGATTCAAAATGACTTTTTTTCCTGGCTTGTGTGGCAATGGACATGTACTTGGCTGTTGGGAGATGGAGCAGATTTTGCCTTATGTGTTCATTTGATTCTCATGGATCTGTGATTGTCTGGCAGCAGACTTGGGGTTCCAGCTTCTTAGGTGTTGGGATCATGCCTCTCGACTGTACAGATTTTCGCAGTGCCCAGTTTTTTCCCTCATGTTTTTTCTCTGTTCCTCATGGATGTTGTGATTTCCTGGAATTCTGTGGCAAATCAGTGAGGAATTAATTCACTGGATGATGACAGTTATTTGAGTTTCAGTCTTTGTGTCCTTCAGAGGATGCGTGATGGTGCAGGACCTTTTACTCTAGCAATTTCCAGGTTTATAAGAGCAGTGCCTAATATATAATGGCAGCACAACTTATATTAATTTTTATAACAATAACATGTAAATCATGTGAGTATTTCCAGTCTTCCAAGTTTTCCTGACAGATCAGACCATGTAAAGCTGTGGGATGTATACATTCCTGTCCATCTGCAGACGACGCAGTCAGTCAGTGCTAAGATTAATTGCTAGTTTTGGGATGGAGTGTTTCAGTTTGAAGATAGTTGTGTTTTTTTTTTCTTTTCTCTCTCTCTCTCTCTCTTACACTGTGAGCATGAGCACAGAACCTGGTAGACAACTGTGCCTGATGGTAGGTGGTCTTCCCAGACAGTGTGTCATACATTATGTCATTGTTGTGCTTGTGCAGACATGGACAATCCACTGATAAGGCACTGGTGAAATGTTCCATTAGGTGTCACTGAAGGGAATGGGCATAGCTGGGCAGACTGCTGAACAGATGGTTGGGAGTATGTTTCATTGAGAATGCAGACTGGCTAGGATGTCTGCTGGCTTGGCATTTCGGTTACCGTTCATGACTTCATAGAGGGCACAGACAGGGCTGCCAGCAAGGTTAGACTTTATGGAAAATTCATGTAATCCAAACCTGTCATCCTATCAAGTTTCTCAGTGAGGTGGGAGAGGTTACATGCAAATCCAGGGTGTCTGTCAGAATCTGTACATCAATCCATGGGGGTATAGGCTTGGGGAGAAGGTTTTAGTTTGGTGGCTTATAGTAGTTTTCTTTTTCCTTTTATTCATCGGGTTACATTTGTCATTTCCTTGCAATAATCTACTGTACTGACAGAAGCATGGAAGGGTTTAATTGCTCTTAACCCTGATTATTGTCTTTCCTGCCATCTCCAAGATGGGGGGATCATTGTCTCTTAGACAGTGGAACAAATGGATAAAAGTAGAACACTTTTAATGGCTCACTAGCAACTTTAACTACAAAGCATAGGTTGGTTAAAATGTGATAATTGTTTATAGAATAGGCCTGTTGATGAACTATTTATCATGGATATCAGTAAGACTATTAACATGGAATGTGTGACAGACTCTTAATGTGGAATGGGATGGTACATGAACTTTTATGACTCCAAACGAGGATAGTTCCTTGAGATGAGGTTCATTGGGAGGCATGGGTATACTAGGGAGGTAGTCTACTCATTGTTTTAAACATCCTAAGTTTTATTGAGGTATAGGTGTTACTGTTTGAGCTAAGCAGCCCATGGGAAGCTGCCAAAGTTGTACTCCTTGACAGATGAATGTGTAGTTTTATTTAATCTTTTCATTTGGGTAAGAGTGATCGCATGAGGATATTTCTGTTGGACTTGCTTACTGAAGTGTTCCCAAGACCATAACATCATCTTTTGCTGCAGTGTGTTCCTTAGCTGGCTGCATAAGGATTTGCTGGGGGATATGGTGGTGCTAGGTTATTGAGGATAAGGGAGGTGGGATAGTGCAGCAACTGTGGTGTTGAACAATGTAGGCCCTTGGCAGTGCCTAATGCTGTCATTAAGAAGTCTTGGTCTGTGAGTGCAGAGGATTTACACTTTTCTTTTCTTTTGTAGATTGTTGGAGTGGTGCTCAATGAGGTTGCAGATGGATGTACGCAGAGTGGGCATCAGTCAGTGGACTGAAGGAAATGGATTTGAAAAGTGATGGATTCTGCTGGGATTGATGTGCCAGTCACTGTAGTGGTGAGCAATGAGGTCACAGGTAATCATACTTTAGTAGGTGTTCATTAAGGCATGTCAGAATTCGTGCAGTTTGGGAGTAGTGTGGAGGCAAGGCAGGCTGAGGTATGCCAAGGGCAGGGTAGACCAGGTTTGGGGATTATTTATGAGGTGTTTGGGTTGTCCTCAGGTGGGGTAGAGTTACAATGTGAGGTTGGATCTCATTTTGTGGGCATGGTAGTTGGATTTGTTTTCCTGTGGCAAGGCTAGGCAGATGGGTTGTTTAGTGGCCATGCTACTTTGAGAGTTTACAATTGCCCTGCATTAGATTTGGCAGCAAGTGGGCAGAACTTTAAGACTAAGTAAAGGGTTTGACAGAGCTTGCATGTGTGCAGTGATGGCAAGGAACTGGTTACTGTTTAAGTAGAAGCTTGAAGGTCCCAGCAAGGGGGTTACTAGTGGAAGCAGGCCATGGTTGTTTGATGTAAAAAAAATTGAGGGGTGAAGTTTCAGGACAATATTTGTGAGGGAATGGTTTTGGCTTATTGGCTGGCAGGATGTAAGGATGCTCAGATGATGGATGTACAGGCTGGAAGGACATTTGGAGGAAGGACATTACTGTTGGGAGTTAATTTCAGTTTGGCTGGCATTGTAGGTTTAGTAGAAGTTGTGGAGGGAAACTGCTAATTTTCATTTGGACAATAGGTCAGTGGTAGGAGGGCCTGGTGTTGGAGGAGAGGTGTGTTAGGTTGTCTTGGAATGATTAGATGTGGTACAGGATTCCATGGCAGCTGTGAATAGGAAGGTTAATGGTAGGGCACTGCAAGTGGTCAAGGTGGATTTAGTTCCAATTAGTATAATTGCACAGGTGACAAGGTTATGTGATTTTACTGAATTTGGGATGGTGGGTCATATGTTTGAAGGTTGGGGTAGGTTTGATAGTGTAAAAACTGACAGACTATGGCTATTTTCAAGATAAGTTTTGTTTTAAGGTTTGGCGTTGGTAAATGGAGCATAACTGGGTTGCAATCTGGGGGGGGGTATTGGCGTTATGGAGGATGTAATTCATTAACAGGGTGGTGCATTGGTCAGCAAATGCTATGTGGTTATTGGATGTTTGCTTTATGATAGACGGTGGGTATGGGCGTTGAATTCCAATTGAACTGATTTGCTGGAGAGGTGATCTCATTTGGTCATTATTACATCCTTTGGGTGGTTAAAGGATACTGCAATTAGACAGGATGACGTAGTTGGGCTTGCTTTGTTTTGGAAGGCATTGGACTTTTTAGTGTTTTGGTGGTACATTTGGCAGGTAATGACCTTGGAATAATTACAAAGCTGCTGTTGGTAGTTATTGAAGATATGTTTGATTTACAGAGCTTTTACAAGTGTATGGGTATTACTTTGGCTTTGGAGAGGGATCGTTGGTTTAATTTCAACTGATTAAGCAAATGGTTGCTTTATATGATAGGGTATTGGTATACCAATGATAGGGATCCAGTTTGGTTCACAGAGAATGGAGTACACCAAATGATATTTGGCTTCTACCTTTTAATGTACAGTTTGTTTTGTTTTGGAAGATCATTGGGTGTTTTGGTATGAAGGAGGAGGTACAGCCTGGTCAGGCTGGTGGGTGGAGAAGAGGGGCAGGCTTGTCCCTGTTCTGTTCCCCTCTGGTGTTGGAGGTTAATTTCAATGAGTTGGGAAATGCCAGTGAGCAGGTTGGGCGCTGCTTGGCAAGTAAAAGTAAGTGAGCAGAGGTGAGGATGCTGTTTATTTGGTTGGATGTTTATTTCAATGAGTTGGGAAATGCTATTGAGAGGTTGGATGCTGTTTGATAAGCAAAAGTAAGTGAACACAGGTAAGGATGCTGCTTTCTTGGTCGGAGTGAGTGGTGTCATGGTACCCTAAGTTAACAGCTATATGGATGTTTATGCTGTGATTAATAAATAAAAAAAAATAGTTGGTCAATAAAGTTATGTTTATTGAATTTTAATAAAGGTCATCAAATGTCATTTGGTGTGATGTGTGTTTATTGAAAGAGACTGGGACAAGGAGATGTAGCCACATACAGTTGTAAGAATAAAAAGGAAACAGTCCTACAGCACAACAGATTCAGATGAAATTAAAATATATCCATAGTTATTTCAGACTTACCTGTAATGTCTGTGGTGTTTATATGATAATCCTGTGATTACTGTGATTTTGGATTTTACCTTTTAATGTATAGTTGCATAGGGGTTTCCATATGTCATTTGTTAAGTGACTAATTTACGGATCCTCGCTGCTGCTTAGTAATATAGTAGTAGTTGTTAGTGCATTCAGTCTAATAGAGGCAACACGAGGATGGTTGGAATGATCACTGTTTCTTGTGTTGATATGAAGCCATGACTGCATAACAGTTATTTTTAATGTCTTGACTTTTTCTGCAATGTTTCTTTTTAAATTCCATTATGTGTGTTGCATACCATATATTGAAAGTAACAATTTTTATGATGTATGTCATTAACTGCTGTAATATATAAAATGCATCCTACATCCTTGAGGCACACATTCTATTTCTGCTTGGATGCACATGTAAGTGTGACAACACTAGTACTGTAGTACTGGATTTGTGGCTCATTGGTTATGTGTTTGTTCCTTCCTTGCTGTAATATCCATTGACATGGGTTCAAATCCACCCTTTGCACATATATAACAAGCTCGAGACCTGCTACAACAAAATCACCAAATTCACCACAGGGGCATCCTACCATAGTCACCACTGTCTCTCACTTGCTGAACTGGGCTGGCTTGAACTCCCTCTCCTCCTTCAATGGTATCAACTCACACTCACCCACAAGCTAGTAAACCATCCACTAAAACTCCCATCCTTCCAGAATCTACTCCAACCCTATTGCACCACCAGACCACTAAGATCCAGCAACAAAAATCACTTACAGGTCACTAAAGCCAATAACTCTGTTGGAGAAGCACTATTCTCTTGCGCAATAGCCAAATTATGGAATTCCCTCCCACCCACAATTACCTCTGTACCATCATGCACCCACTTCAAAACTTTACTAAAAGTGCACCTAAAAACATGCTGGCTATGCCCTTGCAACTCCCCCTCTAATATCACCCACCCCATCCGCCCATTACCTTTCTTTCCACCCCACTAACTACCTTGATTATAGCAAGCTCAGGTGCTCATAACCCTAACTACTTATTATACAGCAGGAACTTCTTATTGTAACAATTTTAATGTCCGCATGTACTTCACAGATGATAAAGATTCTAGTTGTCTACTGATGTACTATCTTCTTCATCTGTAACTACGTTTGTAATTGTTAATTGCTATGTTGATCAAATTGTTAATTGCTATGTAAATCCAATGTAACTACTGTCTGTATATTTTAACTGTGCCTCCGCTGAAAATGGACCTACGTCCAGTCGGACACTTCTGGTCAACAAATGTAAATAAATAAATAAAATATAGAATTTTAAATAGATTAGTAGATGCGCTATTGTTGGTATTCCATATGAATTATACAGTACATTCCAACACGTTTTTCACATTCATTCAGATTATCTGTACATTACAGGGTTATAAATTACATGGATGGTTTTGCATAGCTATGCATAGTAAAGGCAAGCAATTCGATTGACACATTTAACATTGTCATGTCAGTTTGTGAGCCCCTATTTAAAGTCTAACATGTGCATATCACCCTGTCTTCCAGAAGTCACTCAAAAATTGCAGTGAAAAAAGAAAAATATACCAAACAGATGGATCAGATACTCTGGATTTTAAAACAACAGAAAACTCAGAGACCTGGAATGGAAGATGCCCTTAATGACAGAGAAGGCAGAATATCCAAAGATGAAAACAACAATGAATTTCTACTGCAACAGAAAACCTTACACTATACAAAATTGATGACTTGGAGAACAGATCCATGAGAAATAACATTCATATTTTTTGACTGCCTGAAAAAATAGATGGAGAAAATATGGTCAACTTTCTTACTGCCAGGCTTCCTAAGACTCTAAATTTATCTGAAGCTATGTTATGTGGTACAGAAAGAGCACACAGGTCTCTAGTTTCTACTTCATCAAAAACTAACTCTTCACCGATGATCAGTTATAGTTAAGTTCTTCTCATCTCAAAACAAGGAGCTAACACTTAAACAGACTGGTCCAAATTTCCTATTAAATTGGATGACAAACTAATAAGATTTGATAATGATTATTCCAATGCCATGATGATCAAAAGGAAAAGTTGTTTACTTGTTGTGAAGATTGGGGAAAGATGGGCGAAGGCTGCCAGCCAAGTCAAATAGAATTTGATACATAATTCTATCATTTGTATAAATAAATGTAAAATACAGGCTTGTGTTATTAAATGAAGGAAAACACTGTAAAATGTCACCTTCAAGATTGTTGCAACATTGCCATCTGCTTTAAGGAAAACCAAGCCGAGCATTTCAAATGTTCTTTGAAGTTACAATTATCTAAAAAGTGGTGCCAAAGTGGCTGGCTGAACATATTCTCCCCGGGATTCATGAACCTTGCGCCAGGCGCCAGCATAGCGTCGGCGTTATAATGCCAAATATGGCTGCTTAGCGATTCAGGTATGAATGAATTCCACGTGCACTACCGGGCGTCGCGGACCGTCCCCGCCCCTGGCGTAGGTATGCAAAACACACTGTGTGCGGTATTGCACCATGCAAATGAGGGCAAATAGCGATCCACGAAGTGGCGCAGGCGTAGCGTAAGGGCACGGCAATGTAAACCAAAAAAAACGGTTTACATTTACCCAAACATACCGGAGGAATAACGGAAGGCTGTCAAAGTCAGGTATCATATAGGTGCAATATGCCAATGTGGAAAGGCACCGAGAATGTCCAAAGAAAATATGCACAAATGTAAAAATGACATAAATGGCACGTCGTAGAAAGAACAGCAGACCCGGGATATGTGCACAGAAGTTGTAAAGCAATGAAATAATATGACAATGTCCGAAAGAGCATTAGAACACAAATCAGCTGCACAGCCACCACACACCATAGTATGTATGTAAAGCTGCAACCCCAGCGCAATGGTTGTCAAGGAGTGGTGG
>NC_056729.1:711490507-711535507 GCF_019279795.1 Protopterus annectens
TACCCCATTTTGATGCGTAACTCACAATTATGTGCTGTCTGCATTGCATATTCTTCACGTCACCCGTCAAACGCGGATCACATGATCTGTTGCTTCGATAATCTCCCATATCCTCTACACGACTGCTACGTACCCTTCTGTCATAACACGTGTGTCTCCTTCCCTGTATCCACTGTAGTGTCTACAATGACTATTTACTCTGCTGTGTGTTCCCCTGACCTATGTTCAGATTTAACAGTATGTGGGTAGGTCTTCGACCCGATATCACTACTGTTAACAGAAACACAATGTAGTCTGGTCCCTGATCTACAATAGACACAGAAAGGCAGACACTCCTTACCTGGGCCTCCTGTTTAAGGCTGCACGTTTTCTTCTTGGGATCCAGTTTTCCGCTTTTCAGCCACAGATCAGACAGTAAACAGCCTCTTTACACACAACAATTCAGTCGGAGGTCTTTTCATTCAAGAAGAACCATTTATGCATATTCTCCAGCGTACATGTCTAACCAGCCATGCACTCTGACCTGTAGCTTACCAAGGGAATTCCGGATTACAGGGATCACGATGTGAAATAAGTTGTTACAACCAGACTGTAGTTATCAGTAGGCTTTTCTAAGTGACAGCCGATAACACAGGAGGCTCGGGTTCGAAAGTTTTAGTAGTGTACACAGGCAGGCTAAATAATGTACAGTCCAAGTATGAGAGTTTTGTCTGACTCTATACAGTAAGCAGTTTCTTTATATAGTGTTTACAATCAGCTTTTGCCCACCTTACTGACGTGGTCGGTCACAGGGCATTTCCATCACTATGGTCCGCAATAGTCTATACATACGTGGGTGCTG
The DNA here is from genome assembly GCF_019279795.1 of Protopterus annectens. NCBI lineage: Eukaryota > Metazoa > Chordata > Ceratodontiformes > Protopteridae > Protopterus > Protopterus annectens. The sequence goes on from NC_056729.1 coordinate 711,491,349, forward strand.
GGCTCGTGCTTTTAAATTGTTTTCTCATGGGAATAACACAGCCTTGCAAGGCACCTTGTACATTACAGTATCCTTTTGTGATTGTAGCTGTTTCAAGGACCCTAGACTGTTACGATACAGTGGACAGTTAATTTCTTAATCGTTGCTTTGTCTCTCTGGTAGGGAGTTGTACTGCTATCTTCGATTGAGCTCACAAGGCCATCCTCCTCTGGGGAAGGAGTGCTGTTATGCATGTACATACATTTATTGTTCTGTAACCCAGCAAATAATTAATGATGACAGACATGAGCCTGCTGTCCTGCTTACTGCCAGGTTCAGAATTCCATCACAGTACAGCTTAGCTTCACCAATTACATGCAGGCTTAGTTCTACTGCCATATTGTACGGTACAATTCAATACATTATATAGTATTTAGAGTGTAAACTGGAACTTCATATGTGTTTCTATATATTTTACGAACAACATCCATCCAGCCATATGCATGTTGTTCCATCCTTTACCTTGACCGTGTGTATTTGTCCGTCCAGCCACGCTTAAGCTCCACATGTGATGCCCTAGTTTCCCTTCTTTGCCTGTAGCACCCTGTTAGGACGTCCTGTGTGGTAGGCACCTGTTCCGCTATATGTGATCGACTTCACTGCAAAGATAATCATCGATGCGGTGGTCCAACGACCCGACTTGTCCACATGTGTACACTTATGTGCACCGTGTGGTATGCAAACCTAGATGGTTTGGACGGGTACATACTACATGCCGGATGTACACATTCTGCTGACACATTCACATGCAGCCATTTACATATCTGTACCTGCGGTGGGTTGGTGACATGTGGGGTAATGATTTGCCAGCGTGGCATTGCCTAACACAAACTTCTTACCACAGTTCAGGTATGCACATTGTGTGTGGTTGTATAGCTGCACACGGATGCTAGCAGGTTTGGGTGCAGGGGTATACATGGGTGTCACTGACATGTACAATGAGGCTATTGTGTAGTACATCCAAATGCATGGGTTCTGCTTCTGGATATTGCACTTCATCATACACCATCCAGTGTATGCAACAGAGACGTTGCTGGGTCTGGGATATGTTGCTATGCACATGTTTGCCTGTGTTTGAGGTATCTTGCTTCCTTACTGTTGTTATGTCAGCACAGCTACTCGGCTATGTACTGTCACTACTGCTTGTGACCATTATGGTTGGCATCTTTTCCGATGCCCATAGTGGGGCATGTTATGTGGACACTTCGAATTCGCAGGACTACACATACCCAGGGCTAGTGCAGTTGACAGAACTTCACTTGTTTGCCATACTATGAGCTTATTCTGTAAGCGTTTGGGTTCCTTATTTCTTTTCTTATGCTATGTCTGTGTTCCATATCGTAATGTTATATGTTTTATGCTACTATTTACATATATATTGCGGGAATTTATGTGGCAGGATCGGGGTCATTTTCCATTTTACGATTGTTGCAGGGACACGACTGTCCAATCAGGGACTGTCCATGGCACATTGGGACAGCAGGTGACCCTGGTGACCATGCCCATGTCGCTGCTGGGGTTTCCACCTTTTCCATTTTCCGATCTGGGATATTTCCGGGACTCACATCTGCCTTTACAGGCCGACACATACAAACGGTCACTATATAGCATAGAAATTCACTTGTTTGCCTAAATAATTTGCTTATTATTGTGGCAATTTCCTTGCTTATTCTGTTTATTGTGTCATTTCGGTATTTCTGTTACAGAAATAACCAATTCATGCTACCATTACATTACATACGGGATATCATTGTGTCCTACAATCGTAGCACATCAGCCATTTCTAATACGTTTTTTCGGGACACAACTGTCCATGGAGAGACTGCCCCAACCAAAGTGGGACAGGTGGTGACCTTGTCGCTGCTCCTATGTCGGTGCGGCGCGCTGACATGCGGCTGTACACCTTCTCTGAGTGTAAACACTGACAGTGCATTGCGGGATGAAGGCGGTCTTATGCGTATCCTTTGCTCCTTGGACGGGTACACTTATGCCTTCGTGGCTTCTATTTGCTTCTCCGTTAATTTGGAACGGGGACTATGTTGCATACTGTACGTGTGTTTCATTCTGCACGGGACCTGGCTGCTGCCATTACTATTGTGGGCGGACCGTGGCTGTCAGCACATTAGGTTGCTCACCTCATGCCGGCTTAGACCCGCCTCCAGACGCATCCTACCTGGGCTCGCTCACGTACACTACGCACGTGTCTGTGATTCCGGTGCACTCTCATTAATATGTATATGGCGCTACTGCGCCGGATATTCCATGCACCGCCGGCGCAGGCCTTACGCCGGCCTTGCGCCGAGCTTCATGAATCCCGGGGTCTTTCTATTGTCTTAACTTAAGGAATAATTGCTAGAGTGTACATGTGAAATGTCTTTTATTGTTGTAGTTTCCTGAGCAGGTGTTAGATTGTTAAATAATGAAGTTTGTTGGCATGGGAATTCCAGACTAAGTGTCAAAATGATGTAAAGTGAATACTTGGAAAACCTAAGTGTCACAATGATGTAATTAGGGAGGGCCTTAGCAGAGCTGTTTGTTAGTGTTTTTAAAAACTATTGTTCAGTGAGAGACTGAAAGCATTTTTGTCTTGGACCATCAACTCCAGCACTGCATATGCTCTTTATGTATGTAAGTAGGATTGTAGCACTGTGTTTTCTCTTAAGAATAGCTAAAGATTAGAAAGTTAGAGTAAGTGTTTTTCTTTGACATCAGACTTGTCCTACTGTATAAGTTTCTGTGTGATCTCTGAACTCTTAGATATCTTGGTGGTGTAGTAGTATTGTCTTGTGTTTTAATTATTTATTATTAAATATTTTAAAAACCTTTACCTGTGGATGGTTTGTGTAGAGACAAAGTAAGCTCTAGAGTACATTGCATATTTATAGAGTTTATTGTAATAAGCCACTCTTATAAGCCTTAGACTGAATAGTCACATTACCAATTGGATAATAATATTGCACATTAATAATTGGACACCCTTTTAAGGGCTTTTGGGTAGCTGATAATTATTAAGCTGGTGGTGGCAGTAATTACTACCATATAATCTGGGTAAATGGCACAGCTGGAGAATCTGTGTCAGCCTTTCCCAAGAGTATCTGTCAAGGTGTATAAATACTAATCTCAAAGTGCGGGTATGTGTCAGCTACCTGGGCAGGGGCACGAAGCACTGGTGGGACAGAGAGGGTACTGGAGGGTAGCTTGCCAGCTATGCTGATATCTGGATCCTATAGCTGTGCCATTGGAGAGTCTTATTGGGGACCTGGAGAGCAAGGGAGCAACCAGCTCCAGACTGACTGTGATCTCTGTGTGCACTTCAGGGAAATTGTAGTTTACTGTGTGTATTTGTTATCCTTTCCTATTCTATGAGACGACCACCCTGGTGCTAGTGGTGAGGATTGAGGCTCCTTGATTGCTGGACCAGGGCACGGTCGTCACACCTGTTATAAAATAATTTGCATTTGCTCTTTCCTGCTAGGCTCAAAATAGTCTTTTTTCAGTTGAAATTAGACACTTTGAAGACCCAGCCTCAGCACTGTCATTAAAAAATAGAAAACAAATTTTTTCCAGACCAAACTGAAGATATAGACTGGAACAATAGTACTTTGAAGAGACAAGCAGAAGTAAGTACCCAGAAATCCAATGAGAAGAAAAAAAAAAACTAAAGGACAAATAACTCAGCTTTATTATAGCATTGACTTTAACTGTTTTAATAACAAAATTATTTTTCCATGACAAAGTTTACAAATTCAGTTACAGGAGATATAGGTGAAAGGAAGGAAACAAGGATTCACTTCTGTAAAAATTAAATACGTCATTTTTTCTTTTCCTATATGTATTTCTATGCTAATATTTTATATTTTATTTTCCATATGAAATATATACCTTATCTTAATAACTATTGAGAAATTAACTCCTTAACTAATAGTAAACTTTCTTTACGTATATATCCTGATTTCCTTTCTTCATATATGTGGCACATAAATCCTAAAGTGATAGCTCATGATAACATAACATAATAGTAAACTGCTCACAGTACATTAAATCAGTGTATTGTGAATGGACTGAATGTTTATTGTTGTATGTATGAGATTTGGATGCACTTTCTCTAAGAGATATCAGACTGTTATGCTGTTTATGAGTTCTTCTTTACTAATATAGTGATAAAATGGAGGGTGTATACAGTGTGTATGAAGCGTTTTTTTTTCCTATTTTTTTCTTTATATTTTATTGTTTTTTTTTTATTATTTTTTTTTTTAGTCTTATCTGTGATGTTTGCTGCTAGTTTATTTCTTGGGGAGGGGTTAAGATTGTGTGTTTGAGAGAGAGAGCGAGAAATACTGGCTAAAATTATGTTTTATGCTTGTTTTTAACACACAAATTAAGTGCAGATTAGTAAGAAGGTGTTAATAAACTTGTACTCTGTATCAAATTTACTTCAAAATTACTATTTTAACACTTGTTTATTAATGAATTCATTTATTTATTTGCATTTGCTTACTGGGATGTCTACTGGGCCACAGTGAGGCCCGGGTAGAAAAGCTCCAAAACAAGCAGACAATAAAACAGGCATACAAACAAACATACATGAGTGAGTTTCTGAATCAAAACTAATAAAGAATAATAAGATATAGATACATAATGCATTACAGTAGATAGAAATGCAGTTGTAGGACCACTAGTTTACAGTGTTTAATAATAAAATCAGTTTAAATATACAAGACCAACATGAGTGCAACTGGTAATGTAGAATATTAGTTTAGGTGCAACATGCAATAATGTGGAAGGAAGGAACAATGAAGGAGAGTAGCAGTTATTTAGGCTGAGAGTAAGATATTAGAGCATCGACTAGAAGGCAGTAGGGTTCTGTACTAAAGATATATTTCGTAGGGCTATGGGAACCATAATAGGGCAAGTAAGTGAAAGCACTGAAAAATATAAGTGAGGAGTCAGGCTGAAAAGTGAGATAGGATGGAATGACGAGAGGGGTGGAAGAAGTAGGCAGACTAAGAGTTTTGTAAGTCCTGTATTGCTCTCTTTAAGTTATATAATACATTTTACAGTACTGTGGTACTATACACAATATAGAAGTAATTTCTCCAATTCAATTTTTATCCTAAGATATTATATTATTCAAATTACATTCTGTTCTCGTAATTTAAAGAAGGGAGGATCATGTTTATGTCTGTTGATGTCAGCCCCTTGCTTGGTTGACTTGCTTTGCATATGTGAGTAATAGACATTTACATGTTCATGACAATGGTTGTGGTGATGATCTTTGCCGATTTCTGTGTGGATGTGCTTTTTGATCAGGAAGTGAGGAGATCAAATACATGACAATATTAGAAGCTTATACTCTGAAAGTTAATTGAAGGTCTAATGCATAGTAAAGGAGGTACTAATATGAAAATAATAGCATGCTTTCAACAATGTCAAACAAAATTACACAGTAATTTTGATAAGCTGGGAATTTATGAGTCTCTTAAAATGAACATAGTGGGTATGTTGCCAACCATAATTTATCTCTCAGTGCAAATACAATTCTGATAACATATTATTAGTTATTTTACACATCACAGTCACTCTTTTACTATTTTATATCTCAAAGTATGTTCCAGTGACTATGATATCCCTTTTATAGCAGAGACATGTTTTGAAAGATAACTGTATACATAAGTCCTCGCAAAGATATTTTTAGAGAAGTTTATTTGCTCTTTGAAATATCATATGTGCCTGCCATAATATCCAAGCATGTATAGTCTTGTAGTCAGAATTGAGTTTAAATAATAAACTAGTCACATTATTAATAATATATAATAGTATATTAATAATAGAGCATGATTGTTATAAACAATGTTATTTGTATTGCATTTTATCTGTTAATCTCTTTTTTTTCTCAGAACTGAAAGAAATTATTGGATTTATTATAATGCTATATAAGTTCTTGAATAGAACCAAATGACTACAGGATCTGCTATACTTTACAGTTTATAAGTTTTATGGCAAGCAAATGAATGTTTATAACCTGGATATTATGTATAAAGTAACTCATTTTAATTTTGTTAAATAAGTTAGACCTTTCATATACCATAACTTTAGAAGTAGTAGAGTGAGGCTAAAAACGTATTTGTGGGTAGGTGGTAGGGTTTGTATAGGATTGCTATTCAGACCAGGAGTTTAAACTCTTGGGGGGGGGGGGGTGAAATGTTAAAGAAAAGTGCATGTATAGTGGTTTACAAATTATTTTTTTTTATGTCTACTATTCTTGACATAAACTTTACAGTTAACAATCTTAATAATCTTATATCTCTGAGTAAGCAGTTCACTAACTATAATAAGTTTTTCAGTGCCAAAGTATTTACAAATGTATGAGGGTATTATATGTAATATGTATTTATTTTTTCTTCTTTAGGCCATCTTGAAATGCATATCAATTAATATCAGTGGATTAACTAATGGTTGTAAAAGGGGTAATTTATAAAATTTTTTAAAAAATATTTTAGCTCCAAGTTATTTTTTTACAGGAAACACATTTAATAAAAGATAATTTGGACAGACAATACTAAAAGCTATTCTGTATTGACTAGCTCTCGTTATAAACAAAAGAGAAGAGGGGTGGCTATTTTATGGAAAAATTCTTTGCCTCTGCCTAAATTCCTGAATACATTTAGTGATGAAAAAGGACTGTTTTGTTCAGTGACTTTAGAGATTCAAAGGAAACTATACACTTTTATTAATGTCTATTGGATAACTGGATTTGGAATACAAACAGTTAAACAACAGTTGGGGCAATAATACCAATATCAAGGAGAAATATTATTTTTGCAGTTGACTTTAATTGTATTTTATCTGACAAGGATACCAACACCAGCTATAAAAGGAAGAAATTTGTCTAAGTCAAGACTTTGATGGATTTCACTAAACTATATAAATGAGTTTTCAGTATCAGAGTCACTCTTGTTTACACATTTTGCAGACTAAGCATGGGATAGAATCATGAATAGCTAGAGTATATGTTTCAAATTAGATCACTAGTAGAACAGATAATGTTAAAGTATTCTCTTGCCCACTGTCAGACGATAACGCAATAACATTTGAAGTTATATTGAATTTTAGCAATAACATCCAGAGTAAAAGGATTCCTGCATATATAACCAACATGAAAGACTTTAAGGAGTTATTTAATAAATAAATTCAAACTGCTATTGAAATTAATCATACAGGTAACGCCTTAGAGGCTTTATTGTATGGGATTCTTTAAAAGTACACATTTGTGGCAACATTATAAGTTGGTGTGAACAAAATAAAGAAACAGTGGGACAAGGAATTAATAGATTTACAGGAGAAAATTGATAAGTTAAAATTAGATAGTCAAAAAAGAAATGATGAAAAAGTAAATAGCTTAAACACTAAATATTTAGAAATTTTACAGCATAAAACTATGATAAATTTAGAAAAGATTAAAACAAATAATTATTCCTTAAATCCTAAATCTGTGCATAAATTGGATACTAGAACATAAATTATTGTCAAATATAACCACATCAAAGAATTATACTATTCTAGTAGCAAAAAGAAAGTTATTGAAATAGAAGTTTGTCTGGATGTTTTTAGGTCTCATTTTAATGAGATTAATCAACACAAACCAACAATGGATACACCAGATCCAATTAAAACATTTATAAAAATATATAATGAAAATAGACTGTCAGAGGATCAAATAAAAAAAATGACAAGCCTATATTAATGTCTGAACTCAAAATTCTAATTAATAAACTAAAACCCAATAAGGTACCTGAGAAATGATGGTATAATACCTGAACTATATAAAATGATGAAAATGAGTATTTTACTAGAGGTATTTTCAATAGTTAAAGGACTTATGAATGTACCGCCATCCTGGAAATGCACCCTAATATCCCAGTTTTAAAACTTGACAAGGAGTCAAAACAATGTTCTTCATATAGACCTATTCCATTACTAAATGTAGATTATAAAATATTCATGGCAATCTGTGCCTCTAGAATAAAACAATTTCTTCCAATGTTGATAAACAATGATCAGACTGGGTTTATAATGAACAGGAACACCTATGATAATATCAACAGACTACTATCAATAACTGATTATACCAAAAATTCAAAAAAAAGAGAACTAACTTTGGTTAGTCTGGATATCAATAGTGCATTTGATTCAGTTAATTGGGAGTACTTACTATTAGTACTGGAGGAATGTAATTTTCAAACAATTTCTTACAATTAATCAAACTTCTCTATGAAACCTTCTTTGCATACATTAAGAAAGGCTCATATACTTCCCACTCAATCATGACTACTAAAGGTACTAAAAAGGGTTTTCCCTTGTCCCCATTGCTTTTTGCTCTATTTGTGGAATCTTTTGAAAATTATATAAGATGAAATAAAAATATCAAAGACATACTAATAAATGTTGATTTAATCCCCAAAATACAACAATTTGCAGATGACACCCTACTAACTTTGAATGATTGTAATTCTTCTCTTATTGCAGTATTCCAAACAATAGAAATATTCCAGAAGAAATCAGGACTCAGTTTTAATGAGAATAAGACTAAAATGCTTCCTGTTAATTATAATATTAATAAAATAGATAAAAAATTGTATAAATACATTCACCCAGATTCACTAATCTTCCATACAGGACGAGCTTAATCCTGCACGGATGCGCCTGTTTAGGAGCAGGATGGCAGCACATCATGCATATTAATGAAGGCACGCTGCCCGAGCTCAAAGGCTTACATGGAGCATGTACGAGTGCAGGGAGCATGTCTGAGAGCAGACCTCTCAGAATAAACATGCCCCTGCAATGTAGAACAGCAGAAAGTGGTTAGAAATGAGGGAGACCACTCATGGGTGTCTGCATATCCCCACCAACAGTCCCCATGTGTACAGCAGCAACAGTACATATAAATTAAATGAAAATAAACTTTTTTTTTAAATCTAAGTACAGCTAATCGTAGGTGTGCAGATGTGCCCATCACTTAGCTATGGTCAAAGCAGCTTAAAAGACTGAAGAGGATATCAAGGAAGATATAGGCAAATGAAGCAGCACAACAATAGTGTAGTGGGCAGAGCATTCGCCTAATGCACAGGCATTCCTGGTTTGAGTCCCACTGCAGCACAGTCTATTTTACATGGCAAAGCATGTTATAACCAATATTTTTGTTGCAAAACCCAGTAAATAACATATATTTATGAACTGGAGTACTGCAGGAAATGCACATGTGAAGTGTCAGTGTCATAATGAATAAGGCAATAGTAAGCAGGTTTAAGCCCAAATAAGCAATAGTAAGCATATGTAAGCACTAGTAAGCATGTTTAACTCTGTTTGCGTGGGGGTAAGCACTGCCTGCACAGATTAAGCAATGTGAAAGCTAACTGAGTATAAGAAACTGTAAGTGGAAGTTAGCAGTGCTTACTGCTGCACAAACACGCGCACACCTGCTTATAACTGCTTTAAAGTGCCTTATTCACTCTATATCCAATGGCCTTTGTTTGGCCCAGCAACAAAATAAACAGCCTCTGAAAGACTCAATCCCAGTACACTACAGTCGTTAACCACTAAGCTGTCATAGCAGTACATAAGAATGAGGTTTCAACAAACAAATCCTCACCATAGGAAAATCAAACTGAACATGTGAAATGAATCTATGTACAGTGTGATGTTATATAACCTGCTACATAACATAAATATGTGAAGTGGAGTACTGCAGTAAGGCCAGATGTGAGATGTCATTGTAATAAAGTGTTGAAGTCCCCAGAACCCCAGACAGTGTACGTACACATGAATCACAGATACCAGACACAGATATAACATGTAACAAATAATAAATCAATGTCAAAAGGAAAATATAATGCTACTTAAATATTAAGCAATGCTAAGCATTGCACAGCTCGGCTTACACGGTGTAAGCAATGTGTAGGCTGGCTAACTCAATCTGCCCAGTGGTATACCCCTTTAAGCAATGCCAACATTAGGTAAGCAGGTGTGCTCATAGCTTAACCTTTTCAAAACTGTCCAATCATGGGAAAGTGTGGGAAATCAGGTGTATTTAAACTGCACAGGTGCCAATAATTCCCATAACTGGTTGCAGCTCCCTACACTAGGCAGAATGGCTGGAGTTGGGGAAGGCACTCGATTTAGAGTGCAGCGGTGGGGCACCCAGGAGTCCAGATTCCTGGTATAGCTCCTGGTAAAACACCATGAGGAGAGACTACTTCAGGGCCAGTACCAGGGCTCTCAGCATACAGTGGAGGCCTGGGACAGTCTCGCTCGTGACCTCACCAGTGCCACTGGTATCCCCCGGACTGGTGAGCAGGTCAGGCATCAGCATGCTGACCTGAAGTGGTGGAGGGGTGATCTCGTGGAGCAGTGGATCCAAGAATCAAGGCAGATGGCCAATGCCCGAGCACTGAGTAAGTACCCATTCTACTATATAGATAATGATTGCCTAGCTTGTGTATACTATGGGTAGCTAATAGCTAAATATCACTGTATTTCTCTGACAGTGGCAGATGAGCAGTCTGTGAAACAGCAAGCCCATGCTGCTAGGCTGCAACGGCTGCGTCATGAGGCAGGTTAGTAATAATCTTGCATGTACTGTCATAAGAAAAAAATATAACAGTTATAGAACGTGTTGTACCAGTGTGTGTGTGTGTGTGTGTGTGTGTGTGTGTGTGTGTGTGTGTGTGTGTGTGTGTGCGTCTTTTGGCTTTTCCCAGTTAGGGGTCGCCACAGCGGAACTCCGGTCTGCTAATGATTGGCAGTAGAGTTTTACGTGCTCGCTTGCCGGGCCTAATGCACAACCTTCAATGAAGGAACACCCATTCACGCATGTCGCCACACAGAAGATGCTCTAACTGTACCAGTATAAAAATGTATTGTGTATGGGATGTACGGAATAAACCAGACAATATGGCAGGAAGACTGTCATATAGGTTGTGTGTAAATAAAGGTGTAATATCTTGTGAATAAAAGTATAACCCCTGGAGTGCTTGTGTACATTCTGCCTTCATATGTTGTTGTAGTGTTGCATTCTATAAATAGTACTGTTGTATTAAGCAGTGTTATCCACACTGCTGAATGCAGTTAAAATGTGTAGGAAGTTCAGTATAATAATGTTGGAAGTCCCAAGAGGTCAGTCATATGGAACAACTGAGGGAGACTTAGAAACCATTGGAATGCTTCACATTGTACTGTGATGTCAATTGTAATATTTTTACCACACACAGCAGGGATTTGAATACCAGGAGTGGTAGTAAGTTGTATGCATAATCATACCCCACAACTGTACAGAGTTTGTTAGAATGTTCAGATAGAAAGCTGTATGCATAATTAGACCCAACAACTGTACAGACTTTGCTAGAATGTTCAGATAGTATGCTGTAAGCATAATAATAACCATCAACTATACAGACTGGGGCAGAATGTTCAGGTAGTAAGCTGTATGTATAGTCATACCCCTCAACTGTTCTGATCTGTCCAGCATGTCCAGATAAATGGCCCATATCTGCTGCCCAGTAAACTGTTCCCCTGACAAATCAGTGAGATGATCCAAGCAATGTAGGCAGCTTATATTGACATATAATGGATAGTGAGACCTGAACATAAAAAGAGAATGCATATGAAAGCAAACCTGTCAATGTAGCATCTCACCCAAAGTGTATGACAGATATTCTAAAATATGTCACATTAACACCTGCATCCTGTCAAGCCTTGACCAGAGTGTGTGCAATAATGGATTGTTAGGTATGTGTATAACATCAACATGGAATCAGGGGGTATGTGTAGTATTCATCAGGTAGTGTTAACAAATATTTCTCCACAGCTATAACAGGTAAGAGGTGTAGACTGTAGTTAAAACACAGTTCACTCCTATACATGTCTACAAGCATGGAATGTGGGAGTATGTGTAGAATTTTTCAGGTAGTGTTAACAAAGTTCCCTCCACAGCTATAACAACTAAGAGGTGTAGACTGTTGTTACAACATAGTTCACTCATATACTTGTCTACAAGCATGGAATCTGGGAGTATGTGTAGAATTTGTCAGGTAATGTTAACAAAGTTCCCTCCACAGCTATAACAGGTAAGAGGTGTTGACTGTAGGTACAAGAAGTTCACTTATATACTTGTCTACAAGCATGGAATCTTGGAGTATGTGTAGAATTTCTCAGGTAGTGTTAAAAATATTTTCTCAACAGCTATAACAGGTAAGAGGTGTAGACTATACGTAAGGCACAGTCCACGTATATACTAATCTACAAACATACCATTGTACAAAGTAAGGCCATTGGGTAGTGCAATAATACATGTAAGGGACAGATCACTGCAGTGACTAAGAAAGTTGTGAATACTACAGGGATATATTAGTTGTTAATTGACCTCTCTCTCTTACCCCCACCATATGTGCAACAATAACCTAATTACACACCTAAATGGGTATGTGTACACTCTAATGTTTTGTTGGGACATATGTCCTATTGGTTTATAAATATTCACATTTGGTTCTATGCATGTGCCATGTAAATATACTCCCATGTTGGTGGCCTGTTGCCATCAATGAAACCGACATGCTGTTGTTATGGCCACTGTGTTGTCCCATATATGCATGTGTTCTGCTCATCCTGCAACTGTTGTAAATATGGTGTCTTGGGTTAATGGGAATATCTATACATGCTATTATAACTAATCCTGAATGCTGTTGACTATTACTAACCGATATCTGTCCTAAAACGGCAACACCATAGCTCGTATGGGAAGGCACGTTTCAGCGGACCCACCTATCCTACCTCAGCTGACCATGGAACCGGGCACCAGCACATCTGGGGTCCAGCCTGGGACCTCCTCCTCCATTGGCCCTGCACCACCTTCGAGTGGAACTGCCTCAGGGGATGGGGCTCGGCCCCCCCCGGGAGGGAGGGTGGAGAGGTACCTATCACCCGCCGTCAGGTCCAGGCCATGGTGTGTAGGGAGCTCAACAGGGAGGTTCAAGACTAGCTATGCCAGCGTGAGGGCCATGTGGTGCAATTAGAGGGTGATCCTGACCCTCCTACCCAGCCCCCAGCACAGCCACCTTTGGGGCTGTGAAGGTGCAGTGTTGACTGCCCATGGGTGGGTACCTCAGTCCCACTGTTTCCATTTGGGGGATCATGGGCTTGCAACTTCCAAACACCCCTCCCCATCCAAGGTGTTTAACCCCCACATGTGTCATATAGTGCCCCTGTATGCATCTCGTTTGTCTTGTCTGTTAACCTACCCAACCTACCTCCCCAAATATACCTACTACCCCTCCCCAACATCCCACTCTCACCTGAAAAAAAGGGCAATCTGTTCCTACAAAAAAATAACACCCCATACATAGCTGTCCATTTCGCACACATGCCCACTGGACACAAGTAATCCAGTCTAATTGGCATCACAACAAATTATTGTTGTCCTCACCCCCACCCAGGGGTCTGAGTGTCCAAATCTACCTCCAAATTCAGTGTATATGCACAGCTGTTGCTGTAGAAAAAATGGGCAGCTATGGATCTTCCCTACACCCTTCCTGCACATCCCTGACTATTTCCCTACTGTCTTTCCCTCTTTATGCCCCTTTTTTCCTCACTTTCCAATCAAAACCTTTTTCTTTTCTTTTAAAGAAATTAGCACAGGGGTATGCAGGAGTAAGAACATTTAAGCAGCAGTAAGCGGATTTAAGCCTGTTTGCGTGGGTATAAGCACTGCCTACACAGGATAAGCAATTCAGAAGCCAACAGAGTATAAGAAACAGAAACCAGTAATTAGCAGTGCTTAGCTCCGTGCAAACCCTCACAAACCCACTTACAACTGCTTTAAAGTGCCTTAATCACTCTGTATCCAAAGGCCCTTGTTCCGCCCAGCAACAAAAATAAACAACCTTGCAGGTCTTGAATCCAGGGCCCTATACACTATAGTCACAGTAGTTAACCACCAAGCCATCACAGCAGTACAGAAGAATGAGGTGTCACCAAACAAATCCTCACTATAGTAAAATCAAACTGAACCTGTGAAAGGAATCAGTATACAGTCATATGTTCTATAACCCAATACGTAACATAAATATGTCAACTGGAGTACAGCAGTAAGCCCAGATGTGAGGTGTAATTATAAGAGAGTGTCAAGTCCCCAATAAAACACAAGGACCCCATACAGTGTACGTACACAAGAATCATGGATACCAGACTTATATATAAGATGTAATGAATAATAAATCAATGTCAAAAAGAAAATATAAAGCAAAGTCTATTGTAAGCAACAATAAGCATTGCACAGGCCAGCTTAGGAGGTGTAAGCAATGTGTAGGCCAGCTAACTCAATGTGTCCACTGGTATACCCCTTTAAACAATGCCAACCTTAGGTAAGTAGATTTGCCCATAGCTTAGCCTTTTCAAAACTGGCAAATCATGGCAAAGTGCAGGAAATCGGCCCTACTTAAACCCAACACGCAGAAATACATCTCACAACTGGTTGTAGCTTCCCCTTGCAGGCACCATGGCAGAAAGGGGAGAGGGTGTGCACTTCCAAGCTCAGTGCTGGGGCATCCAGGAGTCCTAAGTCATGGCAGGACTCCTTGTCAAAGACCATGAGCAGAGACTGCTGCAGGGCCAGTACCAGGGTTCACCACTGGCATACCCCAAAGTGGTGAGCAGGTCAGGCATCACTATGTCGACCTGAAGCAGCATAAGGGGGACGTCATGGAGCAGTGGATCCAAGAGGCTATAACGGCAGGGCTGTCCCAGCTGTGTATAAGTATCACTCTGCTATGTGTGTAATAATTGCCAGTTCATGTATATCATGGACAGGTATGGCTAACTATTCCTCTTATGTCTTTCACAGCTGCAAGTTCATAGGTTCATAGGTTCATAGGCTCATACTAGGCTATCTGCCCTAGGGCATTTATAAGCATAGCCAGAGTATGTTTGGCTTTGGCCACCCATTTTAAATTAATTTTGCTATGCCCTTTTTCCGAATTTAGTATACTGTGCCTCTGTCTAACAGTGACACAGAAGTGATACCCGGGGTAAACCTACGATCTCCCATCCACTCATCAAGATTCCTCTTGAAGAGAGTCAATGAGGGTCTCTGCCTAACCTGGACTGGGATTTTATTCCAGAGTGAAGGGAGCCTCTGGGTTATGAATATGTCCCTCCAGCATGTCCTATTTATTTCAGTGTTGAGGTTCACGTCTCTAGAGGGCATAGCTCAATGGGATTTGGATTTTCTGAGGTGCAGCATGTCCATTAATTCCAGGTTGGACATGGCTTTATACGTCAGACACAGATCGCCTCTGAGCAGGCAGTATGCCACTGAGTAGAACTGGAGTTTCTTTAACCAGGCAGCATATGGCATCTGTTTGAGCCCTTTGATCCTCTTGGTGAGGTACTTTTGGGGTCTTTCCAGTTGCTGCTGGTGTCTGGTAAGGTACATCCCAAAGGGGGCATTGTACTCAATTATGGGCCTGATGAGGGATGAGTAAAGAGGCACGATGACCTCCCCTGATCTAGATGTTAATCCCTTCATGATTAGGTGAGCTATATAAAATGTTTTTCTAACCACTTTGGCCCCATGGTTGTCAAATGAGAGATTGCTATCAACTTGGGTCCCCAGGTCCCTAATTACTTCTTCTGTACTTAATGGATTACCACCTATGTGGTAATTTGTGGGCACTTTGTTTTTACCAGAGGGGATAACTATACACTTTTTGGCATTTATCTTGAGGCCATGGCTCTGGCACCAGTTGTCTGTTTCTATGATGCCCTTTTGGAGGATGCTTGTGTCAGCTGGAGAGTCGATTATGGCACCCAGTTTGCAGACTTCTGCGAACTTGGTCAAACACAGTCCTTCCATGTTGGCCTGTACCTCCGCGAAATATATACTGAACAAGAGAGGTCCCAGGACTGAGCCTTGTGGGATGCCACTTGTAACTGGTTTGGAGTCTGACATGGCTCCAGCAATTCTAACCATGTGGGTTCTGTCCTTGAGCCAGTTTGCAACCCATCTAATGACATAGGGGTTTATATTTAAGCTGGTGAGCTTATCTATAATGCCCAAGTGGGGTATTGTAGCGAAGGCTTTTGCGAGGTCCAGGTAGGCTGTGTGGACCACCTTCCCCTCGTCAATGGCCGTGGTGACTGTTTCAGAGAAATCAAACAGGTTTAAGAGGCAGGATCTGCCCTTAACAAAGCCGAACTGGGTAGGATCCAGTGTCAGTAGGTCCCCAATATCTTTATTTATGAGGTCCATGATGATCCTTTCCATAGCTTTGCAGACCAAGCTAGTCAGGCTTATGGGGCGATAGTTTCCAGGATCTGTCGAGGCACCACCTTTATGGAGAGGGACCACTGTTGCTATATGCCACTCTTTGGGTACATATCCTGTAGTAAGGCTGAGATTGAACAGTAGTTTTATGTTTGGGTTTAGCTCTTCTTGGAGTTCATGTAGGACGCAGCCCAAGACACTGTCTGGTCCCATTGATGCTGTGTTTTTTGCTTTGGAGAGGGCGGCTCTTACCAGAGCATCTGAGATGTCAGAGGGGCAGCACTCTGCTGGGATAGATATTTGCCCTTTTGGTGGGGAGGGGGGGGGGAGTTTGCATTGAACCTGTCCGCTAGGATGTTGGCAATGTCTGTGGGTTCGGTGTATTTTTTGTCATTTGGACTAATTCTGAGCATATCTGGGAATTCCCACCCAGGTTCCTAACATAACTAAAGAAAGCCTTGTGATTATCCTTAGTGTCCTGTGCAATTTTTCTCTCGAAGCTGGTCTTAGACGATTTTATGAGTGCCCGTAGTTTTTTGCTAATACTGATCATAGATGCCTTCCCTTTTTGGGATTTTGCTCTATCATATAGTAGCTTCCGCCTTCTATTGTATAGTTTGTTTATGGCTGGGGTCCACCAGACAGGATGTCTGCCTTTGGAGGTGTGGGTCTTGGTTTTATTTGGGATTGCATGATCCATGCATTCCTGAAGGTGCTCATAGAATGTGTTTATAAAGGATTCTGTGGTCTGGGCTGTATTTTCCACAGGCCCGAGGGCTTTGAAGGATTCCACCTCGGTTTTGAGGAGTGTGAAATTTGCTTTAGAGAAGTTTTTCGCTGTGGTTTTCTGGGCAGGGGGTGGGGTCGGGATGTGAATATCCAGTGAGATTAGTTTATGGTCTGATCTTACCAGTAAGGGATACACTTCTGGTCTGGAGCATAAAGTCCCCATGTTGATGATGATCAGGTCCAGTATGTTTTCCCCTCTTGTGGGAGTGGTAACAAGTTGTTCCATAGCATTTGAGTTTATAAATTCTAGGAACCTTTGGGTTAGGGTGTTGGAGCTAGAGTAATGCTCCCAGTCTATGATTGGGTAGTTGAAGTCGCCCAATATAATGGTGTTTGGAGAGACCTTCATATTTTCCAGTGTTCTCAGGAAGGCCGAGTGGGGTTCCTGGGTTTGGGAGGGTGGTCTGTAGCAGGCTATACACTGGAAGGCAGTTTTACCCACTGTTAGTTGCACATGGATAGTCTCTGATGCTTTGGGCTGTGCCACCAACCTGGAGGTGTGGGTATCTTTGACGAATATTGATACTCCCCCTCCTTTTGTGGTTCGATCCAAGTTTTGGGGCCGAAAAGCATGGTATGAGGTATAACCTGGTAGTGCTGGGGTGCTCTCGGGAGCCTTGAACCAGATTTCTGTTACTGCACAGATATCGATGTTCTCCATGCTAAGGAGAGTTTCGAGTGCATGCATCTTGAGGTTTAAACTTCTGGCATTGAGTAGCATTACTTTTAGTTTCTTATCCCTTGTGATACCTATGGAGGTGGGTTTGTCTTTTGAGCCTTGCCTAAAAAAGGCACTATGGGGGTAGAAAGAGCCTTTGCCAATATCCGAAAGCCCAGGGGTGACAGGTGTAAGCCATCCCTAGCAAAGCATCGTGGCTTGTCGAGCATGTCATCCCAGGCTGACAGGCATTGGATCCCCTTTGAATGACACCAATACTTAAGCCAATTGTTGAAATTGATCATCTTGTCTTCATATTGTGGCATCATTCTTGGTGAGGGTAAGATACTACTCTAGGTCAGGGTCATACTGGCCTGGGCTACATGCTCAGAGAGCTTCTCTATGTCTCTTTTCATGTAGTCCAGGGAGATACGTCTCAGGTCAATCACACCAACATGGACAATGACTGAGTCATATTTGCACTTGCCTTGGAGTGACCTGAGTGCTTGTGTTATGTGGCGGATCCTAGCGCCCGACATGCAGCTCACCGTGACCTTCTCCTTGTTCAGCCTGGTGAGCCTGACGATAGAGTCACCTATTACAAGTGTATCAGGTGTGTTGTTTAGCCTTAAGGGCTGTGACTGTTTGGCACACTAGCTTTGTGAGCTATGTGTTGCATGTGTTTTGTTTTGGGGTAGCGGTTGCTTGGTTGTCTGCTTCGGAGGTCTCTGCTGCTTAGGCAGATTTTTATTTAAAGCCTCCAAGTATGTTTTGGTGTATTTATGTGTTTGGTTTGCTGTCGTGGTAGGTCTATGTGAGACTGAAATTGTAGTGAGTGTGGTTTCCTTCTCCTCCTGACTGGTTACACCAGTACTGAGTTGAGAGAGCTTAGCCTCCAGTTTGGCTATATGGTTGCATCTCTCACATGTGTTGGAATTTGTTGGGAGGAGGAGAGGGTTGTCTGTGTACATGAGGCAGTTGTAACATTGCCTTAAGATTCCCAGATTCACAAGCTGGACCAGAGTGGAGATTGACAACTGACCTTTGGACATGCTAGAATAGTATTGGGAATTCCTTTATAGTTGAAAAAAAGGGCCAATGAGGAACAAGGTACTCAAGGGGAGTTTGTGAGGGTGCAGTGCTTTTAATTTTTTAGTGCTGACTTATATAATTGCTTTAGTGAGCAAGTGCTAGGTAACGTAAATGCAATGTGTTACAGGTAACTTAAATGCGAAAGCGACAAACAGTAACTTTCTTTCATGTGAAACAAGGAAATAAGTACAGTAAGCAATGCAGATATCACTAGAGATCCACAGAAGTGCTGAAAAGCCACATTTTTGGTGGAATTAGCTTTTCAGGGAAATAACAAGCAAACAAACAACAAGCATACAAACAAAGCTAGATTCAGCAGGCTTGGATCTAGTCTATGCTACAGCAAACAAGGTGTACCAATTTCAGTAAGAAACAGTTCAAATATGCAGGCACTATAAGCCTTTAACCAGAAATTCCCAGCTCAGAAGGGCAGAGTCCAGCCCCTCCTCCCACAAGAGTGCAGACCACGAACCTTTTAATGTAAAATAACTGGCCTGAAGCCCAAGTGCTTAAACCAGAACTAATTCACTTTTAGAATAACAGACACTGAGCCCTCAATCAGCAGTTCCCAACTTAGAAGGATGTAAGCTACCTGTCCTGCTACCACAGTGCAGGCCACAAACCTTCCTAATGTAAAACAACTGGTCTGAAGCCCAAGTGCTTAATCCAAAAGACTTAGAATGATAGCTACACTTTAATCAAGTTACTACCAAGCAGTAATAAATACAATTGAATACTTTAAAGAATGACTGGATTAGTGCTCAAGTTATACAAACAAAGATAGATTCAGCAGGCCTGGATCTAGTCTATGCTACAGCAAACAAGGTGTACCAATTTCAGTAAGAAGCAGTTCAAATATGCAGGCACTATAAGCTTTTAACCAGAAATTCCCAGCTCAGAAGGGCAGAGTCCAGCCTCTCCTCCCACAAGAGTGCAGACCACGAACCCTCTTAACGTAAAATAACTGGCCTGAAGCCCAAGTGCTTAAACCAGAATTAATACACTTTTAGAATAACAGACACTGAGCCCTCAATCAGCAGTTCCCAACTTAGAAGGATGTAAGCTACCTGTCCTGCTACCACAGTGCAGGCCACAAACTTGAACCAGGAAGCCTATGGGAGTCGCATGGAGAGGTTGTGACGCGAGGCAGGTTAGTAATACTCTTGCATGCACTGTCATAGGAAATAAATCTAAAGGTATTAATAAATTAATTGCCAGTATAAAATCTGTATTGTTTAAGGCAAGTACTGCATACACTGGAGAATATGGCAGGAAGAGTCTCATATAGTTTGCATGTAAATAAAAGCATAATAGCCTGACAATAAAGGTCTAACTGCTGGACTGCATGTGTATACTCTGATATCATATGACAATGTAGATTCGCAATCATGTAATAGTACTGTTGTATTAAGCAGTGTTACCCACACTGTGCACCATAAATAGAATATGTAGGAACGCCTTTATATGACTGGTGTAATCCCCAGAGGTCATTTAGTACAACAGAGAGACACAAAGACAGAAAACAGTGAAAAGACAGACAACAAAATCCAAATAGCACATGAAACTGAGACGTGAACTGTTGTATTTTTAGCACACACAGCCATGGATCGAATCCTGGCAGTGGTAGTCGTCTGCATACAGAATCATACCCCACAACTGTACAGATATGTCCAGAATGTCTAGTAAAGTGGCCTATATCTGTTGCCTGTCAACCTGCCCCCCTGGAAAATCAGTGGGATGATCCGAGACATATAGGCAGCAAACATGAAATACAACTGATTGACACAGATCTGTGAGAACAAAGCTGGCACACTAGCAACTCCATAAAACCTTATGAGAATAAGAAGTGATGTATGTACCAATTACACCCGCATGTTGTCAAGCTGTAGCCAGAGTGTGTACAGTAACAGAGTGAGATGTATATGCATAATAGTTATTTGGAATGTGGTACTGTGTGTGGCAACATTCAGGTAGTGCTAACAAACATTTCTCCCACAGGTCTGTCAAATACGAACACTGTGCCTAGAAATACAAGAATGATACCCTGTACTGGTACTGTTTACAGTGGTATTGTATGCAAATGTGACGGATGCAGTTGCTCTGAATAATAAGGTATTAGTCATCACTGTTGCCCACACTGTCCTACAAAATATAACTGTCTAGGAAATCCTGTATAAGAGTGTTGTAATACAAGGTCAGAATGCAAAACCACAGGAGAATTATAAGACAGAAAGCAGATAGGAGATATACAGTAATATCTATATAACACACACACAACTTTGATGGACAGTGTTTTAGTTGTAGCAGACACAGCCATGGTTTGAATCCTGGGAGTGGAAGTAGGCTGCATACAGAATCATACCCCACAACTGTACAGATAAAACCAGAATGTTCTGTATATGGGCCCATATCTGCTACCTGTCACCCTGTCCCCCTGGGAAGTCAGTGGGATGATCCCAGATATTTAGGCAGCAAACAGGAAATACAACTGATTGTCACAAATCTATGAGAACAAACCTGTCACTCTAGCAACTCCTGAAACTGGTATGAGAGTAATAAGCCAAGTATGTCCTATCTACATCCCCATGTTGTCAAGCTGTGACCATAGTGAGTACAGTAACAGAGTGAGATGTATGTGCATAATACTAATGTGTAATCTGGTACTTTGTGTGGCAACATTCAGGTAGTGCTAACAAACATTGCTCCCACAGGTACGTCGGATACAAACACTGTGCTGAGAAATAAAAAGCTTGATACCCTGTACTGGTACTGTTTACTCTGGTATTGTATGGAATTGTGAGTGTTGCAGTTGCTCTGAATAATAAGGTATCACTGATCACTGTCATCCATACTGTCCTACATAATATAACTGTGTAGGAAAGCCTGTATAAGAGTGTGGTAAGTCACTAAAGACTGAAGAGGGGAATAGTGTAAATAAGTCCCGGTTCACCTGTATGTGGTCAAGACATGGCCAGATTCTGTGCAGAAAGAGATGGACAGGTATGTGCACAACATCAACCTGGAATCTGTGAGTATGTGTAGAAGCAGTTAGTTAGTTTTAACAAACATTTCCTCCACAGCTATACCAGGTAACAGGTTTACACTGCAGGTAGAACCAGTTCATGTATAAAGATGATGACAGCCATATCACTGTCCAAACTAAGGTGATAGGGTAATGTAGTAATACTTGTAAAGTACAGATAACAGCACTGACTAGGAAAGTAATGTGAACTACAGGAATATACTACTTGTTAATTGACATCCCCCCCATCGTATCTCCAACAATAAACTAAATACCCACCTCAACTGGTATGTAATGACTTCACTGTTCTGTTGGGACATATGTCCTCTTGGTTCATAATTATCTAAATCTGTTTCCATGCATGTGCTATGTTGAAATACAACAACATTGGTGGCATGGTGCCATCAATGTACCTGCATGCTGTTATTACCACTGTGGTCCCATATATGCATGTGTTCCATTTGCTATGCAACTGTTCCTTATCTGGTGTCTGGGTTAATGGGAATATCTGTGCATGCTGTTATACCTAACCATGGAATGTGTTGACTATTACAAGCTCACATATGTTGATACACCATAAACACCATAGAACGTATGGGAATGGGGGTCCCAGCGGACCCACCTGTCTCAACTCAGCTGACTGTGGCACTGGGTACCAGCACATCTGGGGCCCAATCCGGGACCTCCTCGTCCATTGGTCCTGCACCACCTTTGGGTGGAACAGCCTCAGGGTATGGGGATCACCCCCCCTGGGAGCGGGCATGGACAGGAACCTGTCACCCATCACCAGGTCTGGGTCGTGGTGCGTAGTGAGCTCCGCAGGGAGGTTGGGGATCTGCTATGCAAGCTCAAGGGCCACATGTCATAACTAGAGGGTCGGCCTGGCTCTCTAACTCAGCCCTCAGCACAGCCACCTTAGGGGCTGTGAAGGAGCAGTGGTGACTGCCCATGGGTGGGGATCTCTATCCCACTGATTCCACTAGGGGGCTTATGGGCTTCCGATTTCCCAGCACCCCTCCCCATCAAGCTGATTACCCCCACATGTGTCATATATCGCCCATGTATGCATCTTGTTTGTCTTGTCTGTTAACCTACCCAACATACCACCCCAAATATACCTGCTATCCCTCCCCAACATCCCACTCTCAACTGAAAAAAAAAAAGGGCAATCTGTTCCCAAAAAAAAAAATCTCGGCTCATACAATATTGTCCATTTTGCACGTGTCCACTAGACACATGTAATCTGGTCTAATTGGCATCACAACATATTAATGTTCTCCTCACACCTCTCTCTGGGGTTTGAATGTACAAATCTACCTCCAAATTCAATGTATATGCACAGCTGTTGCTGTAGAAGAAATGGGCAGCTATGGATCTTCCCTACACCCTCCTGCACATCCCTAGCTATTTTCCCTACTGTCTTTCGCTCTTTGCACCCCTTTTTCAACACTTTCCTATCAACTCTTTTTCATTTTCTTTTAAAGAAATTAGCGAGGGGGGAATAAGCACTTTTAAGCAGACGTAAGCAGGTTTAAGCCTGTTTGCATGGGGGTAAACAATGCCTATCCAGGTTAAGCAATAGAGAAGCTGACTATAAGAAACTGTAACTGGAAATTAGCAGTATTTACCTCCGTGCAAACCCACACAAACCAGCTTACAACTGCTTAAAAGTGCCTTAACCACTCTGTATCCAATGGCCCTTGTTCTGCCCAGCAACAAAATAAACAGCCTCTGTAAGGCTCAAACCCAGGACCATGTACATCATTGCCAAATTGATTTACCACTAAGTCATGTCAGATATACCTAACCGTGATATTTTCACAAATGTATCATCCAGCAGTCATTCAATAGTACAGGAAATGTATTTAAACATGTAGATGTATGTGTGTGTTTACATATATTAATATCTAAATAGATATATACATATCTATATATGTAGATATAGAGATATATATCTAGAAATACATATATATATATATATATATATATATATATATATATATATATATATATAGATATATACATATAAACATACGTACATACATATGCATGCATCTAGAGATATATATGTCTACATCTATATGTATATATATATATATATATATATATATACAGTAATGTATATATATATATATATATATATATATATATATATATATATATATATATATATATATATCTATATAGGTATATACAGACATACATCTGTAGATAAAATGGGAACATAACAGAAACATATATGTTCACAAGCACCATTAATGGGGTTGAGGGGCAAACAGCATACGTCATACACGAATAGGTATTACTCCCACAGCCAAACATGTCTACCCTGCAATACACTACCAACTGTTGCAGATCCCATAAGGAGGACCTGACACAACATGGGCAGAAGATGTTAACAATACTCAATCCCACCTGTATGATGTCAGGCTGGTATCAGTAACATGTCATGCAGTACAGTTTGGCTCCCATAGAGAATGTACAATGTGGAAGCAAACAATATCCCTAGGATACATATACACAGACACATATGTAGATACAGATATATATATATATATATATATATATATATATATATATATATATATATATATATATATATATATATATGTAAATATATATATATATATATATATATATATATATATATATGTCTATATATAGATATATCTGTAACTACACATACACAAGAAGAGATATGTAGAGGAAGATACATATGTAGAAGGTGCACACAATATGGAACAGCCACTATGCCTACAATTACCACCTTACCAACTGGACACTGTATGAGCCTCCCATACAAATGACAATTGTTGCCTGCAAAATATACCCACAGAGAGGTCAAAGGATATAACACCACACACATGATTGCATACATGGGAAAGCTTTATTTGTGTACTATTACAGTTGTATATGCCATGTCATATAGCTGTTTAGACACTGATATCCATATAAACAGAGTAATGCAACTGTGAAGCAGTTATACTAATATAGTAGTCTGGAAAGGTTTACATATATTGCTGTCCAGGCAGAGGCCTTCAAGTAGTACAATAGTAAAGACAGATTGGGCCACAGGATACCAAACAATCAGCAGTAAGTAATGCAGATGTATAGTCCAGCAGCCTCTAGCTACACTGTCTACACAATCCCTAGGGGTTAAAGACCTCAGTTGACACAATGGGATGTATATGTTACATAACAAGGCATAACTGACACCATCACAATCACTCTGACAAACAGAACAGTCGGCATTGCATGAAGCAGTAGGCCTGCATTTACCCAAAGTGGATTGCATGGTAATGTACTTCTAGACACCTTAAGGCAGCTTACCCCTGATAGCCCCACATGTTGTAACAGCCTATGTTAGTTATGATGCATCCCCCCACTAGACTCAATAATACAGGGCCATTTACATACACTGGCCTCTGGAGTGCATAAGGGCACACATGTATTGTGTAGGTGAAGCCCACACATATATGGACCAAACCCCACAGTATGTGTGGGGTAGACAACATCAGTGGACTGAATGCAGGAATGACAGCATTACGTACTCACAGCCCACTACATAACAACCCCTGACAGCATGTCGTTTGTGCAAAGCCTGTTATGTAGGTGGAGGACAGAGGCTGGAACACAGGCCCATATGTGTAAAACTGTTGTCATACACTAAGCAAGTCACTGGTGTTACAGGATAGTCTGCAACATACCCTTAGTCAGGAATATGAAGTTAGAAAAAGAAATGGATGTAGCCATGCACTGATAGCACTCAGCACACACACTGCCAGTGATATATCTGACACAAGACCTGTGTGGTGGACAGACAAAACATAATAGGCACACCTCTGGCCATCAAGAGTATAGGCCCACAGTTGAGAACTATACAGACAGACTGCATTCCAAGTTAAACCAGTATGTACACACAAACCCTGTAACATCAGTGCTATATAATGCATACAACAGCACTACTCACACTCTGTCTGTAGTTCTGGAAACCTCCTACAAATATGTAGCTGGCCTGAGTGTGTAGGTTCTCCTGTAAGAGGTTTTGCTACCTGCTGTCTGTAACACTGATGCCCATACACAGGAAGGATGTCCATCAAACAGGAAAGGTAAAGGGACCATGCACACATGATGTAGGGAATTATAGTAGTTGGTTGCCATGACAGTGGTAATTGGAAGTACTAGACAGCATGCTACATACAGGTAGCAAGTAGAGGACACTGACTGCTGCAGAGGTCATCACCTGATCATGTGCATCACTTACAAATTCCATGCTGCAATCTATGCAAAGTAGCTCATTCCATTTACTGGAGAGAGACTGAGAGTGAGAGAGAGAGAGACTGTGCATATAAGACACAGAACAAATAAAATAAAACCATCCAGAACAGTCTGCATTCCCATAACAGGTATGTGAAGTATATATGTATGTAACTGACCTTAGTACTTGGTCCATAATAATGGGATAGATGAAGTGGAATGATTTATATGTGCCTTCAGGTGTTGTTGTTGTAATGATGTTCAGCTGAACAACTGCTAACGACAATAGAGTCCGTCCCTGTGGGTAGTGGGTCATACCCGTCAACCATGCAGAGCAGCACTGACTGATAAGATGTAAGCCTTCATAGTGTGTGTTGTGTAATGGGAAGTATGTGTATTACATGGCCGATAGCTGGTGGTGGAAGTAATGCCATTATGATGGACATATGGAATCCACGGCCCACCCCTTGCAGGATACTCAGGTTAATCTGTATTGTAGCATGCAGGAATGCCATAGTGTGTTACAGGGTTACCTGCAATCTGGTTCTACATATACCCCCCTAATGTCAGTCTGTGCCCATATGTGGCAGCTGTCTGTGTTGCAGCAAGGCAGAACAGTGCAGCTGTGCAGGAAGGTGTTGTGAGATTGTGGTCCTGATGTCTGAATGTACCCCACATATAGGTATGCATATGTGTACATATATATATATATATATATATATATATATATATATATATATATATATATATATATATATATATATATATATATATACACATATATGTCCACAAATATACAGATACCCATGTGTAGACATATGTATGAGCACATATATACATCACATATATCTACACATATATAGATATATACTTATATGCACATGCCTACATATATACAAACAAACACACAAACATATATGTATGTAAATACATGTCCCCCATATTACTACCACAATGCTGCATGCTGTGTGTGAGGAAACTGCACACATAGCAATACACACAGATATATACAGCTGTCAGTGTATGCAACATGGACAGGTATGTCACATGTGAACCCCTTTTTGGGACCACATTGCCCTTGTCTGTGAAGTATGGAATGGGAATATGGGTAAGTATGGCAGGTACAGTTGTGGAAGTGGTCAGGGTTGGCAGATATAGAGGACAGCCTACAGGGGTGGTATTTGATACATGTGGTGGGTAAACACCCTGGATGGTGTGTGTGGTCTGTGATGTGGACGCCCCATGGGACCCAATACGGACACAAAGGGGAACAAGCTTCCCACCCACTGGTACTCACAACAGCAGTCCATGTCCTGAAGGTGCCTGCCCCGGAGGCTGAGCAGGAGGAGCGTGTCGGCCCTATGAATGTGTACTGGGTGCTCTGAGTGATGTAGCACATCCTACATGTGTCTGTGGAGCCTGTTATGGAACAGACCCTGGACCTGACCTCAGGGGACAGGAACATGTCTGGGTGTGCTCGCGGGGAGGAGGACAACATCCCCTGGGTTGGATCCACCTGATGGTATTGCTGGACCAGTACATGAGGAGGCCCCAGAATGGGACACACATGTGATGTGGCCGGGTAACATGGGTTTGGAGAGGTGGTTCTGCTGGGCAATAGTACATATATATGCTATTGTGTCACTGTTATAGAATATATGTTGGCAGTAATAGTCTATACAATTCAAGAACATGTCCAACAGCATGCATAGATAACCGCAATAACACAGTATGGAAGATGTGCAGCACACACATAGCAAGCATACCACAGGCATACATGGAACCCTTGTGACACTGACAATGGTATGCAGGTGAATAGTCTGTAACAGGCCAGCAATGATAGTGTCCACACAGGTAACATGGCTACAAACACATTGCTCAAAGCGTGGTATAGTACAAAATCTGCCACACTGGTAGGTATGCTGTAGCCATACCTATTGAGTTGTGTGTATGATTTGTTGTCACTGATATGGTGGGGGGTGACAGTGATGTGTATTAAGAACTGTGGTAACCTTGTTGCAAGACTTGCTCACACCTGTGTCCATCTTTATGTCCTTCAGGCATGATGTCTCATGGAAGGCTGCCTGCCTACACTGCAGGGGAAAATGACATCCTGCCAGATGGACTCATTCTTCATTATGCAACCTTATTTGGCTGGGCTGCCCATAATCAGCAGGAGTGGACCGCCCTGTGGAACGATCTAGTCCACAGGGTCAGTGATGTTGGACTGCACAACTGCAGTTATGAGCAGGTCCGGCATCATTGTTCTGACCTACTTCGCAATGCCCGCCAGCATGCTGATGCAGTCCAGGGGGATCACCTCACCACAGGGTGGGGCCATGCCATCCATCCCCCCCTGACACATGTGGAGGAGCTCCTGGCCAACCTCGTGGCACCTGCCCGTCCGGCCACTCGCCAACTGCCAGACACTTTTGTGGAGGTGGGTGCCACCCGTACACTGGCTGAAGAGCATGCAGGTAAAGCCACAGGGCACACCTGTAGACCACTGTTCCATATACATCAACATTGGTACAGGTAGATCATGCATATCTGACATGTCATAGATATATTTTGTTGCTGTATAGTAGTGATAAACAGATTTCCATATGTGGTAGTATTGTGGAAATTTACTGCTGATGTATTCTAATACTGCACCCACCCTGTAGCACTGCCTCAGTTGTGGCCACTGAGTTTGCATCTCTCACCCTCTTATGTAGGTCCCTCCAGGATACCACCAAGGTAGCAGCCTGTAGCTGGTGAGTATGGTTTATGAAGATGCTTGCCATTACACCGGGCATGCAATGGCAATGGTATATTCCATGCACACATCTAACACACCTACCCAGAATGCATGCTGTACATGTGCACGTATTGTTGCTGAGAAATGCACGGCATCACAGGGGTGACCATGATAGGGTACTGGAAGGGTATGTCAGACACCTGCATGATAACTAACATCCTGTCATTGTGGAATGTGTCCACAGGGAGTAAAATAATGGTGGGAGACATGACCTACAGTAGGGACATATTTGGAACAACACCCATATACAGTGTAACACTAGTGTATATACCTGTAGGACAATGGCAACTGCTGCAGAGATATACTATGGCATAAGGTATTACAGTGGTCTACATTATCAGCTGGGACTAGGCTGTAACATGTGGTGTTCAGTGTATGGGACCCGGCAAAGTGACACACATGTGTAGGACTTCTTTGTCATGCATCTGCAAAAAGGCTGAAGGAGGGGGTCTCAGCATGACACACCAGTGCACTGCAGCAGGGATCCTAAGGATGCTAAGAATGGCTGTATCTGCACATAGTCAGGTTCAGGACCTGTGGCAGCCATAACCCTACCCCCACAGCAAAAGTGACAGCAGTGTGTGAACACCAAGGGATGTGCACATGAGTAGACCTTGTAATCATGCAGAATGGGGGACAAGTGTAGGGCAGACTGAACATATACTAGCAAATGCAGATGGCCCACGCTGGTATACCCCTGCCAGGAGTAGTGACTGCTGTAGTACACACAAGAGGTGCGACAAACCATCATGATAAGGATGTGCACATATGCCCACACAGTATGTATGCATCATGGTCATCATCCACACACCTAACACATTCCGTAGACACTGCATGTGAAAGTACAGGACATTTGTTACATATCAGGCTCATGTACTGTTAAGATATGTGGTGATGTGGTCCCATGGCAGATCAAGGATGGGTGCATCATATCAATAAGGGTGTGTACACCCCCCATAGCCATGGTATGCTCTGATGGTTGTCAGTGTAAGAGTATTGGATTGTCATACATGGTCCACTGATGTCGAGAGCTGTGATTCAGACATCAGGCATTCACAAATGACATCTGTCCACATATCATCCCAGGTATGTGTTGCTGGAAAACATAGGGGCTGTGAGCATTAAAGCTGACATAATCGACACAGTAGTACACATTCAGAAATGGGCTGTACACCTGTGAGGTGTGGTGCACAGTACATGGCAGGGTGCAGAACAGGTGCACAGCAATACCGTGTTCATGGATGCAGTGGTATCCAGGGGAAGGGGCTTGACCTAGTGACACAGCACATGCATCACACACATGTATACTGTTGCTAACATGGATTGACTATAGCTGCACTGCATGCTGTTGGGTACCATATGTTATGCATGTTGACAGAGGGATAATAGGAGGACTGTGTATACTATCATTGTGCAACCTCACCTGTATGTGTGTATGCGTGTGTGCATCCCGGTAGGTAGTTAGTTTGTCTGTAGGGTCACTCTGGTGAAGTGGAGGGAGGTTGATGCATGTAGGATGCTTGTGTGCATGCGTGTGTGCTTGTGTGGCTGGCCATGTATGCACATGAGTGATTGTGGGATGTTCATACCACAGTACCTCCCTCTGCGATCATGCAGTACATGTACATGGATTGCCACATTACACACCAGGAATACTTGTCATGTGTGTAATCACAGGACAGCTGATTTTATAATATGGTCTGTAGCATGGAACAGGCATCGAGAGGGAAGGTAGACACTAGGTACACCCTTAATATCACATCCAGCAGAGGGTCACCTACAACCCATGTATGCAGCACTACAGATGCATTGGGGAAGTACTAGCCAACACCAGGGAGTGTATCCAAATATTACAGTTGTCACATGATAGGCTGATTGAGCAGCATATCTGGCCTGTACTGAACATTACATACACATGACACACCAGTGCGTGATATTATGGATAGAACATAGCAGTCCACACATATAGGGGCCATGCTCATGATGTCTGGATATACACAGGGTGAACACTGAATGACAGCAGTGAGGTTATCTAAAACCCCTACACACAGGTCAGGCAGGTAATGTAGTAACAGGTTGTGTGTTGTGACAGCTTGTGTAGGCATCTAGAGGACTGATATGTTAAGGAGTGGTATCAATGTGTGTATGTTAACCCGTGTGATGCAGGATGGGGGTACACATGGACATATACGTGGGACTGTCTGTAAAGTCATTGACAGGTAGGTATTACGTGTGTGTCTGTGTGTGTGTGTGTGTGTGTTTGTGTGTATACTATTAGGCAATGCTGTACAGGTTTTAAAGTGTGTTTATTGTTTTCCCCCACAGGTGGCGAGGTGGGTCAGGGTCCCTCCTGCATGCAATCTGATATTGGTGTACATACAGACACCGAAGATGATGATAGTACTGTTGAAACACAGGTGAGGTTGTCAGGGGCCAACAGTGCACCATCATTTGCATTTGACATCCCCCTTTTAGCCACCCCAAATCTGCACACAGTTTCAGTGCCTATACATGCCCCATCACCAGTGGCCATAGCGGAGGGACAGCTGGCGTTTGGTGGTAGTGCGGAGGAAAGTGTTGTAACCATGCCCACTGTGTCTGGTCACAGCAGGCATAGCCAGATGTCTGGCAGGGCACCACATAGGCAGATGTCCCAGGGTGCTCATGGTAGGTCCGCTGGACATCATGCCCCTGGCAGAGCTGACAAAGCTGGTACCAGCAGGCGCATGTTTCAGGCTGTCATGGCAGCGCAGGCACATATGTAACGTTGCACCAGACAGGGCCTGAGGCTGCAGAGGGCTGCTCTCACATCTGTAAGCGACAACATCCATGAACTGTCTGGTGCCATCTGTGCTTATACCGAGCTCATGGATAGATGGCATGGTGAGATGATGGCCCTCATCAGCCATGGTGTGTCCGTGCTTGAACGTGTGGTGGGGGGGTGCGGTGATGGTCGCGTAGATGTAGGCCAGCAAAACCAACAGCTGGCAGTAATGTAGACATGCTAGGACACCAAGGGGCTCCCGTAGTGGCAGTACCAGCCCCGGCAGTGCGGGGGGGGGTGCTGTCCACACCACACCACAGCAGGCCACGTACATATGGTCCTGGCCAGTCCCAGGAGGGACCTGGTACCAGTGGCAATTTGTCATCAGCAGGTGAGAGCAGCACATCGAGGCCTGTACCTGGCGTGCCCTTGGAACCCCTGGCAGGCACAGTCCACGTGTCCATGGCCGGAGGCTGTGAACTGCACACTCTGCCAGGTATGGTCTGCAGCTGTCCATAAACACCTGTGTAGGGCAGCCACATGGCAGAACTGTGTGCATACATACCCACACACTATACAAACACACCTAGGGCAACACCATACCTACACACACCACAGCACCATGCCCAGCTCAACACAGTACACCCCTCACCCACACACATGGTGTCAAATGTGTGACACACCCTTGGCCTCTGGCAAATCAACATCACACCCTGTGCATATGATGATACCTGTGCCACATCCCTGTCATCCATACTATCAATGCAGGGACAGGCTAATATGGTTCTGATGCACACAGTGACATTACTACAGTGTACCACAGTACTGCAGTGTAATGTTTTATAAGGAGTAAAGTGTAATGCATATATGGCAGGTAGTGTAGCTGTCCAGCAATGATGCATTATAGCTGTCAGTAACACTTGTTGATTGCGGTCTCTATATTGTATATTGTTATCCATTTGTGGTGTAGGTGTACATGTGTCAGCACAGGGATGCCCTGTGCATATGATGATATGTGTGCCACATCCCTGTCATCCATACCATCAATGCAGGGGCAGGCTAATATGGTTCTGATGCACACAGTGACTGTACTTCAGTGTACCACAGTACTGCAGTGTAACAAGTGTAACATGTAAGGAGTGAAGTGTAATGCATATATGTCAAGTAGTGTAGCTGTCCAGCAATGCTGCATTATAGCTGTTAGTAACACTGGTTGATTGCGGTCCCTATAATGTTATCCATTTGTGTTGTAGGTGTACATGTGTCACCACAAGGATGGTCTGCAGTCATATTCCACAACGGGGTATGGCACTGTGGTGACACCATGGCTGTGACATATCTGGGGTACAGTTGAACACATGTCACAGGTTACTAAAATGGTTATTGCCTGTGCCACATGGACAGATGACCCGCTGAGGTGTGTATACCCTGCAACCCGATGAAGACCCATCCACATACATGCACACTGTTACTTGGCAACACAGGGACTAGACCCCTACCTAGCTATGTAGTGATACTGAAGTGTGTGGCTTACATTGCACACACCACACAGCGTTTAGGGTGAGGTGTGTCCCAGGCTGCATGCTACATGCATAACATCCCCAGAAATGTACAGTATGCTAATGGGGGTGTAATGGGTGTATATGGACAATACATAGTGTGACATATTTTCATATACACATTAACAGACACATAACAGGCAGACACACATCCAAGAGACCAGGACCTATCGCTGCTAACTAACTGGACCATGTGTCCAATGTCTTACAGGTAGGCTGCTCACAGCACATGTATAACTGGCCTGAATTATGGTATCAGTTACCTGTATGGTTGATGGTGACAGTGGTAACCATAAAGTGGTACATGGGACATATACCGGGTGTACCTTGGTGTAATGACAGTGTACACAGCACCCACATCCCCCAGTGGATACTGTACTCCCTGAAACTCATAATGACACTCTGCCATACCCACCATCACATACTGGCCGCAACTGAGATGCAACCCATAGTATACCCCAGCAGCGGTACTACAGGGATATGCATCTAATGCACATGCATAGTAGGGTGTTACATTGCCATGCCTCACCTATGGGCAGCAACAACACTATCTGTACTACTGTGTGGCAATGGGTATTGTAATAGGAGTATGTGACCTCAGAATGCTGTACCCTACAGATATACAGACATGCACTCATATACATACATGCCAGAACACAATGGGTATCCCATGCCTATCAACCCATTTGTACAACACTGTTGTGCTAGTACTGCAAGGCTCATGTAGCTGGTATGAGGAGGAGCTTAACAGGCTACATGTAATGTCCCATACAGCAGCAGCCACAACTGACTATAGTAATGGGTGTTGCATTGGTTGTGAAGGCCCTCATGGAGTTTTCAAGTATAGGTGTGCTAACACAGAGACACTGCTATACTCAGTCATGCACACGTACACATGTGTCAGTACTGTGGTGCATCGCTGCAGGTGGTCATAGCTGTGTACCTAGCTATTGTATAAGGAGAAATGGGATGTGTAGGAGTTGTGTGTACAATGGTATCCTGCCACCTGCCAGGTGGCAGCAGGCAATCTATCAACAGACACTACTGTGGTGACCCTCAGGGTGAGAATGACATACATCAGCCAATCCTCCAGGTGCCTCCTGCACATAGCCACTGAGGTGATCAAGTTGACATGTATGCAACATGAATTACAACACATGGTTAGTGTCTGTGATGGAGACCTGTACCCAAGAATGTTCTGTTGACTGTGGCAGTGTAGTGGAGGTACCCAAGGCATGTGTTGCATACAGCGTGACATCTCCTATATGTGCCAGTTCTTACACAGCTGGGCAGACATGTCAGTGTCAATCAAGCTTAGGTTGCCTGTACATATCCCAGCTGGATACCTGCCATCTGCACATATGTACAGGGACTGACAGTCATCAGCTTGGCAAGTAGCTATGCAGTAGGATGAGTGTGTTGACAGCTGGAAGTTTGACAACAATATGTATGCCATAACTACATATCAGAATCCCTCATTAACATGTGCTGTACAAACTGCAGTTTACAGTTACATTCCGCATATCGGAGCATCAACCAGTAAGGGGTATATACTGTGACACAGCTCACACACCAGGGATACAACAGGGAGGCCTCAGAGTCCGGCTATGCCTGCAGGTGTGCCTGTTGTCAGTACTACATTTAGCACGCTGCTCTTACCTGGGTAAGCACTGTCAACAGTAGTACTGCCATGATACACTACATGCCAGTGTGACAGCATGTACCCTGGGCTACTACCCCTGTATGTAACACATTCACATGGATAACAGTGCTGTACAGGCCTCATTTACATCTGTGTCCCACACATGACACTCACACCCCTTGCTACTGTAATAACAACACAAAGGTGCATGTATTGTACATGGCATTACATACACTTATTACAGATGTCATTACCCTATGTTATCAGACTGGGTGGTGTGAACTGGTTACCAGGGCTAAGCCATGCTTAGCAAGTATCTACATTGCTGCAATATAACAGCTGAGCTGATTTGCGCACTGGTAAGCAAAGCCTACACTCTGTAAGCACCTGTATGTTTACCCATAGCTTAGCACCGCTTAGCTTCACACAAACCTGCACAAACGCACTTAAAGCTTCTCAAAACTGCCTTACCTACTCTGTATCTGACAGCCATTGTTCTGCCTAGCAACAAAATGATCAGCCCCTGTAGGTATTGAATCCAGGACCCTGTTCACTAAAATCACAACACTTAACCACTACACCATGACCATTGTGAAAACAGCTGTTGTTTTACCAATATAGCTGTTAATACACATAATGAGTAGTACTGAACAATTTCCTTTACTTCCACAATTGTGCAGTACTTGTTATTAATATGTCTATTGCATCACATATGGTGTTTTATCATAATGTACACATTGCAGATACATACGTTAAGATACATCTGGGAGGGTATACACAACCGTGAGGTTTACAAGTGACAGGAATATGGATATATACATGTAATAGGTTGATATACGTCTACATGTAGATACACATGTACACTCATACATATGTCTGTGTACACATCTGTATAGTGCAACATATATATGGCCATGTGTACATCTTTTTGTATGTATATATATATATATATATATATATATATATATATATATATATATATACACACACATATATATATATATATAGAGAGAGAGAGAGAGAGAGAGAGAGAGAGAGATAAATATATATATATATATATATATATATATATATATATATATATATATATATATATATATACATATATATATATATATATATATATATATATATATATATATATATATATATAGCTATATGTGTATGCACATCCTATGTGTATAGATAAGCCTATTTATGTGGGTATATATGTCGATATCTATGACTATATGTGCATATATATCTATTCTGATATACCTATTACTGTAAATATATATATATATATATATATATATATATATATATATATATATATAGATATACATACGTATATGTGCATATGTATCTCTATCTGTATATGTGTAGACATATATTGCTCTGTATATGTATATATCTGAGAGTTTATATGTATATATATATATATGTACATATACATATCCATCTATGTATGTCAATATGTATATGTGTATATATCTATATAGATATATGGATAATTATATATACATAAATGTTCACCATATGCTCTGAAAATGGAGTGGAGCCCTGCCTCAGCCCCAATAGTCCCAACCTCTTAGTGCAATGGGATGTCAGGTATGTATTGCAGGTTTATTTGTAAACTATTACTACTGTATTAGGGATTGTCTTCACAGACATGGTGTGTGTGGAAGGTCACATCTGCTTTTAACATGTGCGCCACTGGCTACTGGTAGACATCCTAAGGACATCATAGTACATACAGTACCACTGCTAGCACAGTATTGCTCCTGTAGACTACAGCAGAGATATGGACAATATATGTGGACAGTCTGACACACTCTGGTCAGTCCAGAGGTATACACAGAACCCCTTAGTGCCAGACATGTGGGCCAAGCCTGACAATGTGGATGTTAACAGCCATGTAGGTGGGTATATCATGTAAATACTGGCATACATTTGCCCCCATAGGTTATGCATTCACACATCCCTGTCTGTCCTGACACATAATAACCACTAGTACAGAAGTGCCATAGCCACATACTACCCACTAGTTAGTGACATACATCTGTACAGCATCCCACTGCCTTGTCTGACATACATGATTGTTATGGTGGCCCAGCAGCAGTACATCTGGCAAGTATCTGGACATGACATTTCACTGGGTAAGTACACTATGCTGCTGGGCATGTAATAAAGCACTGTGCAGGCTACAGGCAGACAGCCTCAAAACTGGCCTACATTTACTATCGGGGAACACACATGTACCTGCATATATAGCAGGCTGTACAGGCATGCCACAGCACAGAGTAACAGACACCTGTGTGAAAGTGCATAACCACAACAAACTTGTCTGTGGTATGGGACATGTGTGTGTTTGGTCCTGCAAACATGTAAGCTGATAGGGTAACATACAGTGGAGCAGCATGTAACATCAGATAGAACAGGACTAAGAACAATGACATCTACCACAGTCTGTACACAGGCCAAGGTACATATTCACAGTACACACACTGTCGACAATCACCATACATACACAGACCTCAGTACTGTACACACAACCACAAAATGCCAAGGTTATGTCCTCAAATATAACCCCTACTATACATAACATGTGTAGCAGTCTGATATCTCACTGGCTCGTTATCAAATATGATGTCAATAAATATGGTGTACAGAACATATGCACCTCTTACTGCATGAAATATGTACAAAGGTTGACTGAGTTGTGGCTGGAGGCACAAACACAGGGCCAATATTGACATGTTGCTGTGATAACCTCATACATTTACTGTTGTAACAGGGTCTGTTGCAACATATGTCCTATGAGGGATATGAAGTCAGTAACTCTCATGGCTGTCACCATCTACTGGCTGCAGTCCTCACACTATCTTCTGCAGTTCACAGATAGGTGCTTCATGGGTAGCACAAGAAACAAAAGGC
The DNA here is from genome assembly GCF_019279795.1 of Protopterus annectens. Lineage (NCBI taxonomy): Eukaryota > Metazoa > Chordata > Ceratodontiformes > Protopteridae > Protopterus > Protopterus annectens. The sequence continues at coordinate 711,529,202 of NC_056729.1, forward strand.
ACCACACACTGCCCAGTCTGCAGATGACCCTACAGATGGGGGTTTCCTCATAAACATAGCCCTGACATGACAGGTATTAAAACATGTAGGACAGCCATATCCACACACACACCCTGTTAAACCAACATTACTCCAAATGCAGTATAGCAGCACTTACAGTCTGTAGTGAAGTCAGGCACATCAACCTCCTGTGTGTTGGCCTGTTTCCACAGTGTATGTTGTTAGAGGTAAATCCCCAATCCATCTGTGATGCTGTTTGCCAAACAACAGATCTAGTTCCTGCTCACAGTGAATGAAAAGGCCCAACACCAACATGATGTTCCTAGATATTGGAGTGTGTTTACATGCAATTGGCTATGGGAATGTTACCACAGCTGTTCCACATGCAGTCAGCTAGACGAGGGCTGCAATTCATGCAGTGGCCATCACCTGATCATGAGCATCACTTACAATACACATGCTGCTGCCTAAGCAAAGCAGGTGTAAGTCTCCACATCCAACAGAAAGGGAGTGAGAGAGACAGACAGAGGCAAAGATACATCAGGGAGGGGTGGGAGAGTAAAACTTAAGCATGTTTGTGTCACACACTTACCAGTACAATGTATCAATCCCCTGACTATGTATTGCTATCACAATGGTATGCAGTTATTGGATGTGCCACATAGGTTACATGTTGGGGAGCCCGACAAACGTGTATGTGATGATGAGTGACGTCTGCAACAGTGATATGGTAGCTATACAGTAGGTGTAGTACATGTGCCTGTCCTCATGAACAGGTGTCACTGTCAACACAGCCACACTCTCTCAGGGACCCAAACACATTGACACACTTGGCAGGGTCAGGAATACAACTCATCACTAGTTAGATTGCCACAACATAGTACTGTGCAGGTATCACATGCACCACAGGAGTTATATGGAGGTTATATGGGCAAAGGGTATGTGGAGGTGTCTGACATCAGACAGCATGCTTCACTATGCCAATGGGGATTGCAGTGAGTATGAATGTGGTCATAGGCATCATACACCACACATACAGACATAGGGTGCCAGTACTGACATGCATGGGTGCATTGCTTCACGGGTGTGTAGTGGTCAACTGTGCCAGATGGTTATACAAGGCTAGGTGATGGGTATACCTTGGCATCAGGACACATGACAATGGTCTGCAGTGTGGCTCAGGGGTGTAGTGTCTGTATTTTCCCACACAGGTGGGTATTGTATTCACCATCCAGTCAGCTGGGTAACTATTGTGTGTGGCCATTGCTGTCATTGCTTGCCATGTATGTGTTCCTACGTCCATGACATGGATGGTGTCTGGGATGTTCACACATCCCACATGCATGTACAGTGACATGTGGAACTGTACCTGGGGTGTCTGGCCCATGTTGTGTTCACAGATTGTTATCATCAGATGTGTCAGTCCTGGCCTCATGTGGTGGGAACTGTTAATGGACAGCAGGTTGACCATGCACCTACATTGATAGCATGATACACTACATACATTAATCCTTATGTTTCAACAATGTGCCCCCCCATATCACTCAAAAACCATTACACACTTTTTTAAAACCATCACAAATCGACAGGTGCACCCCGCCTTTAAAACATTGTATGTATGTAAAGAATGAATATTAAAATTTTATATAAACATCATTGATAAAAATGTAAAAATATAAGAAATGAATATAGAAAATGAAACAATGAAAAGATGTAAAAGTGAATAGAGCCATTATTACATAAAATGTTGTGCTTTTAATCTTAAAATTGAACTAATTGAGATGGCACTATTTAACCCAAGGAGCTCAGACGCATTGGTTCTCAGTTGCCATCTCAATTCTAAATTCTTTAATATTCTAAATTCAATCTTTAATGATGTGTCACTAATTTGCCAGACGGCCACAATTTTATGAAAAACGGACCAAAAATATAAAGCAAAAATCTGGACATTCTGTGAAAATCTGTACAGTTGAGAGGTATGTAAGAAGGAAAGTACAACAGAATTCTTTATTTTATGGCAAGATTTGGGCAACTTTACAGATTTTTATTTATTTCCATGTTATTTCCGACATTGCAACAGCCTGTTCATATCTGTGAGTTGTCCGCATGTCAGATGTCAGTAACCCAGGGACTGCCTGTAAGTTGTGTATAAATCCACATTGGTGCACATGATCTTAGAAGCCAAGTAATAAATAAAACACATCAGACAGTATAGCTCTATTATATATCCAGTCATAACTACTCCATTTCTCTTAACACAGCACCTTACCGAAAATCTTGTCTGAATTACAGAAATGTAGCTAAAATTAATGGTGATGCATTTTAATTTGAACAAACCTCATATCAGCAGACATATTGCCACAAATAATATTCAGCCATATTCAGTAAAGTCTACATGGTCCATTTACGCATGTGCGTGTCATGCCAGTGCATCATTTTTGAATCAGTAAGTGGCGAGCAACACTCCACAAACAAGGTAAACACTGTGGCATGCTCATTACAGCATAAGCAGCTGAACTGTATGCTAATCAAGCAATCCAAGATGGAGGAGCTATTCAACAAGCTATAAGACAACTATGTAGACTCAGTGTTGGTTTTCCCTGTGAATTCCCAAACCTATTGGAATACAGCCACAGAAACTAGGCTTCACAGAAAGAATGTTAGGGGTTGCTCTTGCTTTAATTCATTTGTATGTGCAACAGGCTGAACTCTATGCTGCTGCTGCTAATAGACCATGGCCAAGAAGGAGAAGAGTTTTCAGACCCTGGGTACTTATCACAACCTTCATGATGTGGAAATTGTAGAGTGCTGCAGGGGGGATAGAGACACACTACAGGAACTCTGCAACCTTTGTCATCCTCAACTCAGAGTCAGGGCAAACCAAGGGTAATCCATCCCACTGGAGACAAAGGTATGTGTAGCACTTAGAATCTTAGCTACAAGTACCTTTCAGAGAACAACAGGGTCATGCTAGGGGTGTCATAGGAACCAGCATCCAGGACTCTCCCTCAATTCCTGAATACTATGCTCCAACATGCCAGTGACCACATATATTTTTCCTATACTTCTGAGGATAGGGCCAGAAATATGCAGGAGTTCTACCCTGTAGTACACTACCCTGAATTACTGAGTGTCATAGATTGCACACATATAGAAATTAAGGCACCACCTGGGGAATGGGGAAGGCTCTACATAAATAGAAAGGGCTTCTACTATATTAACTGCCAAGTCATGTGTAATGCCGAGGGAATCATCTTGAATGTGTGTGTGCTGGCAACCCTGGCGGTTACCATGACTCACATATCTGGCACACCTTGCAAATGTATCAGATGTTTACTAAGGGGGATATCCTATAGGGTCATTTACTGGGAGATGCAGGTTATGCACTAGAACCGTGGCTGATGACACCCATCAGAAATGCACACACACCCACTGAAGAACGTCATAATGAGACAGATGCTCAAACCAGAAATTTCATAGAGGATGCGTTTGGGTTACTGAAGTTGCAGTTCCAGTCCCTAGATACATTTGGGGGAGTCCTGTAGTACAATCCATGGACATGTACTGAAATATTCACTGCATGTGCCATGCTACACAACATCATCCTGAGAAAATTGCATCAGCAAGATCAACAGGGGGAAGGAGCACACATCCAACCACCAATGCCAAGGTCACCACAGCCACATACAGATGAGGAGTCAGAGGGGGAATGTGAAGCTGCTGTGGGTGTAGACAGACTTAGGTATGCTCAATATGCCCTCACATTAGGCTAATAGACAACACATAGCACACTCACTCACCACCTAACGGCACATACATATAGTAACATTGATGCCAGGCAACTCTTGCAACCTTTGCCTCCTCATGTATTGGCTGCATACTGTATTGACTGCGTACTGCTTGCATCAGACAGAGTTAGCCCTGAACTAAAACTGTTGCAACTGCTAGATTTACAAGGTAAGTACTGAACCTGGAGTGTATTGTGTAATAATACAAATGGGTAGCATATCCTTGCATTTTCTTACTTGGTAATCTAACCAAGTAAAAGCTGGGAGATTTGTACAGAAATGACCTTAACATGTGATAGCAGAGACTTATTTGATTTATATGTGTCCATTATTAAGCAAAAGGCCTCAGGCATCAAAGATTCACACAGTCATACCTCTCAAAAGTAGTGATGGTCACTGCATGCCCTCAGTTTAGCACCATATGTTTGTACTGGAAATTCATTAAAGAGTGAAGTTAGAAAGTAATGATACACATTGCAGTTTCAGAATTCACAACCCTCACAAGATCATTCGCAATCTTGGGATGTTTCGATGCTATCATCTGTCTAACTTTCTAAGACCAATATAAGTCAAAGGTGCAATTAGCAGTTCAACTTCACAAATGCAGGTATACCAAGCACTAAGTCAGCTATGCACCCTGAGCATCAGAGACAAAGCTTATGTATCCCTAAATCCAAAAGATACAAAACAGGGATATGGCACAGTTATCATCACTTGCACAGGGTGTTGTGTGCGTGGAGGGGGATGGGGCAGGAAGCATAGGGTGACACAAAAGGTCAGTAAGTGTGTGTGTGTGTGTGTGTGTGTGTGTGTGTGTGTGTGTGTGTGTGTGTGTGTGTGTGTGTGTGTGTGTGTGTGTGTTGTGTGAGGAAGAAAGAGAAGCAGGCAGACATTTGGATAAACCAGAAAATGGCCAGTGAGACAAAATGAGTTTTCAGCTGCATAGCTGAATCATGTAACTGTTGTGTGTATGTCTATAGGGGTCCTCCAGGTGAAACTGGTGTGTGAGTGTCTGCATGAACACAGCCAAACTCTGCTACCTCTATATCTTTGTATTTTGGACAGGTGAGGCATACATGGTAGAGGTGGCAGTGCATCATTGTCATCTCTGACCATGAGAACTGGTTCTACCGAGAGTTGCACTGGCTCTTCTACACTGATGGTCAGATGCACTGCTGCTACCTGAATGTGACTGTTGTCTCCTGGATGAGCTCCCTTCACAAGGATGCCCTGGACCATGACCCCATGACCTGCCATGCCTGGGTGTGGACAGCTCACCCACTGATGGAGCAGTGGAAATATGCCACTATGGAGCATGATCATGCATGGCCATGTTGGCTAACAGCAGATGATGTGGCTGACCTACACCCATAAGGATGCCGTTCCCCTCCCAGCAGAAGTTCCATCACAGACACCCTTCATTCAAATGTATCATTCATCTGATCCACTGTATCGGCAACACTGTGGAGGCAGTCACACAAGTCAGCCTGTGCCACATCTACAACCCTAAGCATTTTCCTGGAGGGCCTATGGGAACATGCCTGTGCTTCCATGATGGCCCTAAACATACATTGAGTGGCATTGGAAGAGACACCTTGATCAGGTAGAGGATGGACAGCAGGCCTCCTCCGAGCACCCCTAACAACCCTCCTGTGTGACATCTCTCCCTCACTTTGGCAATGGCCAGAGTCAACTGGCAATGAGGTCACTGTAACCACACCTGATCAGTTGCCTCGCCCTCTACCTGTCCAATATTTGAGGGCTCACTGGAATGGGTAGGTGTAGGCCTACTGGCTGTCTCAGATGGAATTGCAAGAGATGGCTGTATGACAAACTCAGTGTCAGATTCAACTTCTGCATCACCCGACTGTGCCTCTGTTTGGCCACCATTGTCATCAGTGTCTGCTGATACACTGTCACCAAGTGCTAGAAGTCCCACACTTCCACTGTCTGGATCATTTGTTATAATAAGCAACAAACATGGGAACAATTAATACATAACCTATTATACTCCAATATATGCTAACAAAACAACAGTGTTGCCACTATTACACAGTACAGCAATACACACAACAGTCCTGGCATAAACATCACAGATTAAACTATGTCTTTGAATTGCTCATCAGTACTAACATAAAAATGTTTGGTTTAGCATTTGCAGAGGAGGGTATCCTCTGCAAGCCAAATGGTCCTGGAAGAAGTTAAGAAAAAGGTAAGGACAACATCATCACAATTAACAGTAATGCAGGCGGTAATACTTTTCCCCTTTATATGTCCATTAACTATACTTTCAACAAGAACTTGGATGACAACTCCAAGCTAAGCTAATCAATCACAATGTGTTGTTAACTGTAGCAATCTTCAATCCCCCCCCAAAAAATAAATTCTTGTGAAACAGAATTAACATATTGATTTAAATTGTTTTACTATTCAACAGTATTCAGCAATTGAGATACAAAAGCCTACCTGGAAGCTCTTCATGAGACACGCTTGTTGTCCCTGAAACTGTCGCACCAGT
>NC_056729.1:711540507-711548324 GCF_019279795.1 Protopterus annectens
ATACCTGAAGCTCTTTCATATGGTATAGAACGGGCATAGATCACTAGCAGCTTCTGGAAATGCTTCTTCTCCGGTAAGAACAAGCCGAGATCTATAATTGTGAGACTTTTTCTACACAAGATAAAGATCTTATATTAAGAAATGCTTGGGCAAATTCTCCCATCAAATACAATGATTCATTAATTAGATTTGACAATGATTATTCTACAAAGGTGGTTTCAAAAGAAAAGAATTTCTACCAATAAAAAACCTTGAAGAAAAAGCAACTGAAAGTCCATCTTTTATTTCCAGCAAGACTGAAAGTTTTTCTACCAAATGGAATAAAAATCTTTGAAACAGTAGATTCAGCAATAAAATACCTTACCAACAACAACATCCTAACACATGAAGAATCTATGGACTGGACAATAAGTACAATCAAGAGAAATGCTGAAGTAAATAATTGGAAAACTGTTGAGCAAAAGAAAAAACTAAAGGACAAATAATCTTACATATGTTATATTCTGTAAAAATCTAAATAATAATACTAACAACAAAAGAAAAGTTCTTACTGTCTTCAAGTTACACCAAAACAGGTACTGTTTTCAATTATATTTTAAATGTCAAAATTAGCATAAATGTAAATACATTTATCTCAAATCACATCAATATACTAAGCATAATTTAAACATTACTCTATTTTTCATTATTATCCATCTATTATTTTCATATTCTTAATCAGAGTAATCAATGCATAATAATGTTCCCAAATAGTTTATTTATTTATTTATTTATTTATTTTCTCTCTTTGTGTTTTGTTGTTTTTATTTGTTCTCTTCTTTTTATAAAATCTTCATTAACTTATAATACTTTAATCAGTATATGGTTATATTGCTTAATAGGTATAGTAACGGCTGATATATAACTTATTATCAGTTACATCCCTGATAGTATTACTTTTTATAAGTTAAAAGTGTCCCTGTTTGGATAAACGCTAATGCTGGGCAGAAATGTGTTGCTTTTGAAATTAAGTATTTCAGTTAGGATGTATCATAAGACTACTTTAAATAATCTTAAAAGATGTTCTGCCTTTGACCCATATGCACATACTGATATAGTCCAGTGAAAAATATGTTTTAAGTGATATTTTGAGGCTATAAGTCATGTGTGTTGTGGCTCCAGACATCCGGAGTTGAAAGATGCTTGTGACTAGCTTAGATATCCTGTTGTCTTTTCTTTGTAGAGAAATAAGGCATAGCATGTTTAAAATGCAAAGTTTGACAGTTGTGAACACTATTCCGTAAACTAGAGTGCTTGCGTGCACTACATGAGTTTGTCACCAAATAAGAGGAGGGAAAAGAAAAAGAAAAACACATACCTTTTCCTGCTTGGTTCTCGAGACAATTTAACAGCCACAAACATCACTAGAAACTTGAGTTACTTATTGCTTGTCGCATTTACTTGTGTACGCCATCCCCTGACTCTTTCTAATTGACGTCTAGTCAGAAAAAAAGCTAGGTTCACATTTAAAGATACAGAAACCTAAATTCCTTCTAAGGAAACATAAATAATATAAAAGGTTCATATAAATATACACAGATATTTATTTTTGAAGCACTTTCAGTTTATGGCTACTGATGTCTTCTAGCACCTTGATAGATAAGGACATATATCTGCTTGTCTTTCTATCAGTTTAGATTTCCAGACATTTTAGCTATCCTTTACTATGTTTTATACAGCAGAGTTTAAAAAGCAGAAATTAATCATCAGCAAATAAAATCACTGATGTTTTACAAATTCTCTAAAGAAACTAATAAATGTCAAGCAACTGACAGGTTTGTTTTGGGGAGGGTTGCCATTTCCCATGCTGGTGCTCCTGCAGAATACTACTGATGTCCTGCTGCCAAGGTATGCCCTCGGGTGGGCAGGTGGGATGCAACAAGAAGGCTGGATGTGCATTTGGCAAATCAAACATTTAGATGGCGGTATGGTATACTAGATGGAGAAAGTGGAAGCAATGATTGTATAGGCAACTATAATGAGTAACATAACAACAGTGGATTTGACCCGGTGTGTCAATTATACAATGTTTATATCCCATGTGGCTTTGGGCTTTGTCGAAGCATCTGTGTTCTACACACATATTGTGTTGGATCTGATTTGAGTGGAAGGGGGAGAGGCTTAGCCCACACCCTAATTTGTTACTGGGTTGCCATGCATTATGGGCATGCATTGTGGCAGGTACTCAACGGGCTATCCATCCTTAGATGGCTCATGCTGTTCCCGTTTGCTCATCTGAATGGTGACTGCGGCTGTGCTCTTCTTGTTATGTTGCCTGGCTGTGGCTTCACCCTTCTTTATAATATTGCCTGGCTTTTTACATTATCAAGAATGACACAATACTAGTGTATGCGGGTATATCATGTTACTGTTAGTGTGGACAAGGATGCTTGACAATGCAACTATGATTCTTGGACCTTTCTGCAGACGGGTGTGTTGTCTGGCAGTTGAGAGCCTGGTTGTTCCTGATCAGCGGACCTGTATTTTTGTGTTTCAATGTGACTGCATGAAAGGATGCCAGTATTGGTCTGCAAGTTTGGTGGGCAGTAGATTCGTTGGGGATTGATTTGAGGAGACATTTGTATTATGGCTGGGGCACTTGACATTTGATAAATGTATCCTCTCAATGATGCGTTCTGTCTGGTCATTGGCTGTAAAACAGCTTTTCTGAGAAATATTGTTGTGGTGCCAGTTAATGATTTGGATTAAATGTTTCTATATACAGTCGTGAAGCAATTGCCAGGATAAAATGGTACTCTTGCAGTGCATGGATCATCGTGGCTGTCCTCCGATGTTGGAGGAAAACAAGCTTCTTGGACACCTTTTGACGTGGTAAAGGTGTTACCCCATGGTTTGAATACGTTTTGTCTCTTTGCTGCAAAATGGGTTGGGAATTTTGGCCTGTAATATTTTCAGACATGGTGGTTTGAATCTTGGCAGCTTCCATTGTTTTGATGTGTTCTCCAGTATACTTTTGTTCAGTCATAGGATTGAATTACTGGTGTTGAGTAGGTCAGGATTGTATCTCCAGCACTTGTTGTCAGCAGATAGACTCACTGGCTGGGTGTCAGTCTAAGCTGTGGGAGTTGATGTGTGATATACATAGATGTTTGCTTTGAGGGTGTGGTCAAGTGCGCTGCAGTTTTACCTCTGTACTGTGTCAGTTTTCATTGTGCAGGGTCCTCTGAGGGTTGATGGAAGTGTTGGCAACAAGACACTCAATCAGGTAACAACATTATGAGTGGTCTCTTGGATAAGGGAGCTGTCTAAATTGTGATCTTGTTGTCTCCAGCCATGGAATTGTCATTGAAAAGCTGAAAATGCAATCAGAGGAACATATTTAATGTCTACTAAAGAAATATTAATATACTTATACATTGTATCGCATTTCAGTTTATGTTAAACATGAAATATGATGTGGTTTCAGAACTATTCATGTTTTTATTCCAATATGACTTTGCAAATATTAATTTAAACACTGGTTTCGGACTTGAGTAGTCTAAAACAATTGCACAACAATGGTACTGTATTATACAGTAATGTCAGTAAATAGTTTTCAACAGATGTATGAAATATACAGTTATAGATTTTAACATGATGTTTATTAATACCCTAAATTATTTTGAAATGATACTACCTTAATCTAAAGATTTGTACCTTTTGAAACCTGCTTAGAAGTAAGTATTATTGAATTACAATAAGATGAGTAAAGAATATATGTATATATTTTAGCTGATTAGATTATCTTAACATATTATTCAATTATCTTTATTTAAAACTAAGAGGATAAAAGAAACTGATCCAAATATTATTTGTGAGGGTAGAAAGTTTGTTTGGTTAGATTCACTAACCAAACGAAGAGGTATATTACCGCATAGCAATAGGGAATGGTTTTTAAGGTTAAGAATTACAAGTTTGGAAGTTCTTTGTTTTTTTTTTATTCTATCACTTTGGTGTCACTCAGAAACATGCAAAAATCATACAAGAAAAACTTTTTGAATTCTGTATCCAAGATGGAACTAAGAATAAACAATATTTACATAAACTCACACATAAAACAAACTCAAAACTAGGAAATGAAATGTTTATCCATAAATGTTAATGGTCTAAATAATAGTAATAAAAGGAGAAGCCTATTCAAGTACATAAACTTACATAAACCACAAATAGTCTTTTACAAGAGACACACTTATTAGATAGAGATATAAACAACTTAAATATTAATAATTACACAGTACTAATAAACTCTCAATACAAAACAAAAAGAGGAGTAGCTATACTACTGCAACTCAACTATGACACCTAAAATAATTACTACTCATCAAGATACATCAGGTATGTTTTGTCTAGTTTCAATAGAGTTAAATAAGAGAATCTATACGTTAGTAAATCTATATTGGATCCCAGGACTAGGATTAAAAACAGTTAAACAGCATTTTGAAGAGATAATTCATTTAACTCAGGGTAGCCTGATATTGGCAGGAGACTTCAATTGTATAATGAATGAAAAGATACAGATTCTAAATCCAAAAGAAGAAAACAACCCATCTCTAAAGCACTATCAAAATTTATAGATACATTGTATTTAAAAGATATAAATGAATTTGCAGAACCAGACTCACTAATCTTCACATTTTATTCTCATAGATATAAAACTAACTCTAGAATTGATAGAATATATGTTGCCAATGACCTAATAACAAAATTGACAAAGTCAAAATCATAAATTGTCCTTTATCTGATCATAATGCCATAGTCTTTGAGATAGAGCTTACACCATTTTATTCAAATCCCATTACTAGGATACCTTCCTATATCACAAAATTGAGAGATTTCAAAGAATTTTATGAAGAAACAATCAAAACTTTCTAGAAATAAATTACACAGAAGATATTTCAGAAATATATGTCTGGGATTCATTAAAAGCAGTTACATATGGGAAGATATTATCCTGGTACATAAATAAAAGGAAGTTATGGAATAAAGATATGCTAGACTTACAAAACAAAGCAGATAAATTGAAACTGGAAATACAAAAGGGTAATGCTACTCAAGTTCAAGAACTTACACAAATCAATAAGAAGTATACAGAATTGCTACACCATAAGATTATGATTAACTTAGAAAAGATAAAAATAAACTCATACTCTACTAATTCAGCACACCTGAGATACTTAACTAATAGAACAAAAAATAATTAAATCTAAGCAAATAAAAGAAATATTTATTCCCAATACTAACAAAAGAGTTACGGAACTAAATGATATTTTAGAAGCATTCAGACTCCAATTTAACATTGATAATTCCATAAATACTCAAGATACACCTACTAAGGATATAAAAAATACTTAGAAAACAATATTCATATTAAATTAACACAAGAACAAATAGACATTATAAACAAACCAATCAATATGACAGAATTAAAATCACAAATTAAAAAGCTCAAGACAAATAAAGCACCTGGCCCAGACAATATGCTACCAGAAATGTATAAATTAATACCCAATCAAGCCATATCTTTATTATTAAAAGTATATGATATAGCCAATAAAGATTTGAATATACCACCCTCTTGGAAATATTCATTGATATCCCCAATTATCAAACCAGATAAAGATGAGAAACAGTGTTCCTCATATAGGCCAATATCATTACTCAATATAGACTACAAGATGTTTATGGCTATATACGCAGATAGGATCAAACACTTTCTTCCTTTCTTAATTCACAAAGATCAAACAGGTTTTATTAAAGGAAGAAATACTTCAGATAATATTAAAAGAATACTAACATTAATAGATTATAGCAAACATAAAGTCCTAAATTTAAATGTAATCTCATTAGATATTAATAAAGCTTTTGATTTGGTTAACTGGAACTTTCTTTCACTAGTTTTAAAAGAATATAACTTTCCTTCTAATTTTAATAATCTTATCCAAATACTATATGAAACATCTACTGCATATGTTAAACTGGGATCATATAGATCAGGCCCTATATCAATAAAAAAGGGAACTAAACAAGGTTGCCCTTTATCACCATTGTTATTTGCATTACTCATAGAACCCTTTGCAAATCAAATCAGATCAAACAATAACATAAAGGGCATTTGTATTAATAAAATGTTAAACCTTAAAATCCAACTCTTTGCTGATGACATACTATTAACTCTTTCAGATGCAAATGAGTCTTTGAATGCTCTATTTAACTCCATGAATAAATTTCAAAATATTTCAGGCTTAAAATTTAATGAAAACAAAACTAAAATTATGCCCTGTAATTGTAAAAAAATAATAATATAAACAAAAGATTTTCCAAATATATAGTAACAGAAAGTAAATTATTATATCTGGGAATAAATCTACTCAATGAATTAACAGATTCTCTAATATTTAACTATAATAAAATACTAGACAAAATAGAACAAACAATTGGTTACTGGAATAAATATATCTTTTCAACAGCAGACAGATTATATCTTATTAAAATAATCATATTTCCCAAAATATTATACTTAATACAAAATTTTTCATTGCCACCTCCCAAATATATTATTCAAAGATACAATAAACTAATTTTAAATTTTCTATGGTTTCCAAATAAACCCCGCTTAGCCTTAAATAAACATTTGCCAGATTGGGAAGATAGTGGAATTAATTTACCGGATATTGATTTATATATTACCTCATCTGTTATTAAAAACATAACACTATGGTTAAATAATTCATACACACCTATATGGAAACAAGCCCATGAGCAGATTTACATAGAAATCAATTATAATCACATACAAGACAACTTAACAGTAATACCATCACCCTTATATGGATGTTAAAAGATTATTTTTAGGAAAAGGAATAATATTAATAAATTGCCATCAAACTATGTAAGTTCTACACTTACAGTGTTCAGAACATATATAAACAAAATACCAAATATTAATTCTTGGATTTTTCTTATTTTCCCTATAGCTTTTACACCAAATATTCTAGATACATTCCAAATATCTAAAATAAATATACTTAAAGAAGAAACATTACTCTTTTGGCATCAACTTATAGAGAAAGGGAAAATTCTAACAAAGGAACAGATAATTTATAATTATTATATAAATAAAGACAATTGGCTGTTTTTACAAAATCTAAGGCATTTTCTTATAAATAAAATAGAACAAATGCAACCTTCAGTTAGACATGAAGCTCCAAAACTCATTGAATACCTTATTCTTATCACAAAACAGCCTTATCAGGGTACAGGTTATCTGTCTAATATCTATAAAATTGTTAAAAAAACAAAAAACTATCATGAAAAATCATACTGGGATTATTATACTTTAATAAACAACCATCCTCCAGTTGAAGAAGAAAAAGTAATATTCTAAAATCTTCCAAATTTTCTACATTATCAAAATACTGGCAATTATTCACTTGGAGATATCTACACAGAAGTTTCTATACACCACATAGGTTAGCCAAAATGTATTCTATTGAAGATCAATGTTGGAGATGCCATACCAAGATAAAAGCAGATTGGCAGCATGTTTTTTATGAATGTATATGTCTCAATATGTACTGGAAATCCATTAATTATTTTTTTCAGACTGTTTATAATGATAATTTTCAATTAACAAAGTCTTAAATTTTATTCAACTCTCCTATTCCAAACTGTGTACCAAAAAAAGACACTAAAATCCTATGGTCACTATTGGCAATTTTACGTAAAATCATAACTATACACTGGAAAAATGAGGCTTCGCCACGCTCAAGGAATTTGAG
>NC_056729.1:711548824-711716324 GCF_019279795.1 Protopterus annectens
TGTGTGAGGCGTGGCCTGCACAGCTCAACAATCTGCTGCAGGAGCTCTCTGTCCACTCTATAGCTCTACTATCTCCAGCTCATGTAACCCATGGTAGGTGACCCTAGGCCTGTATACTCTTCTCCTTCTCCTCACTCTGGGTTGTCTGTCAGCATCTGCATTATCACCACCCTCGCAATTTGCCTATGTCTGATTATAACAGCTATGGCAGCCCCTAGCATTTCTGCTCTGAGTTCAGCTTTTCAGGTTTCAACTCTGATAGCTTAGTTTCTGGCAGTATCTCTTGTGAGAAACAGCCTGCACTGCTCTTTGTTGTGTTTTAAGTGCTGGGTTGGGCTTCTAGTCTGCCTGTGTAATTGCCTGCTTCTAATTGTTTCCACCAATTAACTTTAGTAGTATCTTCTGGCAGTTTCCTGTATTTTGGTTGTTTCCTATTTCCTCTCTGTTTCCTGAGGGGGAGCAATGTGCACACCGGCTTAAACACGCTCACAGTAACTTAAACGCGTGTACACATCCCTACACGGTGTTACACGCGCGCACACATCCTTACACGGTGTTAGCTAGGCTGCTTCATGCTAAAACGCGTGCACACCGCCTTACACACGTGCACGCCCGCGCAAACCGTTGTAAACAGTTTGCAACACGCCCCACAAGTAGAACCTGCCTCACACGCGCGCACAAGCCACATGCACGTATATCAAGAAACTTAGAGTGTAGGGATAGCGTATGCCCTCAATTTCTTGACATTCCCAGTGTTCTGTTGGGACACACCTCCCTCCCTGATGTCTGTCTGTCATCTCTTACCTTACATTGCCCTCCAATCTGGTACATTTCTTTCTATCCTTCCCCATGATGTCACCTACCTCATACTGTGTTCCTCCGCCTTCTATAACTCTTACACGACTCAGAAAGTGCTCATTACTTATGTGGCAGTGTGATTCAGTATTGTAAGCCTCATTTACATAGGATTGCCTAGTAATGCTTAGTTACATATCTTACACGGAGCTTCCCTTGACAACCACTAAACGGAGGCCATATTGTTTTTGCTCTGCAAGTCCCTCCATTGACATTTCATGTAATATATAAATCCCACAATTGTGGGCTTATAAGCTTCGGTTTTCAGTTTTAGGTAGCGCACCCCGTTTGCTGGTGTGCGCTACAGTTAAACACATAAATCCCGTGAAAAAAAAAGTTATATAACTTTTTTTTGCAACACTTTCATGCCAATGGCCACATATTTGGCCATTGGCATGCTTAATATAACAAATGCACCCTTTATTTGGAGCTGACATAGCTCCGTTTTTAATTTTGCAGAAATGTACTCAGTTGTCAGCTGAGTACATTTCTGTGAAGCAATATGTCCGTTACACGGACTGGTTTGAGCTGTGGATCGCTCACATACCTCATTTGCATATCTTGGAGCTGCAAATGAGGTATTGAGCATTTCCACGCCCACTCCGTGTAAGAGACGTGTTAGCTGTCTCTTACACGGAGATTTGGGCTGTTGCTGAATCAGGAGGCTTACACGGAGGCTTACACTACTCTTAAACTCCGTGTAAGCCTTCCTGAATCTGGCCCATTATTTCCTTCGTAAATTCCTGGCTACCTGAATTTTGGGACTTAAAAGAAGGTATGTCCTACGGGATCGAGAGAGCACATAGAGACATAGGGAAACCTATTTCTTCTTCCCCTTATGCTTCTCCAAGATCTATTGTTGTGAAGTTCCTATCCTTCTTAGATAAAGAACTTATTCTGAGAACAGCTTGGAGGAAAAGTCCCTTGTCCTTCAAATGAAACCAAATAAGGCTAGACAATGATTATTCACAAGAGTCCTGGAAATGAGAAAAAGCTCTTGGCCACTGGTAAGGATTTTAAAGCAAAATAAAATTAAAACACAACTAGTCTATCCTGCCAAAATCAAAATCTATCATCAGAATGAGATGAGATCTTTCAACAATGTAGAAGAAGCTGTATCTTTTATTCAAAACAATAATATCATCACAATCCCATAAGGTATGGACTGGACACCATCTATGGCCATTAAAAGATAATCAGAGAAAAACAACTGGACAGATGTAAGAAAGAAGAAAATGAAAACTGGAGTCAAAGTCACTGGACGTCCTAATTCTCTCAAAGATCAAGCTAAGTCATAAAATGTTTATGGATACCTAGACCTAAAGAAGTATATATCATTACTTTATTTATCTTACATATGTCTTTATAAAACTTGCAACTTAAAATTAATAATGCTATATTCCTATTAGATACAATTGCTAGTGATGCCCAAGATATATGACTAGATAAATTCTGCAAACATGCTCATCTGCTTACTGAATTTTCTTTCCTTTTTTTTTTTTTTTTTGACTTATTAGGGGAGGAAGAGGGAAGTGGGGTAGGAGAATGTTTGAAACAGGTAATTTTGTAGTTGTCTGCTTGTTTGGTAGCCTGAGGTGGAAAATTTCAGTGTTTGGTTTTGGGTATCCAACGCAAGGAACTCTTGGTGTATTTTATTGATTTGTCTTTTTTTTTTTTGAAAATGTTTCAAGCAGTCTGTCATTATAAGACTTCAGCATATTATGGTATTTTTTTTTCTTCTCGGTCCCATTTACAGCTTAGCGTTTTAGTGTTTTAACATTCTAAACTGTCTTTTCTCTCTTTCATGAGACAAGTAATCAAGAGCACTGCACTGAATTCAAAAGTTGTTTCTACCCTCTTTTTTCACTCAAGCACTCTCGTGCCTGTCTGTAAACTGAGCTTTGTTTAACTTTATGAAGCTTGTCTGAATTGCCTCTGCGCACGGTGTCAAAAATCCATGGTCAGCTATACGAGTGTTGCTGACATGAAATGGGGATTTTCTTTGTCTGTCTTGCTGATTTAACAGCCCATAGTTACTTGAATGTAATACCAATAAATCATTAAACTAAATGTTAGAAACCAAGATAATTATTAACTTGATTCAAGTAAAATAAACTAGAAAATGACTTCCATAGTTACCAAGGTGGGACTATGTAAATGGCAATGACATCGCTGCTACATTATAAAGCTCCTCGAGTGCTTGGGAAATATTCTGACAGGCTGCTATCACACATACAGTATTATAAAATCCACAGTCAGCTTTCAAAACGTTGGCTTCACATATCTATAATACCAACAGAAATACCAGTTAAATATTTCCCTAACAATTGTATTTCGGAATACTTTGTAATTTATATGAATATTAAGTTGATTATCTGCTTTCAGTAGAAGGAAAGAGAAACTTTGGACTACAAAAAAAATAAAAAAAAAACAGTTCATCAACAGCTCCTAGCTTTAATGTCCTCTGCTAATTGATAGACTAATTTATTCAGCAGTGATGGAACTGCTCCTTATCAATATCATTCTAGTACAGGATACAGAGTTCAAGCTTATCCCTTTTATGGAAATATCACTGTAGGAGTATCAAAATTACTTATTTAGTACTAACAATATCAGAAATAAATCTGCGCATATTGACAGCTGGGTATTCGTTCACCACCTGAAATAATAGCGAACAATGACTCTCAAATTAGCCACTACATTCTGTATCAAATGTTATTCCTTGAATTGGCATGACAGCACCTCAATAGGCTATTTAATGTCTATTCATACATACACTATATGAGATCCCTGGACACTCACCTAAACAAGATCTCATTTCTTCCAGAAAGTCACATTATATTACTAAATCCAATCCACTTACCAAAGATCATGCTTTACTAAACTGGCTGCTTACTAATGCCCCTCTGAGAATATTTGCACTAAAGGCTTTCCCACCTTACTGTGACCATTGTATCATCATCATCAAAAAAAAAACATATCTAAAAAGGTAACTTGGCCAGAACACCATTTGTGCAGACCTAACAATAAAAGCTCCAATGTCTTATTCACTTAGATGTGTTGCAGTAGTTGATCTAGACTAATTGGCATCAGTGAAATTTATAAAGAAAAAAAATGCAAAGTAAGATTTCAGAAGTCACAATATCCTAAGTCAGATGTGAATTATTTGAAATGTCTTTTTTTTCTTTTCATTTGTAAGTTAATATTGACCATTATAATGTAGCAGTCTGCTCATTATGTAAATGGCAGTCAGTAGCAAAGATTGTTTATACAGTGTGTGCAATGTATTTTAATTAAAGTAGTAGTCTAATAAAGCTATACATTTTTCAGAAAAGTATAATGTTTTGTTCTCAACTAAACATGCCAAGTATACACATCTGTCATCAGTCCTGGATATCAAGGAAATAATTTGGGGACAAATTATTTTTATTTATTTTTATTTTATTTTACATTTGTTGACCGGGCTAGTCTAGCTGGATATATATCCATTTTCAGTAGAGGCCCGGGGAGAAAAGCTCCACACACATATACAAAAATATAAAAAGTATAAAAAATATTGTTACATGGTAAATACAGGATTAATAAACTAAAATAAAACAGGAAGTTTTACATTTCAAAGATCAGAACACAATTAAGAAAAGTAACAGTGAACATAATATTGCTTAAGAAAGCTAAAACAGTTATAATAACCAAATGGAACAGGAAGTTTATACATTTCAGAGATCAGAACACATTAAAAAAAGTAACAGTGAACATAATATTGCTTAAGAAAGCTAAAACAGTTATAATACTGTAAGAGTTATGTACAATGGATCCCAACAGGTTCAAGGATATAAGCAATAAGTTGATTAGGGTTTAAATAGTGTCAGTCATAATACAAGATTGAGTAATTAAATGTTTGAAACTTTGGTTAGAAGAGGAAGAAACAGGGGTGGAGATGGTTGTTAGTCAGGATTACTACATGGGCATAGCCAGTGCATTTGGAGGTGGTTTTTGAGTTTTTGTTTAAAGAGTGGCAAGGATGTAATTAGTGTTAGTTCATTGGGTAACAGGTTCCATTTTTTTCCTGCTGTATTTGTAAACAGAGAGTCACCAGCTATATTATTAGACTTTACTATGCTAGCAAGGAGTTTGTTAGAAGAACGTAAGGAGTTCAGATTATTATATGGGACTAAGAGTTTTGAAAGTATAGGGGTATTATTGGGTTGGTAAAATATTTTGTGGGCCATTGTGAGTTGGGGGATTATCAGATGGTTTTGGAATTCCAGCCAGTCTAGTTGCCTAAGATTAGAACAGTGGTGAGTTCTGAAGGGATTGCCAGTAGCAAATCTGGCAATATTATTGTAGGAAGTTGCTAATTTGTTGAGGTTAGTTTTTTTGAGGTTGGTAAATATAGGTGAGGCATACAGAAGGGTTGAGATAAGATGGGAGTGAGCAATCTTGGCTCTGGCTGTTGTGGTTAAAAATGGTTTTATTCTATATAGTGATCCTATTTTTCTGTTGACTATTTTAATGGTGTTGTTTATATGATGATCAAATGGGAGGTTATTGTCAATGGTTATTCCTAATAGTTTGGTGGTAAAGTCAGGGTAAATGACAGTGCCATTATTTGATGAGACTGAGAAGTCTAAGGGGGTGGACCTAGTAGTGGGTGTAAAGAGAAGGAGTTTCATTTTTTTGGCATTAAGAAGGAGGCAACGTTTGGTAAACCATGTTTCTACAGTGTTGAAAACATTTTGAGTAAGAGAACATAGTTCAGATGGAGAGGTTGCTGAGCATATTAGTGTAGAGTCGTCTGCATATTGAATACAGGTGGCTTGAGGAATTGCTACATGTAGATCATTAATGAATAAAGAGAAAAGAAGTGGACCAAGAATGGAGCCCTGAGGGACCCCGATAGTGACAGGTAAGAAGGACGAAATTTGATTTTCCCAGAGAACTGCTTGTTGCTTATTGCTGAGGTATGATCTAAACCATTTAATAGCCAGAGAATCAAAGGAGAGAGATTCAAGAATATTGATTAGGAGGGTATGGTTAACCATGTCAAAAGCTTTAGAGAGGTCGATGAAGAGTGCAGATGAGAGTATGTTTTTGTTGCGGTTTCTATTGATGGTATCTGTGAAGGATAGGAGGGCAGTAGTGGTACTATGTGATGGCCTAAAGCCATGCTGACAGCTTGCTATTAAGTTATGTATAGAGAGATGATGTAAAAGTTGTTGGTGAATGCATTTCTCCAGAATTTTCGCTAAGGGTGATAAGAGAGCAATTGGCCGATAGTTAGAGTACTCATTCGAGTTCCCACCTTTATGTAATGGGATAATATGGGAGATTTTCCAAATATCTGGAACGGTTCCTTCTTGGATTGTCCTATTTATAAGTATAGATATAGGGTAGGCAATTACTTTAGCTGCTTTTTGCAGATATTGGGACAGAAGTTTGTCGGCGGATGGAGTACATGGCTTGAGTTTATGAATAAATTTATAGATGAGAGAAGTAGAGATGGGTTGTAGTTTGAAGTTAGAGTAAGAGTATGGTAAATTGATGGGAAGGTTAGAGTTTTCAGAGATAAGTTGCCTAGCTAGAGATTGTATAGTCTCAGTGAAGAAAGAGTTAAAGGTACTGGCAGTTTGATGTGGAGTGTTTGGATCTGCATCATGTGGGGTGGGTGTTCGGGAGTTACCTGGGGAAAGGAGCTTATTTATGCAAGACCAGAACTTTTGAGGATTATTTTGATGAGTTTGTTGAAGTTTACAGTAGTAGTTTTTTTTTGTCTGTAAGTATTGCCTTTTTTGTACTATTTCTAAGCTGCCTAAAATGGAGATGATCAGAGCTATTTCTGTTAGATCTCCATTTGGCCCAAACTTTGTTCCTAAGTAGAATTTGATTTCTAGTTTCATTTGAGAGCCAAGGGGCTGGGTTGGACTTCATTCTGATGGAATGTATAGGAGCATGCTGATCAAGAATAGATAAAAAAGTAGTGTTAAAATACTTTACAGCCTCTTCAAGTGGAAGGGATTTTAAAGGGTTCTAATTGCATGCTCTGAGCTCAGTTTGAAATAATTCTGTGTTAAAGTGTTTGGTAGAGCGTGCTATCCTAAAGGTGGGGGGGTTTGGAAAGTCTTTCTTTTCTCTTGTGATGTAGGTCAAAGAATGATCACTTACATCATCTGGTAGGGTTCCTACTTTGTAAGTTTGTTTTACTTTGTTAATGAGTATCCAGTCTAGGGTACTCTCTTTTTATTAGGTTTGTTAATTCTTGTTGTAGAGGTTATGGTTTGGTTAAAGCCATGGAGGTTGATATGAAAGGTAGGATTTTCAGCACTAACACTTTTCCAGTCAATGTTAAAGTCGCCTAGTATTATTGTTTCTTGGGGGTAAGTAGAAGACACCCAGCTAAGAAAAGCCTCTAATGTAGTTATATTATTGCCAGGTGGTATGTAAATACAGATAATGTATAAAGATTTGTTAGCATTAATTTGGAGCTTAGTTATAAGGACTTCTGCGTTGCTATCCTGGGTTGCATAAGATGGTAGGGTAGAGATGTGAAGTCCATTTTTAAATAGAAGTGCTACTCCACCACCTTTACGTTTTGTTCGGTCTAGTCTTACTATATTATATCCTTGGGGAATAATTTAATTATCTTTTGTTTCAGGTTTTAACCAAGTCTCAGTGAGGCAGAGGATATCAAAGGAGTGAATAGCTAGGAGGGCATGAAGATGAGGTACTTTATTATTGATGCTTTGGATATTCAGATGCCCTATAAGGAGAGAATTATTGAGTTTAGGGTGAGTTGTTTGGATAGTAGGGCTGGTAGGGCCAGGGTTGGGGTGGATGTCGCCATCTATTAAGGAGGGGTTATTTGTGTTTGTTGCAGGATTATTTCTAAGGTAAGTTAGAAGTTTCAATTTTTTGTCTGAGGGTAGGTTATGTTTAATATGGGAGAGTCTGTGGTATTTAGGTAGTAGGTATCTGGGAGTGGAAGTTATGTTAGAATGTCTATGTAGGGATATGTGTGTATATATTGTAGTTTGTTTGTGGGAATGGTTAAGCTGATAAAAGTGTGGTTTTTCAAAGGAGGTAAGAAGGTAGGCTGAGAAGAGGGTAGTTAAGAGTATAATTGTAAGTGTTAAAATGGCTGGATTAGGGAGAGGCATCTTTGAGGAAATAATAAAATAAGAACTTGAGTGAATGGATAAAAGATGGAGTAAGATGTGGAAGAGAGGAAGATGAGAGGATACAAGAAGAGAAAAGAGAGGGTACTAAGATATGCAAGTTAAAAGTAGGAGGATATGGTAGAGGTACTCTAATGAGTGGCTTAATTGTGAGTGAGTGTTAGAGGGTAGGGGTGTGGCTAAAGTATGTGGGGTGGGGTGAATTGTGGGAGTGATTGGAAGAGAGAGAGGGTGTGGTTAGGGAAGTATAAGTGTAGGACCCCTGGGGGTGGGTGGGAATTGGGGGTAGGGTAGGGGAGCGGAGTGAGCCCGTAGGGCGAACGGAGCGGGTTTCAGCTGAGAGAGGCTGAGAGGCAATCAGTTATGGAGAGGGACTGTATGTATATTAAAATTCATTAAAATGAAATACAGGCATGGGAAAGGTAAAGTAGTTGTACAACAGAGAGAGAGACTTTTATAGAGAGTGCCAAAAGGCAGGAAAGGAAGTTTATACAGAGGGATAATCAGAGGTACCAGTAGGAAAAACAAAAGAGGTGATAGTCAAAGGTGTCTATTTAGTAAAAAAAACAGAAAACTTCCAGACTTACCTGGGATAATTCCTATTGTGAAGGAAACATTGGGTGGGGGGGTAAGTACTTAAATAGAGAGTACAAGCACTGATATCCGAGTATAGCTGGTCTACAGAGCTCGTTGGTTTCTACAACCAGTGAGAGATGGTATTCCAAAGCCTAAGATATGCTGCCCCCTAGTGGATGACGTAGGGAAAACACAGATTCCACTAGGATAGTAGGTGAAAGGGAGATAAGTTAAAAAAGAGATGGTAGGAGGGGTAGGTCCACGGGTGTGCAGGCCCTTACAAAATAGAATAAAATGTAATGCAGTCCCTAGTAATTCCAAGTTATCTCGCTCACAAGGTTAAAGGTAAATCAATACATATAATGTAGGATAACACCTACACTGGGAGGCTGACTGTAGAGGGTCCAGATAGATCCTGAGGGGATTCTAGGATTGAGTTTCCCTACTATTCAGTAGGATATCATTAGCCTTACAGGGTTTCAACTAGAGGGACCGGCTATGTCTCCACACAGGACTTAGAAGACTGGGAGGCTGACTGTAGAGGGTCCAGATAGATCCTGAGCGGCTTCTAGGATTGAGTTTCCCTACTATTCAGTAGGATATCATTAGCCTTACAGGGTTTCAACTAGAGGGACTGGCTATGTCTCCACACAGGACTTAGAAGGGACCACACACCACCCGGAGAGCTAGATGCTTTTGGCTGGAGCAGAGGGATTTAAAAAAAAATTAGTAGAATATAGCATACATATTTAGTTACAAATGGCTCTAACACATCTAAACTACCCATGCTTAAAATCTCTCAGTGGGTTAAATGGAAAGGACAGTCATAGAGAGCATATAAAATCATTTACTAGTATCATCAATTTACATTTGGACTCAGGCTCTCTCAGATTTAATTTGTGATATTTACTCCATTTGGTATAACTATGCTGTATTTTACAAAGGAGCCATTGTGGAAATATACATTACAACTGTTATAAGGGCAGGCCCATGAGGCAAAAATATTTAAGATATTAATAAACTTCTGCTTAACCATGTTCAGTGATGTTACTATTAATCTCCATCCTGCAGTTGGTATATAAAGAAGTTAAGCTATTTTCAACATTTTAAAGCCCTAGAGGATTATGAACATGTATATATATGTATGCACATATATATATATATATATATATATATATATATATATATATATATATATATATATATATATATATATATATAAAGGAAACAACTACTATGATGAGAACAAAGTTTATACACAAACACAGTGTTATTGTAATTAACTAGGTCACCAAGACTAACCTGGGTAAAAGGTTGAAGTCCAAGTATGTTGTAGCAAAAGACTCGCTATGCAGTGTTCAAATGTTCAAGTCAATATATAAGAAATGTAATGATAATGCTAAGGATCATATAGCAAATGTTTCTTTTCATTAAAATGAAGCTGAAAGGGGAATAGAAAGAGGAAATAAACAAAGAGGAAAGCGATAAATATGTATGTACAAAAAGAGGGAAAAAGGTGAAGGAAAGAAAAAAGAAAAAAGAAATAAAAAGAAGGGTTTTGCTTGAGTAAGTAATACATCTTACATTTAATTGTGCTTGATATTGTTAACTCTACCATATTTAACCTCACAATAGTAAAGACTACTCGATTGTTGATGTATTATTAAGACATGCTTTTTTATATAAAACTTTGCATTATTTGTTAGAAAGTAAATTTATATTAATTAGTTATTGTTGGAATCTTTCCATGGCTATATTAACTTTTTGAGTTTGTGATAGGAAATGCTTGGGCAGTATCTCCTCTGTCAACCATCACCATTTGTAAATATACATTCCATTTCCATATGTCCTGCTCATGTTTATATTATGGTAATATTGTTACTATCTAGTAGCAATAAGGAAATATGTGAAATTACTATATAGAGGAGTGACAATCACATAATACGTCATAGTAAGAGAAATGCTTTGGCAATTAGTTACATGTAATTTTTATTACTATAAATACTTTAAATGCTGATCTAATACTGTATTGATTTATCCTGATTAATACTGTTATGTTTATCATCTTTTAATTACTGAAAATTTTACTTATCCAGATGCTCTTGAGACTTTAATTGATAAATATTATCTATACATGCTTATTATCAAATTGTTAATTCTTCACTTATATAATAATTCATACAGAAATGAGGATATGCATTTCTTAATCAAACAAAGGCTTATTAGTGAGATTTAATTGTATTAGATACAATCAAACTATATATTACATCAATATATTGATGTTCGCTCATGTCAATTAATCTATACAATTTCATAAAATGTATACTCTGGAGCCTCAAGCTGGGCAAATTCATTCCAAAAATTGGAAGTGATGGTTAATCTGACTGTTTTTTTTTCTTTCCTGTCAGATTAACAATGTTTTACATTCCATGTCAGTTAATGGGTTTACTGATTGTTAAAAGTTTAGCTTTAAATATTTCTTCTTTTTTAGGCCTCAGTCTGATATTAAATTGTATTTTACATTGGGAAACAACACCTTATTGCTTAAATATAATTCTTCCAAGAAGGGTGTACAAATCTTAAATATTATGATTACTTTATCACATTTATTATACTTTCAAGCATTAAATAAATAAGATAGATTTCATTTTTCTTTCCTTAAACGTTAATGGATTAAATAATCCAGGGGAAAAGACTCAACCTATTAAAATACTTGAAATTAAATAAAGCACAAGTAATATTCTTACAAGAAAGGTGAAAACTGCACTCAAAATCAACCAACAAAAAACAAAAAGAGCGCAGAAGGCAGACGAGGGAACACTCCAACCAGTTAAAAGGTCACTCGATTTAATAAAAATTCATGGAACAGCTCCACCAACAGTGTACACAAGCATACAGTTGGTGGAGCTGTTCCGTGAATTTTTATTAAATCGAGTGACCTTTTAACTGGTTGGAGTGTTCCCTCGTCTGCCTTCTGCGCTCTTTTTGTTTTTTATTCTTACAAGAAACCCACTTCAAAATAAATGATAGTTTTAGCTGGAACCCGAACGAATACTTAAAACTATCCTACTCCTCATTTACCAAAAAGACCAGAGATGTTCTAACACTATGGAGGAAAAGTGTTTTCTCTCCTCACATTTTGTATAATTATGAAGATAAGGAAGGACTCATCAATTATAATAATAAAATTTAGAAATAGAATTTGGACACTGGCCAATGTCTATTGGTTTCTGGGAATTGGGGTAACAACAATTAAAAAGCACTTAGAACTCATCACTAACAATTCTAAGGATAGTTTGATTGTAGGAGGAGATTTTAATTGTTTACTGAATGACTCAGAAACTACTAACAAGAGACCTTTTTGTATTACTCCTATAGGGAAAAATCTTAAAAAATGGGTAGATAACTTAAAGTTATTCGATTTATTTTATCTTAGAAATGATGATTCATTAGAATTTTTCCACTGTGATTTTAGATATAGGACTCAAACCAAATTTATAAAGTATTTATATCCCAAGATCTAAAAACAAAAATATCATGCTTTATAATAGTCCCATGCCCTATGTCTGATCATAATGCACTTATTTTTAATTTTCAAACTGATTTAAAAAAAATATCTTTCACTAAAAGAATACCAGCATATACTACTAAATTAAAACAGTTCAAACCTTGGCTTGATACAGAGATATAATTTTTCTTGGATACAAATTTAACCAATGAAGTAAATGTAGTAATACTTTGGGATTCATTGAAAGCCTACTTATATGGCAAAATTATCGCATGGTTTAATAATAAAATGAAGGAATGGGAGTCGGAATTATCTAATATACAAAAACAAATTGTATTAATTAATAAAGATAATATTAGAACCATTCCACATAAGAAAAAAGAAACTGAATCCTTCAACAAAAAATATAATGACATTTTAACTCATAAAACCAACTTGGCCCTATTAAGATTAAATTCTTTCTCTGTATCTCCAAAATGCATGCGTAATTTAACACTGAGAGTGAAAAGAAACTCTATTGAAAATAATATTGTGAGTATACTCCATGAAGGGAGAAGTAATAAAAATGTTTCTGATATTGGTGATATTTTGGATGCTTTTACGTATCACTTCTCGGAACAGTACAAAAGCAAAGACATTCAACACGAATTCTCAGAACACAGCTTGAACTTCCCGGTATTTAAAAATGTACCAGAGACTTTGATTAATGAAACTCAGAAACAAATCTCTCTAAAGGAAATTATTGGGAAAATTCAGGAAAGCAAAAATAATAAATTACCGGGTATTGATGGTATTATTAATGAAATATATAAGCTTCTACCACCTTCTGCTATATCACTCTTACATAAAGCCCTAAATGAATCTTATTTATAAGGTAGAATTCCTACCTCATGGAGATACTCATTAATTCCTCCTATATTAAAAAAAAATAAAGACTCCCATTTATGCAAATCATATAGACCAATTTCTCTGATTAACAATGATTATAAACTATTAATGTCTATATTAGTTAACAGATTTAAGAAATCATTAACTCATCGCATTTCGAAGGACCAAACAGGATTCATTTATAACGGACATACCCAAGATAATATTCAAAGAATTATAACTACTATAGATATTCTAAATAGAGACAAACAAGAGGCTCTTATAATCACTCTTGATATTGAGAAGGCCTTTGATTCATTAAACTGGAATTATCTTTTTAAAATCATAGAATCATATAAATTCCCCACTCAATTCATTACTTTTATAAAAAATACAGCAACTGTAACAGATCAGTGTCACTGTCAGATATGTAAAATGATAGACACCAGTGAGCAGCTTTGCTGTTGAGTTTTCCAGCAGCTGTAACAGATCAGTGTCACTGGCAGGTATGTAATATGATAGATTCCAGTGAGTAGCCTATCTGACGAGTTTTCCAGCAGCTGTAAAAGATCGGTGTCACTGTCAGGTATGTAATATGATAGATACCAGTGAGCAGCTTTGAGGACAAGTTTTCCAGCAGCTGTTATAGATCAGTGTCACCTTCAGGTATTTAATATGAAAGATACCAGTGAGCAGTTTTGCTGATTACTTTTCCAGCACCTGTAACAGATCAGTGTCACCGCCAAGTCTGTAATATGATAGATCCCAGTGAGCAGCTTTGCTGACGAGTTTTCCAGCAGCTATAAGTGGTCAGTGTCACTGTCAGATGTGTAATATGATAAATACCAATTAGCTGCTTTCCTGACAAGTTTTCCATCAGCTGTAACAGATCAGTGTCACTGACAGGTATTTAATATAATAGATAAAAGTGAGCAGCTTTGCTGATGAGTTTTCCAGCAGTTGTAACAGATCAGTGTCACTGTCAGGTATGTAATGTGATAGACACCAGTGAGCAGATTTGCGGATGGGTTTTCCAGTAGGTGTAACAGAAAAGGGAACCTGTCAGGTATGTAATATAATAAGATACCAGAGAGCAGCTTTGCTGCTGAGTGTTCCAGCAGCTGTAACAGATCAGTTTCCATGTCAGGTATGTAATGTGATAGATACCAGTGAGCAGTTTTGCAAATGAGTTTTCCGTCAGCTGTAACAGATCAGTGTCCATGTCAGGTATGTAATATGATAGATACCAGTAAGCAGCTTTGCTGATGAGTTTTCCAGCAGCTGAAACAGATCAGTGTCCCTTTTAGGTATGTAATATGATAGATACAAGTGAGCACCTTTGCTGATTAAGTTTTGCAGCAACTGTAACAGTTCATTGTTCCTGTCAGGTATGCAGTATGATAGATACCAGTGAGCAGCTTTGCTGAGAGTTTTGCAGCAGCTGTAACAGATCAGTGTCACTGTCAGGTATGTCATATGATGCATACCAGTGAGCAGCTTTGCTGGCAAGTTTTTCAGCAGCTGTAAAATGATTAGTGTCACTGTCAGGTATGTAATATGATAGACACCCCTGAGCAGCTTTCCTGGTGAGTTTTCTAGCAACTGTAACAGATCAGTGTCTCTTTCAGGTATGTAATATGATAGATACCAGTGATCAACATTGCTGATGAGTTTTCCTGTGGCAGTAACAGATCAGTGTCCTTGTGAGGTATGTAATATGATATATACCAGTGAACATCTTTGCTGATTAATTTTCCAGTAGCTGTAACAGATCAGTATCCCTGTCAGGTATGTACTGTGATAGATACCAGTGAGCAGCTTTGCTGAGGAGAGTTCCAGCAGCTGTAACAGGTCAGTGTCACTGTCAGGTATGTAATAAGATATATACCAGTGAGCAGCTTTGCTGATGAGTTTTCCAGCAGCTGTAACAGATCAGTGTCCCTGTCAGGTATGTAATATGATAGATACCAGTGAGCAGCTTTGCTACTTACCTTTCCAGAAGCTATATCATATCAAAGTCACCATCAGGTATGTAATATAACAGATACCAGTGATCAGCTTTGCTAACAAGTTTTCCAGCAGCTGTAACAGGTCAGTTTCACTGTCAGGTATGTAATATGATAGATACCAGTGAGCAGCTTTGCTGATTATGTTTCCAGCAGTTGTAACAGATCAGTGTCCCTGTCAGGTATGTAATATGATAGATACCAGTAATCAGCATTGCTGACAATTTTTCTAGCAGCTGTAACAGATCAGTGTCAGTGTCAGGTATGTAGTATGATAGATACCAGTGAGCAGCTTTGCTGATGAGTTTTCCAGCAGCTGTAACAGATCAGTGTCACTGTCAGGTATGTAATAAGATTGATACCAGTGATCAGTTTTGCTGACAAGTCTTCCAGCAACTGTAGTAGATCAGTGCCATTGTCAGGTATGTAATATGATAGATACCAGTGAGAAGGTTTGCTTATTAATTTTCCAGCAGCTGTAACAGATCATTGTCCCTATCAGGTATGTAATATAATAGATAATAGTGAACACCATTGCTGACGAGTTTTGCAGCAGCTGTAACAAATATGTGTCACTGGCAGGTATGTAATATTATAGATACCAGTGAGCAGCTTTGCTGAAAAGTTTTCCAGCGGGCGTAACAAATCAGTGTCCCTGTCAGGTATGTAATATGACAGGTACCAGTGAGCACATTGGCTGATGAGTTTTCCAGCAGCTAAAACAGATCACTGTCCCTTTTAGATATGAAATATGATAGAAACAAGTGAGCAACTTTGCTGATAAGTTTTCTAGCAACTGTAACAGTTCATTGTTCCTGTCTGGTATGCAATATGATAGATACCAGTGAGCAGCTTTGCTGAGAGTTTTGCAGCAACTGTAACAGATCAGTGTCACTGTCAGGTATGTCATATGATGCATACCAGTGAGCAGCTTTGCTGACAAGTTTTGCAGCAGCTGTAAAATGATTAGTGTCACTGTCAGGTATGTAATATGATAGATACCAGTGATCAACATTGCTGATGTGTTTTCCTGTGGCTGTAACAGATCAGTGTTGCTGTCAGGTATGTAATATGATAGATCCCAGTGAGCAGCTTTGCTGACGAGTTTTCCAGCAGCTGTAACAGGTCAGTGTCCTTGTCAGGTATGTAATATGATATATACCAGTGAACATCTTTGCTGATTAATTTTCCAGTAGCTGCAACAGATCAGTATCCCTGTCAGGTATGTACTGTGATAGATACCAGTGAGCAGCTTTGCTGAGGAGATTTCCAGCAGCTGTAACAGGTCAGTGTCACTGTCAGGTATGTAATAAGATAGATACCAGTGAGCAGCTTTGCTGATTATTTTTCCAGCAGCTGTAACAAATCAGTGTCCCTGTCAGGTATGTAGTATGATAGATACCAGTGAGCAGTTTGCTGATGAGTTTTCCAGCAGCTGTAACAGATAATTGTGGCTGTCAGGTATGTAATATGATTGATACCAGTGAGTAGTTTTGCTGATGAGTTTTCCAGCAGCTGTAACAGATCACCGTCACTATCAATTATGTAATATTAAACATACCAGTGAGCAGCTTTGCTGATGAGTTTTCCAGCAGGTGTAACAAATCAGTGTCCCTGTCAGGTATGTAATATGACAGATACCAGTGAGCAGCTTTGCTGATGAGTTTTCAAGCAGCTGTAACAGGTCAGTGTCACTGTCAGGTATGTAATATGATAGATACCAGTGAGCACCACTGCTGACGAGTTTTCCAGCAGTTGTAACAGATCAGTGTCACTTTCAGCAAAGTAATATGATAGATACCAGTGAGCACCTTTGCTGACTAGTTTTTCAGCAGCTGTAACAGATCAGTGTCACTGTCAGGTATGATACATGATAGATACAAGTGAGCAGCTTCGCTAATGAGTTTTCCAGCAGGTGTTACAGATGAGTGTCACTGTCAGGTATATAATATGATAGATATCAGTGAGCAGCTTTACTTATGAGTTTTCCAGCAGCTGTAACACATCAGTGTCACTATCAGGTATGTAATATGATAGACAGCAGTGAGCACCATTGCTGATGAGTTTTGCAGCAGCTGTAACAGATCATTGTCACTGCCAGATATGTAATATGATAGATACCAGTGAGCAGCTTTGCTGACGAGTTTTCCAGCAGGTGTACCAGATCAGTGTCACTGTCAGGAATGTTATATGATAGATACCAGTGAGCAGCTTTTCTGATGAGTGTTCCGGCAGCTGTAACAGATCAGTGTCACTGTCAGGTATATAATATGATAGATACCAGTGAGCAGCTTTGCTGATGAGTTTTCTAGCAGCTGTAACAGATCAGTGTCACTGTCAGGTGTATAATATGATAGATACCAGTGAGCAGCTTTGCTGATGAGTTTTCTAGCAGCTGTAACAGATCAGTGTCACTGTCAGGTATGCCAAGGTCAAAGCTTTACAATAATCTATGTGAGAAGAAACTAGGGTGTGAGTGGTCGTCGAGGGGTGATAAGCTGCTTAATTCTGCTAAAACTCTGCACAAAAACAAGTGTTCTTGACCTCAGTAGAGCCCTATTCCAAAACAGGGGAATAACTCTGATTATTGCCTTTTTTTCACACAGCTGTAGTCTTCTCATTGTTCCAGAATGGTTGGACTTAAAGAAAGAATTATCAACGAGGCATTATGAGAAAGTCATTTAACTAAATACATAATGGTAAACTATTCCAAACTTTCAAGTTTTTGTTTAACTTTAGCTCATCACTGCACAAATTCTATAAATTATTATTAAAGGTGTATACTGTGGCTTACTTCAGAAATCCCTAACTACAACCATGGTTTTAATTTTTAAACATGCAGCCAGAACGGTGCAAAGGGCATGCACTTTTCATCCATACTCTATCTTCCTGCAGTGTGGAATGTAAGAATGGTGGACCTGATAAAGCAGTGGGATCTGCCAAAGTGTTATGTATAGCAAAAGCTTCTGTCTTGATAGTATGAGTTTCTTCTGATTACAGGTAAGACAAAGATGAGAAGCTTTGCAGTAGCTAAATAATGCACACTTACCATGTGTGTTCCTGAAGGAAGGAGATGTAAATTTGTCTTATTATTATTGCAGTAGCTAAATAATTCCTTTCTCCTAATACAATCTTCATGACCCCTTGGACTCAGAGTAGAAACCAGAGGAAGGCCATACTGTAGAGTATGAAAGTGAGATGTTAATAACAGAAAGACCCCTCTGCAAACATTCATAATGTTGGGGAGAAGAAAATTCCAGAAATCCAAAGGAAATTTCATTAAATTATATTACATCTGCTTAATGGCTGATGGAAACTACAAACCCATCTAGTTTAATGCCATTACAATTCTACCTCTCCTTTATTCCTATATTTTCCTTTACACTTTTTCTGTGTCGTGTCTTGTCAAATGCCTCTGTGGATTCTGTTGCTAGCATCTATTCCAGTCATCAATTTCATGAGACCAGAACCATTTCTGTGAAACAGCACTGCCAGTGAGTCAGGGAGAAGTTAGTCCCTACAATCTGCCACCTATGGTACCTCCATCTTCCTCTGTCCTTCTGGTTCAGAATGGTCTTTCACATCTCTCTTATGTGATCTTGTGCACCAGTATAATATGTCCTTCCCCCTTCCATCTTCCATGCCTATGGGAGGAGAATTCTAGCTCTACCTTCCTGTTGTTATTTTCCTCCCCCTCCCCATCATGGATCTTCCTGATAGATGCTATTGAATAGCTTGATCTCTTTTTCCTTGTGTAGCCTCCAGAACTGCACAATGTACTTAAGCTGTGGTCCTACCATGGACTTTTAGAGTGAGGAAACATTATATACTTCAGTATTATCAGTGTACTGATCAATGGAGCATTCATCAGGAAGAGTTCTTTCACTCTAAAATTCGAGGAAAATAAATTAATCAAACTACAAAAATGCAGTCTGAAAGTAAGCAAAACAGAAACATAATCTAGTTTTAACTAATTTTTGTAGGAGTGCTTCTTCCTCAATCCCCATACCTCTGCAAACTTAAGTATATTAACTCTGCAACTGGACAATAATGGGGAAGGAACAACACTCCAAAACCAGCACTGTCATGTGATCACTGTTAAGAGCTCCACATATATTAAATATTCCAGCTCAATGATCAATTCCTTGTTAGCAACCAACAGGTGTATTGACCAAAAGACAGAATCCTCCATCTGGAATTGTCCTACTAAGGATTCACAACAGCATTCTCTTTGCTGCCACCACTGCCCTATTACATTGCTCCCAATGTTCCAGTCTAGGAGTTACTGACACCGTAGGTCCTTTTCCTGCTCTCTTGCTGTTAGTTTCACTCCTCCCTGTTGACACATCATACCTTGGTGGTTGTGGTATAAGTGCAGTACTTTGCATTTTTTCCACTGAACTGCAACTGTCAGCAATTTACTCCCTTGCTTAGCCTTTCCTGATCATTTTCCAGGCTCTTCCTCCCATCCTCTGCTACTGCCCCTGTCTGTAAGTTATAAGCCAAGAGTTTAATCCAGCTCTCTATTTCTTCAAATATGTTTAAGACACAATGAAGATTACTGATCCCTGAACACACTCCTCCAACTTTGGTACTCTACGTTTTATTTTCCTAATTCCTGAGTATATCCCTCTCACCACAACACTGTCTGTCCTGTCATTCAGCCATGCAGATGTCCATTTTCTCAGGTCTGGTCTGACAATCACTCCTTCCAGTTATGCTGTCAACTTCCTGGATGTGACTGAGTTGTAGACTGCATATATTGGTGCTCCCCTTTCAAGCTTAGCTGTAACCCAGTAATAAAAATGGATGACTTTGACTGTCAGCTCCTCTTGGCCCAAGTTGATTATAGTTCTGGGGATTATTATCATCCAGTTAAGCTACCAGCTTTCTGAGATCTCCTCATGACTTTCCATATTGCTGCTGAGTAAACGTTTACCTCCTTTACTTTGGTGCCT
Source organism: Protopterus annectens (assembly GCF_019279795.1). Lineage (NCBI taxonomy): Eukaryota > Metazoa > Chordata > Ceratodontiformes > Protopteridae > Protopterus > Protopterus annectens. Next base: position 711,568,767 of record NC_056729.1, read on the forward strand.
CACCACTAGCACTATAGTGCTAATGATTGGCTGAAGTCATCTGTCAGAAGATCTATAATGCCCTGGTTCAAATTTTTTAGAACACAGTGAGGGCAGTCCATCTGATCATTATATTTCATGCTTTCTAGGGACAGAGACTTTCCTCTAAGACGGTTCACTCTATGTCCTGGCATCCATAGTTTTCCCCATTCTATCTTGTCTCCCTTCCATGATGGCACCCTACCTTTCATTTTTTCCCCTGTGAAGAGTAAACAAAAGAATGCATTCAATACCTTTGCTTTTTCCTAACCTTCTTTGATCTCCCTACCACCCATACCTGATTTGCCGAGTTTTGTCACCAATTTACTTCTTTTCACTGTCTTCTTAAAAAGTCATTGCTTCTTTTCTTCATCCCTTATACTAACTCTTTTTCTGCTTTATCTTTTCCTGCCCATACCATCTTTGTCAATTTTGTTGCTTGCTATTATCTTTATATTTTTATCTTCTCCACCATCCCATCCCTGCTTTCTACCTTTTGTAGGCCTTATTTTCATTGCCTTCTTAAATTTTTTTATGCAGCCACTTTGGCCTTCTCTTGTTGCCTTTTTCCCAGTCCCTTTTAACTTTATGTACACCCTTGGGTATTCATCCCTGACCAATTCCCTTAGCTTGGTTTCTCCTTCAATTTTCCCCATTTCTTTTGACACATACTTCATGTCTTCCAGTATCATTCCATGATCCACTCTTCTAAAATCCCACCCCATTTAACTTTTTTATTCTTACCCTTCCCCTACTGGAAAACATGCTGGAGTGATCACTGTTGGTTAAAAATGTCTCAACCTGATTATCTGTGATGCCCTCTGCATTGGTTAGTTCCATGTCCAGAATTATATCTTTTTTACAGTCCTGAATCAGTTAGTGGAATCCCTCAATGTACAAGAACTTAATCAACTTCCACATCCTCTTGATCATGTAGGCCAATCCCTCCCAGTGTGCTCCTAACAAATTCTGGATAACCCCATAAATATTATCTCTTCCTGCTACCCCTCTCCTTTATTATCACCCTTTTCCAGTCTCTCAGTCTCCTTTCCTGTTGGTTCTGGTGTATGAGGCCAGCAGCTCTCTGCCCATCGATTACCTTAACTGCAGGAGCACTTCTGACCCTGGCGGCACTGTCTGACCTCACATCTGATGCCCCCCTTTATGTATATTTATAGTCAATTCCATTTTCTTCCTTCTGTGTCTTTTCTGAATAAACTATTCTCATGTACCTTAATGTCCCATCCTTGTCAATGGCCGATGTTCCCTTGATACCAACAGTGCCCTCCCCCTCCCGCATCACGGCTTTCATTTCCACCATCCACCTACCCAGGTTCCTTGCAGTACAGACTTAAGTCTAGTCAGCAACTGCCCAAGATGCCCTCATCATGAGGACCATGGTAATAATGTAACATTTTATTAGGATGCAATGATCTACAATATCAGATGCCACATATATGTCATATGTCAGCAATGAGAAGCATAAATGTTGAAATCATACCGTCAGAAGACTGTTTTAATATTCTAGTGAGCATAGTCTCAGTACTGTGCAAAAAAAAAAGGTAAATACTGCATGCAGGTTCCTACAGAAACTACTGTGGGTCTCTCCATACTGAGAATTTATTATTCAGTGATGAATATTAGAGCCTGATGCAGCAGATGACAGATGAGTGGTTCTGGGACAATGCTAAAGGCAGCCACTTAAGGTCATGACCAAATTAAAAAAAAATATTAGAGCATTTTCTTGAAATATGGTGAACATTGCTATCTTGACAATTATAGACTTCAGAATTTGGAACTGGTATTATGTGAATGACAGGAGACTGGAAAGGAGTATATATCTCACTGACAGTTTATCTTCAGTTCAAGGGGAAACTAATCAAATGAGTGTTTCAGAGTGACTGGTTTGAGTAATGACCATCACAAAGGTAGATGAATATATGATTTACCAATTAAATTGTGAGAGTAATAAGAATGTAAAATATCTGTCCATCCATTTTCTAAAAATATTTTTCTAGGAAAAGTCAGTGGCACCTAGATAAGCATTGAAGAGCACAGATGTTCCTATCCTAAGCAGAATTCCACCAGCATATCCAGTGGCAGCTGATTTTGAAATACTCCTTGGCAAGCTGATGGATATAATGCCTCTGGGTCTTACGTCTAGCACTGGATCTTTTCTTAGTGGATCAAGCCTAGCATCCCTCCTGTAGGAGACATTATGTGGACAAACTCACAAGGTGTCCAATCCATTTCATCTGTGGTATCCCAAACTTCGTAAGTCTGTTCCACTGACAATATGAAGTTCCACTATTTGTTTTTTAAGTTTAAATCCAGTCTGACCATCACCAAGCAAGTGCTGCATGTAGCTAAAGGCAATAGAGATCCTTTGCATTTGGTTGCTTAATATTGAGCATTGCTATCGAATTTGCAGTTATGTTATCTTGGTGGCTTGTAAAACTAAACTGTGTATTGTCTTTGTATATATTGCTTTTTCTCCTAAATGTACTTTTCTCTTAACCTGTGTAATTGTTTCCTTTGTTTAAAAAGGATGAAGCTGAAAAAGGACTGTTAGTTGAGTTAACTTAATTTTCTTTAAAAATAACACAGAGAAGTGGTCAACTGTGCTGTTGTAGAAGAATAAAGTTTAGACTGCAAACCAGGTGAACTGAGTTTGACTAGTGACACAGGTGTATGTTGGAGCTGGCAAGGGGGAGGAAAGGAATGAGGAGGCTGATGTCTTCTTGATTATTTTTTGGGGGGTGATATACTGGTGAGCTGGAGATTGCTGTGTGTTTCTAGTGGTGGAGCTGATGAGCATGGGAGACTGTCCACTGGTTTGGCTTGTGGGCACAAAAACACTCAGTTTATGGATGCCAACACATCCAGGGAGCAAGGAGAGGAAATAAAATTGTGAACTACCCATGATACCTGCTTAAAGCTGGCCCCTCCTATTCAACTCTCATGCCGTTGATACATGAATGGGCCAACTGGATGGGAGGAAGCTGATGATCAGCAGACAGCATGGGTAAAAGGGTAATTAAAAATAAACACACAAGTAATATGGAGTAGCAGTGCCTGTACTTTGAGATCACCTTGGATTGTAAAGCTCCTCACTGTAGTACAGGGAGTGAGCCCACTTACCTCCACAGTTAAACCTAATTTCTGCCACTTGTATTCATAGTCTTGTCTCTTTCATCACTACCCAAAACTCATAACCATAGATGAGGTTGGGACACAGACTGGTCAGTAAATTGAGAGCATCATCCTTTGACTTAGTTCTTACTTCTCCACTGCAGTCTGATAACCTGCTTACAACACTGACCTAACTGAACCCATTCACTTGTTAGTCTTTTTACAGCATCTAGCAGTGGTTACCATTTGGCTGTCATCTGTTTAGTTATTTTACATTTGTTAATGGAGAAAATGACCTAATCTGAAGTCCGTTTTCAACCATAAACTGATTCAAGAAGATTTCTCTGTCATTACACTACAGTCAGATTGCCATGAGCCTGTCATCATTTCTAATTACATTCCTCACTATCTTCATAAGACTTGCTTTCACCACAGTTCCTACACCATTTCTAGTCTGCCCCCCTCGATACACATAATATGTTCTCCACTTCCAGGCTACCTCCAGTCAGTGACTGCACATTTAAGGTAGCACTCCTTAGCATGTTTTTGACAATTTGATTTTATAACCAGCTTTTACTCAGCAGAGCTATTGCAAGCAACCCAGTCCATTCTGGACAACTGGACACCACAAAGGTAGTAGTTTACAAAAGTAGCTTACAGATAGTAACCTTACTGCGGGCACACAATGGCCAGGAGAAGCACGTACACCCCCTGATTAGTCTGAGTCACTGGCATGAGTTTCAGGGGTGCCTTTTGGCAACATCAGTGTGGCCAAATCATCTAAGACCAGTTTTCAAGCTTCCCCTGATGCAACACTCAATCTATTGTCCATGCTCTCCTTTTTTATGGAGAGGCTGATGTCTTCTTGATGTCTGTACAGTTGATGCTTACATGGTTGGTCCATACTGCTCTCCTCCACACAGTCAGCAGTCTCTGGTCTGCTGCCAGTGACTTCATTCATTTTTTGGGACATTATGACAGACTTTTTAAGTTCAGCTGGGGGTTGGGTGTTTATGCAGTATTTTCCACTCTTGAGGCAGGAACACCCAGCATGTATATATGTTTGTTTTTTGTAAAAAGATGGGAGGGGACCTCACACAGACACAGGGAGAATATGTAGACTCAAGACAGACATGACTAGGGGTTAGGATCAAACCTTTCTTTGAGGTAAACATCTTATTCATTCTCTCTCCATGTCTTATAGGTTCTGGTTGTTTTATTTTAGTAAATGTTTCAAATGTCATAATTGATAAATTTTATCCGTGAATTTTATGTACTGGGAAGTACTGCATGATTGACATTTAAATGCAGTTTCAGACAATTCTACATAGCTCGTGTATATACCGTTACTAATTATGCCATTATTCGGGGTAATGTCCCACCTGTTACAGACTTCACCTCTGGAGGCATTAGTGGTATTACAGTGTTGAAGAGGAGCTCATCTCATGCTTTAACTATAATGCTGTATGGCAGTCTGTTTTCTTTTATTCACTTTTCAGCCTGTCCCTAGATGCTCCCTTTACTTGTTTTATCAAATTCTTTAGACCTGAGAACTTGCCACCAATTAACAACAACCCTGCTTTGTTCATTATAATATAACCAAGCAGACTGTAAGCATTTGATGTTTTTACTATGTCTGCAAGGTGTACTTTATTAGGTGCATAGTACACTTATTCAGTATCCCCATACAAATAAAACTCACTAGCAAACTCAGTAAAACAACATCATACCTGATCCTGGTTCAGTACATGCTCATCACAGAGTTAAAACTTTTTCACTGTACAATGCTATCCAAATCTTTTCCTTAAACATAATATTCTCAACCTCTTACTGAAATGGCAAAACAATTTTTATACATAACTGCTGCCAGTACAATCCACTAATTTACATGTGGGTTTTCTCTTTAGTAACTTCTACCTCCTTAAAATCTAAGAATATATATGTATAAATGTAACTACTTTTTGTGTGTAAATGTAAATAGAAATGTAACTATTGTTTGTGTATAAATGTAAAGAGAAATGTAACTGCTCTGTGTTTGATTGAAACTTGGTATAATGCAACGTAAGCAAATGGAGCTTTTATCCCCGGGCCTCCACTGAAAACAGGTATTAACCAGCCTGGCTCTCCTGGTAAACAAAAACAAACAAACAAATAAATAAATACATTTTCAACCTAAGTTATTCTAAAGTTCTCAAACAGCACTTTTTTGTTTTACTCATTTAAGCATCTCTCATTCTCTCTGCTGCTACCAACATTTATGTTTATTCACTCCCTGTACCCTTTGATATTACATGGATTTGACCTCCTCCACAATGATTACTCCTGTAACATATCTCTTACTTTTAATTTTAAATACTTAGCTTTATCTTTCTTATCTAATATGTTCTGGTCATTTAACTTGTCTGTACAATTTCAGACAGGCTGACACTCACTGGAGTTGTAGGAGAATAAAAACAAAGCCTACTGTTATTTGAAATCCTCCACACAAGTTTCTGTTTATGTAGCTAATGTGACTTCTTATCTCATTCAAACCTAAAACACCTTTTTGGTGTATTTCCAGTTCACACCGGTAGCTCATTATGGCATCCAGACCATTTTGGTTCTGAGTTCTTTAACCAGTCAGCTTATCAGCTAATTATAGCCAGTGTTAGAAAGTACAAGGAATTATTAACAAAATAACATTAAGACTGTTAATCTAGGGGGTGCTGCAATAGATAAATTGATTACTTTTTGTAATGTATTATTCATGTTTTCATATTTGTGTTCATATTTTCATAACTGAGAGTCCTACATGTTATTGAGGGGTATGGTGTGATATGCTATGGTGTGAGGTAGGAAAATTCATTGTCATTGTCCTTTTATGTCACAGTACACCCGAGATAATACTAGTTGTTTGTTAGCAATTATGAATAAACAGTATTGTCACATATACTTACTATTTCAAAAAACAAGTGCCTTACAAACTGTGGCATGGCATCAGGTGAAACCTTAGATGATGTTGAAGAAAACTATATTTGATATTTGCACTGTAAGCTGTACATCTTATGGGAAATTCAGTTTTATGTATATTGCTAATTATATAATTAAACATGTTTTCACATTTCTATGAATATCTCAATAAATGTGCAATAAGAGAGGAATTTCTTGCTGTCGTGTGAGAGCTTGCATCTGGTTAATAAAATATTTTAACAATATGTGTCTAGGTAGTACAGTTTGCAAGATATAAGAATTTGTGTGTGAAAGGTTAGCAAAAATATATTTTAGGGTTTGTGTGCATTAGAATATGTTATAGTATTTATGGTAAGACTATGAATGCACTGACTATTATCACTGCAAAGAATATTTCTTATTGATAACATCACTATTTGTGCAGTTTTAATAGCTTTTGATATTCACAAAATATTTACATTTGTATATCTTATGTTTTTTAAATTTATTTGTCAGAAAATACTCAGGGCTGTAAGTTGTGTGTTGGCTGCTAGGGGTCTGGGATTCCACACAACATAGATGTTAATGAGTTAAAAAATAAACCAAAAAATCCTCTATTGTGAACTTATGGCATTCTGGAGATCAGTCAAATCACAAGTACTCTCCATCTTGTACTGTGCTTATCCCCTGACCGTGGTGTAAGCACACCTAATGCCTTCAAGAGCCACATATGTAAGGTAAAAGCATACATGCCAGTATGCACTCATCTCAATCTAACCATGTGACTCAGGAATTATCCCTTACTCTTCTTCACAGCAGTTTCCTTAAGGATCCCTTAACACAGGTAAACTGTCCATCTCTCACTCGTTTTATGCTATATTTATAAAACTGCCTGCTGCTTTGATTGCAGAACTTGTTTTGCACAGTTGCAGTTTTTCAGTAACAACAGGAACTGTACCTCATATCTAGAAACACGTTACCACACTAATGACAAAAGTCCTGTTCTGTGCCTCATACCAGGATCATGCTGTTATCACAACAGCAAAAGTCTCACTCCCCAAATGCCCTTCTGAGTATCATATGACTGAGCATTTTTTTTTTCTTTGCAATGTATTTTTTTTTTTTTTTTTGGTGTCCTCGGACCTCATTTTTATTGGCCTAGGCCCGAGTACCCCATATCTATGCCACGTTTACCAGTGATCCTTCTACCCCCTTGGATTAATGTGGTTGGTGTCCTGGGGGCTTAGCCATGTGTGCTTCTGTTGAGTGTTTTTTTTTTGTTTGTATATTATATACCCTACCCACTTTCCCTGTCCTTCTGCACTCATTGATTACACCCAAGAGCTATTCCCCTCTATGGATCATGCCTCTCCTTAGGTAGCATCACCAAGAGCACCACCAAAGTCATCCCTCCCTGCTTTTCTGTCAGACACCCAAGCTGCTAATCGAACCCAGGTCGAATGGGCCATAGTCAGGGCTTTATCCCTCTGTGCTACCACACTGGCTATTTCACTGAGTATTTTGATAAATATGACCAAGTTTAAATGAATCAGCATGGCTTCCAGCAAGGCTGTAATATAATAACAGTTAATTATAGTGCATGGAACCATATCTGTGAAGCTACTGAAAATAGTCATCTTGCAAGTGCTGTCCTTATTGCTATCACTTGGACATTTGAAAACTCCTGACCTGGGATATCTGGTAGTCAAGTGGATTTCTTCCTAGCTACATAATATTTTAGGATTTGCTGACCAGGTTAGTAATTCCCTTTTTTAGGACAGACCCAAGACAGTATTCTTGCAGAATAAGGGAAATTTGCCCATGGGAGCAGGGAAATTCCCATTCTCTTTTTGCTAAGTGCTATGAGATCTTTTGCACCCATATGATCTACTAACATCTCAGATAGCTGGAGCCTTGGTTTAACATCTCATCTGAAGGGATGGATCACTGAGAAATGCAGCCCCCCTACTTATGCTTCGCTGCTGTGTCACTACTGGAAAATGAATCTGCATACCCAGAGTGAAGGTAGAGTTTACAGTTTTCTGATCTTCCAACACATAAGAAAGTGTGCTACCCTTTGAGCTCTTGCCACATTTATTGCTAACTCTGGAAACATTTACTGACAGTGGATTGCTGAACACTCTAGCTACACAAGGTTCAATTCTGGGCTATATATTCCTTTGCAATTTTATAAATACTTTAACTTTACTACTAACTTCTGTCAGATACTGGCCCATTTAGTAATAGAAAGCCACATAAATTCCTGACTGCTTTCAGTCTTTATGGAAATGACCATATGGATATAGATATAGACATAGATAAATCTTATCATAAAGAGTAAAATATCCTCTACAATGTGTAATGGCATAGTGGTTCTACTGGCACTAAGCCTGGAAAAGACAGGACAGAGACATAATGTAATAGTTTAAATAAACAAAGCCATAAGATAATACTGGCTTTGGTACAATAAACTCTACCAGATGCGTTTGCCTACATTCCAAGTTGAAGCAATTATAAATAAACATACATGATAACAAAGATTAAATGAAAGAGAACTTACTAAATAACACAATTATGAGGATATCTACATCAGACCGTGCACTTTTTGAATAAAATCTATTAAGTTTAAAACACCCATAATCAGACTGCACAAAAATTCAAGCAAGCATCATCCTAGAACCAGCACTGAATGTTATGCCACCTAATGAATTTGTGCAAAGACTACAGACATATATTAAGCCGCTGGCTTGTCTTTCAATGTGACATTTGAAAAAAAATTGCAAATGGGCCTTCATCAATTGGCTTTAAAAAACAGTGCAATTAGTGAATTGTTAATACTCTTTTAGTGGTTGGATGAAAACAGGTTATGGTAAATTTACCATACTTAAACTCCAACATGATTAAATCCTATACAAAATCAGGCAAATCAGAATATAAGAAAGAATACACTGAAAACTGTCAGTACACTGGAAGAAAACATCTTAAGAGAAAACAGAGGCAGCAAAACCATTCTGGTACATACAAATGACAACAAGATGTTTGTGATGAAAGAAGATATAGGAAGGTACTATGCATTAAGGCACTCCCTCGTTCATATATAGTTTGTATTTACCCATGCTTGTTTGAATTCTCACATTGTTTTTGAACTTCTTGCCCTCCCAAGGAAGTTGCTTCACATGGGCATTGTATATGTTTGAGAGTGGAATCTTCGTTGCATTACCATAAGCCATCGTTATCTTTATAAATCTAGAGTGCAATACTTCTGTACTTACATATTCCCCCAGATTCACTATGCCATGCACGGCGTGCAGGATCAGTGCAGGAGCTCTAGCAGGCAATATGTCTGCCGTGCGATCCTGAAATAGCCTGCAGGGGCATGCACGAGAGCTCCTGCACTAATCCTGCACAAACTAAGCCCTTGTATGCAAATCACCCCATTTGCAGGAGAAATCTACGCAAATGAGGTGACTTTGCCATCCAGGAAGCTTGCGACCGTCCGTGCAGGACTAGTGCAATCTGCAGAAATGTACTCAGTTAGTAATTGAGTATATTTCTGCAAAATCCAAAACAGAGCTGTGACAGCTCCAAATAAAGGCTGCATATCATTGATGAAGCATGCCAATGACCAAGTATAAAGCCATGCAAACAAAACAAAAAATAAAAAAAATCAACTTTTAATTTTTTTCTTAGCCGATCTCGGCTGTTTAAGCATAGGGCACTGGGACGCAAACGGGATCAGGGGAAAATAAAATAAACCTAAATTAAGCATTCTAATTAAAATCAGTATTCTGCCGTGCAAGCCAATGGCAGGCAGAAGACAACTTGGCCAGTGAGTAGTGGTTGTTAAGGGGGGAGGCTCAGTGTGAGACATGCAACTATGCATCAGCAGGCAAATCCTATGCAAATGAGGGGAATGATAGTGAATTCCAGTTTTCCCCATCATGTGAGTCAGGTCCCAACAGTGTAAGAGCATGAATAGCTTGTTGCAAGTCTAGGAGTTAGGTGACATCATGGGGGTGTGTGTCAGACATACTGTAAGCAGATTGGAGCCCTGTGGCTCAGGTTTGCTCCTAGCTTAGTACAGCTAAGCTAGGGGTGTGTGCCTAAACTTGCTTAGCACTCTTCACAAAGCCTAAGCAGATGTGTGCGCCACACACCGGGGTTTACAGGAAGAAAACAGAGGTTAAACCAGGAAATAGCGGCAGTGTGCACATTTGACCACTCTGTTTACGTGGCATGCACACGGGCTTAAACAAGAAGGCAATGGGAAGGGTAAGCAGCAGTATAAAGGTAACCAAGGAGAACTAGCTTAGCTGGCAGGTAAACTGTATTAGAATCAGCCAATTAATTACCCAGGCAGCAGACCAGCCCAGCACAGAACACTACTATAAACTAAACAAACACCTTCCCCTCTGGTTTTTCCCACACTCTACACTACCGGTGTAAACAAGCGGGGAACTTTTAACACTCACAACACCAAAATGATAGGGGCTGCAATAGCTATCATGCAACATGTGCAAGAGGCTGAGGGTGGTGATGATGTGAATGCTGTCAACCAACCCACAGTGAGGAGACAGGGAAGAGTGTACAGACCCAGGGTAACCTACCGGGGCTACATGAGCTGGAGATAGTGGAGTGCTATAGGGTGGACAGGGATTTCCTACAGCAAATTGTTGAGCTGTACAGGCCACGTCTGACACACAGAACTAACAGAGGGGAACTCATCCCAGTGGATACCAAGGTATGTGTATGCTAAGAATACTAGCTACAGGTACCTTTCAAAGGCCAACTGGGAATATGATGGGTATTTTACAGACATCAGCATCCAGGGTATACCACCAGTTCCTTGATGCCATGTCAGCGCATATAGGAGAGCACGTATATTTCCCCAACATATGTGAGGCGTTGGCCAGCAATATGGAACTGTTCCACCAAATAGCAGAATACCCTGAGGTAGTGGGTGCTATAGACTGCACGCACATATGCATCAAAGCACCACCTGGTGAGCAGGGTAGGGTCTACATCAATCGCAAGGGCTTCCCCTCCATCAACTGCCAGGTCATGTGTGATGCCCAGAGCATAATAATGAATATGTGTGCTGGCTGCCCTGGAAGCTATCACGATTCCCACATCTGGCATATGATGCAGCTGTACCAGAGATTTGTCAATGGGGACATCCCTCACGGTCACCTAGTGGGGGATGCTGGATACGCACTGGAGCCATGGCTGATGACACCCATCAGAAATGCACACACGCCTGAACATTAACTCCATAATGAGGCACTAGCACAGACCAGAATTATAGTAGAGTGTGTGTTTGGGATGCTCAAGTCACGGTTCCGGTGCCTGGACACATCCGTTGAAGCCTTGCAGTACTCACCAGCTACATGTACCCAAATTGTCCTACAATATGATCCTGTGGAAACAGCTGCAGCAGGAACAGCACGGGGCAGGGCCACACAGCCCCCCACCATTGCCAAGGCCTGCACAGGCACAGAATGACTCGGAGGAGGAACAACCTGAGCCTGCCCCAGCAGGCAGAAGGAGGCATGCCCAGTATGCCCTGGCCTTGGCAAAGAGGCAATGCATAGCACATACACTGACACAGGAGAGACCCAGGAAGTAACACCTCTCTCCAACTGTCACATACAGTAAAAGGAATGCCGAACAGTACACTGCCTGTGCCTAACCATGTGTAGGGAGTGTAGTATGTGCATCTAACATAGGCAGCCCTGCAGCACCACCCTCAATACTGGGACACACACACAAAGTAAGTGATTCACACATGCCAGTTAGGGGGGGTTGTCACATACCCAACAACAGTCACAGCCAGCAGGACAGGTGTACACAAACAAAAACAAGGGCCGTGCTATGGCCTCTGAATGAGGCCTATGGGTAACCTCCCCCCAGGCCTACACAGACAGACTACAGCAGGTCAGGCAGTGGGATGTCAGTTCTGAAGGGTAGGAAGTCAGAAACTAATATGTAGGTAATTAAAACCTAAGATCTGTAGTATACTGGTATGCCTCTAGCCAGCATGATAGGTAAGACTACAGACTGAAATGCAGTTCCTGACATACTAGTACAGCCCTAGCAAATGTGTGCAAGTGTCAGGTGTGCTCCCCCATCTGACACAGATATGTAGTCAGTCAGGTGTGCCTCCCCAATCCTGTGTAGAAATGTAGAAATAGTCAGGTGTGCCCCCCCATCCTACATAGAAATATAGTAACAGTCAGGTGTCCCCCCAATCCTGTGTATAAATGTAGAAATAGTCAGGTGTGCCCCCATCCTACATAGAAATATAGTAATAGTCAGGTGTGCCCCCCCCACTTCTGTGTAGAAATGTAGAAAGTCAGGTGTGCCCCCCATCTTATGTAGAAATATAGTAACAGTCAGGTGTGCACCCCCAATCCTGGGTGGAAATGTAGAAATAGTCAGGTGTGCCACCCCATCCCACGTAGAAATATAGTAACAGTCAGGTGTCCCCCCAATCCTGTGTAGAAATGTAGAAATAGTCAGGTGTGCCCCCATCCTACGTAGAAATTTTGTGCAGAACACAGGCCGTTGGATACAGAGTGATTAAGGCACTTTAAAGCAGTTGTAAGCAGGGTTGCGCGGGCTTGCATGGAGCTAAGCACTGCTAACTACCGGTTAAAGTTTCTTATACTCTGGTAGCTTCTGAGTTGCTTAACCTGTGTAACCCTGTGCAAACAGGCTTAACCCCACTTACTGCTGCTTAAAAGTGCTTACTCCTGCTTACCCCAGCGCTAATTTCTTTAAAAGAAAAGAAAAAGTTGTTGATAGGAAAGTGGTGAAAAAAGGGGCACAAAGAGGGAAAGACAGTAGGGAAATAGCCAGGGATGTGCAGGAAGGGTGTAGGGAAGGTCCATAGCTGCCCATTTCTTCTACTGCAACAGCTGTGCATATACACTGAATTTGGAGGTAGATTTGGACACTCAAACCCCTTGGTGGGGGGTGAGGACAACAATAATTCATTGTGATTCCAATTAGACCAGATTACTTGTCTCCAGTGGACACATGCAAAATGGACAGCTATGTATGGGGCATTATTTTTTTGTGCAAACAGATTGCCCTTTTTTTTCAGGTGAGAGTGGGATGTTAAGGAGGGGTAGTAGATATATTTTGGGAGGTAGGTTGGGTAGGTTAACAGACAAGCCAAACAAGATGCATACAGGGGCGGAATATGACACATGTTGGGGGTAAACACCTTGGATAGGGAGGGGTGTTTGGAAGTCACAAGTCCATGATCCCCCAAATGGAATCAGTGGGACTGAGATCCCCACCCATTGGCAGTCACCAGTGCACCTTCACGGCCCCAGAGGTGGCTGTGCTGGGGGCTGGGTAGGAGGGTCAGGCTCACCCTCTAATTGCGCCATGCGGCCCCCAAGCTGATGTAGCTGGTCTCAAACCTCTCTGTTGAGCTCCCTATGCACCACGGCCCAGACCTGATGGTGGGTGACAGAGACCTCTCCGCCCCCACTCCTGGTGAGGCTAAGCCTCATCCCCTGAGGTGGTTCCACCTGAAGGTGGTGCAGGGCCAATGGAGGAGAAGGTCCCAGGCTGGGCCCCAGATGGGCTGGTGCCTGGTGCCATGGATAGCTGAGGTAGGGCAGGTGGGTCCACTGGGACCTGCCTTCACCATACGAGCTATGGTGTTGCCATTTTAGGACTGATATCGGTTAGTAATAGTCAACAGCATCCAGGATTAGTTATAATAGCATGCTTAGGTATTCCCATTAACCCAAGACACCAGATTTACAACAGTTGCAGGGTGAGCAGAACACATGCATATATGGGACAACAGTGGCCATAACAACATCATGCAGGTTTCATTGATGGCAACAAGCCATCAATATGGGAGCATATTAACATGGAAGATGCATAGAACCAAATGTGAATATTTATAAACCAATAGGACATATGTCCCAACAAAAGATTGGAGTGTACACGTACCCATTTAGGTGTGTAATTAGGTTATTGTTGCACATATGGTGGGGGTGAGAGAGAAATGTCAATTAACAACTAATATATCCCTGTAGTGTTCACAACTTTCTTAGTCACTGCAGTGATCTGTCCCTTACATGTATTATTACACTACCCAATGGCCTTACTTTGCACAGTGGTATGTTTGTAGATTAGTATATACGTGGACTGTGTCTTATGTATAGTCTACACCTCTTACCTGTTATAGCTGTTGAGAAAACATAACACTACCTGACAAATTCTACACAAACTCCCAGATTTCATGCTTGTAGACAGGTATATGAGTAAACTGTGTTGTAACTACAGTCTACACCTCTTATTTGTTATAGCTGTGGAGAAATCTTTGTTAACACTACCTGGCGAATACTAAAATTCTCCCTGATTTCATGCTACAATGCTTCATATCCATTCTCTTTTTATGTTCAGGTCTCACTATCCACTATACATCAGTATACGCTGTCTACATTTCTTGGATCATCTCACTGATTTGTAAGGGGAACAGGTTACTGGGCAGCAGATATGGGCCATTTAGCTGGACATGCTGGACATATCAGAACACTTGAGGGGTATGACTATGCATGCAGCTTACTACCTGAACATTCTGCCACAGTCTGTACAGTTGATGGTTATGATTATGCTTACAGCTTACAATCTGAACATTCTAGCAAATTATGTACAGTTGTTGGGTCTAATTATGCATACAGCTTTCTATCTGAACATTCTCACAAACTCTATACAGTTGTGGGGTATGATTATGCATACAGCTAACTACCACTCCCGGAATTCAAACCCTTGCTGTGTGTGGTAAAAATATTACAGTTGACATTACAGTATACTGTGCTATCAGGGAATTGGTGTGAAGAATTCCAATGGTTTCTGTCTAAGTCTCCCTCAGTTGTACAATATGACTGACCTCTTGGGACTTCCAACATTGTTATACTGATCTTCCTACACATGTTAACTGCATTCAGCAGTGTGGATAACACTGCTTAATACAACAGTACTATTTATAGAATGCATCACTACAACAACATATGCAGAATGTACACAAGCACTCCAGGGGTTATACTTTTATTCACTAGATATTACACCTTTATTTACACACAACCTATATGACAGTCTTCCTGCCATATTGTCTGGTTTATTCAGTACATCCCATACACAATACACATTTTATACTGGTACAACACTTTCTAAAACTGGTATATTTTTTTATTATGACAGTACATGCAAGATTATTACTAACCTGCCTAGCGACACAGCCTTTGCAGGCTAGCAGCATGGACTTGCTGGTTCGCAGCCCGCTCATCTGTAGCTGTCAGAGAAATACAGTGATATTCAGCCATTGCCTATCCATAGTATACACAAGCTAGGCAATAATTATCTACATAGTAGAATGGGTACTTACTCAGTGCTGGGGCATCAGCCATCTGCCTTGATTCTTGGATCCACTGCTCCAAGAGATCACCCTTCTGCTGCTTCAGGTCAGCATGGTCATGCCTCACCTGCTCACTCATCCGGGGGATACCAGTGGCACTGGTGAGGTCACGGTTGAGACTGTCCCAGGCCTCCACTTTATACTGAGAGCCCTGGGACTGGCCCTGCAGTAGTCTGTCCTCATGGTGCTTTACCTGGAGCCATACCATGAATCTGGACTCCTGGGTGCCCCAGCGCTGTGCTCTAAAATCGAGTGCCTTCCCCAACTCCAGCCATTCCACCTACAGTAGGGAGCTGCAACCAGTTATGGGAATTATTGGTGCCTGTGGGGTTTAAATACACCTGATTTCCCACACTTTCCCATGATTGGACAGTTTTGAAAAGCCTAAGCTATGGGCACACCTGTTTACCTAATGTTGGCATTGCTTAAAGGGGTATACCACTGGGCAGATTGCGTTAGCTGGTCTACACATTGCTTACACCATGTAAGCTGAGCTGTGAAATGCTTAGCATTGCTTAATATTTAATTAGCATTATATTTTCCTTTTGACATTGATTTATTATTTATTACATGTTATATCTGTGTCTGGTATCTGTGATTCATGTGTACATACACTGTACGGGGTCCTGGGGACTTCAACACTTTATTACAATAACACCTGACATCTGGCCTTACTGCAGTACTCCAGTTCACATATTTATGTTATGTAGTAGGTTATACAACATCACACTGTACATAGATAAATTTCACATGTTCAGTTTTATTTTGCTATAGTGAGGATTTGTTTGTTGAAACCTCATTGTTATGTACTGCTGTGATGGCTTAGTGGTTAAATACAGTGACTGTAGTGTACAGGGTCCTTGGTTCGAGCTTTGCAGAGGCTGTTTATTTTGTTGCTGGGCAGAACAAGGACCATTGAATACAGAGTGATTAAGGCACTTTAAAGCAGTTGTAAGCGGGTGTGCGCATGTTTGTGCAGCAGTAAGCACTGCTAACTTCCGGTTACAGTTTCTTATACTCAGTTAGCTTCCACATTGCTTAATCTGAGTAGACAGTGCTTACCCCCATGCAAACACACAAACATTCTTACTAGTGCTTACATATGCTGACTACTACTTATTTATGCTTAAACCTGCTTAATAGTGCCTTATTCATTATGGCACTGACACTTCACATGTGCATTTCCTGCAGTACTCCAATTCATAAATATATGTTATTTAGTGGGTTTTACAACAAGAATATTGCTTATAACATGCTTTGCCATGTAAAATAGACTGTGCAGCAGTGGAACTTGAACCAGAAATGCCTGCTCATTAGGCAAATGCTCTGCCCATTACACTATTGCTGTGCTGCTTCATTTGCATATATCTTCCATGTTATCCTCTTCAGGCTTTTAAGCTGCTTTAACCGTAGCTAAGTGATGGGCACACCCGTGCACCTACCGTTAGCTGTACTCGGATGTTTAAAAAAAATAAAAGGGTTTCTTCAATTAATTTATATGTACTGTTGCTGTTGTACATATAGGGGACTGTTGGTGGGGATATACAGACACCTATGAGTGGTCTCACTCATTTCTAATCACATTCTGCTGTTCTACATTGCAGGGCCGTGTTCATTCTGAGTCCTCTGCTCTCAGGCACGCCCCCTGCACTTGTACATGCTCCGTGTAAGCCTAGGAGCTTGGGCAGCCCGCCTTCATTAATTTTTCATGTGGCTTCTGGTGCAGAGTTTGCACTATGTGGGTTGCTTTTTCAAGATCACCCTACTTCCTCTTCTGCAGATGACAAAACAGCACATATTACCCCAGATATGGGTTTTATCAGCTACAGAATACTAAATTTCAGTTTCCTCTTTGGGAATCCTTCTTCCTGTACAAAATGTTTGTGTGTGTGTGTGTGTGTGTGTGTGTGTGTGTGTGTGTGTGTGTGTGTGTGTGTGTGTGTGTCTAAGCAACCAAAAGTAACCAAAATGTACACCATGTGGATATTGATTGTGTGAAAAGAAGTAAGACACAATCAGTAGTTCACTTTCTAAATGGATTTGCCTAGGTCAGTGATGGTGAACATTTTGGGCTCAGTGTGTCAACAGTTCGGAAAATGCCTATCTTGACTCTGCTGGCATGTCACCCCCCCCCGAACAAAAGAGAAAAAGAGAAACTATTCTTTACATATTTACCTATGTAAAAAAAAAAAAAAACAGTCCAATCGTGTGCTGCTATGTATTATAAAAGTAAAAGAAAAAAAATCAGTGACTAATGATATGTGCACTGATAATTGTGTTTAACACAGTGCACCAAAAAAAGTACCCTACTTTTAATAATAATTTTGAGCTGAAAAGTAAAAATATGGAACGCATTGCATTTGATTTGATTAACATCAGTTAATGACTTTTTTGTTGCTGATTTACTTGCCAAGTGCAGGGTCACATACTTCTTGTATTTTTGTTCATTCAGTTTTTTTGGTAACTCGAGTGCTGGTGAATGCTGGTATGTCACCCAAAACATTGTGGCGTGTCATCTTTGACATGCATGTCATAGGTTCGCCATCACTGGCCTAGGTCAAAAGGTCTGGCTCACTATCTGTGTCCACAGAAGACAATTCTTGATGCTGAGTTCATATGGAGAGATCTGTTATAAAAGGATCTATGAAAGAATTATACTAATGTGGATTGTTTCCAGGACCGTTAGGAACATCCATAATCTGTAATCAAAGGAACAAGGTTTGTGCTACGTGTTGTACTTGCATGCAGTACATTTCATAACTTCTACACAGTATTGACGTACAGAGTAATATGTTGCTATATGTGCAAAATGATTTCTGCTGCATTATTGAGATGATTTCTTTATTTTTATTGTTTCTTTAACAAATGTAATGTGACATCTGGAAAAAGCATAGGAGCGTGTACATATAGGACAGTGTATTATTCTCGTTTGCTCCCTAAGCATAAAAAACTGTACTTGTTATCAATGATTACCATCTACCATTTGAGCACCCTCAGTTTTCCACCTGGTTCTAACAGTATCATCATTGCACAAGAATCAAAGTGACTGTGTCATGTCTAAGTTCATTTTAATAGAATCAAAGAGTTCGTAAGTCTCTTCAGATTGCATATTTGCATATAGGAAAATTTTGAACATCAAAAGTAGTGTGGCTTTTCACTAATAACCAAACAATCCAAACTAAAAAAGCCGTAGGGTGGAATGCGATACTAATTCCAGTTCAACACACGAAAGTGACACCAACCACGTACTTGAACGCTTTTATTAAACAAAATCACATGCGTTTTCGTCCCTTACTCTAGGACTTCATCAGATAAAACCTTTTAAAAAAACTCTCAGCTTTTATACTTTACTAACAATCAATTAACCTATAGGATATCATCTCATTATTTTAAATTAACCAGTCAGTTTCCTTTCTTATCTCATTAATATTAATTCCTGAAAAGGAATTTCGAAAAAAGGAAACTCATATATATACAATACTTTAAAATGAATTAATCAATTAAATATTCTTATGAATAATTAAACATTGTGTTAAACATCATTGGGAAAGTTCATTCATTCAAAATATAACTATAAAAATGTATGTACTGAAGAGACTTCTGTGCAAAATTCTGCAAGCATTAAAAACCTTAATACAATGCCCCCTCTAGTGTCCAAAACCTGTATGACATATTAGTTCAACCTTTAGTTTACTTTTCACTTTTTATATATATATGTGTTGTCCCTTATAACCATTATATAATTCTTGGCCATCAATTTTATATGTCTATTAAATGTAACAATATGAATTAAATTATTTATTATATATTAAAGATAAATATGTATATATAAAATATATATAAATATTTATAAATAAATAAATAAATACAATTTATAAAATGTTTAAAATCTTTAAAATTAATGTTTACATGTAATATTATCATGTAAACACAAACAACCCAGTGAATGTGACTTAAACTTTGTTGGCTTTCACCTTTAGTATGGGTCCTATGGATAGATTCTCATTTAGTCCAGGTCTTTTACATGCATCCAAGTAGACCTGCCACCACAATTCCCTGCTTTCTAGTATCTCCTCCCACAAACCTCCCCTAACATCCTGTTGTACTTGTTCCAACACAAAAAATAAATATTTTGCTCCCACAAAATTCTTAAAGTGCCTATATAGTGCATTGGTTTCTTTTCTTCTTCCAATGTCATATATGTGCTCATATATACGTCTCTTAAAGACCCTTTCTGTTTTTCCAATATAAAACGATTGGCAGTTTTGACAAACTGCCAAATATACTACCCCTTGGGTATTACAATTGAATCTGTCCTTACTTTTTATTAATCTCTTTCTACTTTCTATAAAAATTTCTTCCTTGTTCATAATGTAAGGACATTGTGCACATCTCCCGCACTTAAATGTTCCCACTTTCTTATTTTCCACAGTTTTTTTGTATTTTCCATTTCCTTCTAATTTCTTCTTGATGTTAGGGGGGTTTCTATAAGTCACTTGAGGTGTCATATTTTTGATCTCTTCCAGGTCTGTAATGGCAGAAAATCTCTCCCATTCCCTCTTAAATATCTGTTTAACATCTTTATTTAAAGTATTGAACTCCATAATTAATCTTTTTACGTTCTCATTTGTATTTTCATTCTTGTTACCTAAAACATCATTCCTTATGTCTTTTATTCCTTTTATTGGTTGAAATTTATTTTTTCTACCTAGTTCGACCTCCTCTATTATTGTACTCACAAACTCTGCCGGGTAACCCCTCTCTAAAAACATTGTTTCTAATTTATTACATTCTTGATGAAAATCATTTTCATCATTTATCCTGGAGCCTCTCACGAATTGGCCTTTTACAATATTTTTCTTACAGTGATTTGGATGAAAACTATCATAATGCAAGTAAGAATTACAGAATGTGTCTTTTCTAAATACTTTAGTTTCAAATTTTCCATTTTTCTTGTAAATTTCCACATCCAAATAATTCATAACTTTTGCATTCATTACATAAGTGAACTTTAAATAATTGGTAGTTAGATTTATATAAGAAAAAAATTCCTTGAATTTTTCTTCACTTCCTATCCAAAATATCACTATATCATCCAAAAATCTATGATAGAGTGACCAATATTGTCTAAAGGCAGAATTAATTATATATTTCTCTTCCCATTTGCCAAGCACTATATTGGCAAAGGTCGGGGCACAAGCTGCCCCCATTGAGACTCCTGAAATCTGTTTGTAATATTCTCCATTGAACATTAAATAATTATATTTCTTTCAAAATGGAGTCCATTAGGGTCACTACAGTTACTTTTTCTTCATGAGACAGCTTCCTATCTGCATATACACTTTCTTCAAATAATTCCATACCTTCAACATGTGGTATACTAGAGAAGAGGTCTATAATGTCTATTGTAACAAAAATTATTTCTTCTTTGTATATACTTGTAGAGAGTTCTCTTAAGAAATCCCATGAATCTCTTAAAATAATTTCATTTTTCATCCATAGGTGTTTAACTTTATTATCCACATATTTAGCTAATGGGGTAATTTTTGCTCCTTCTGCTGAAACTATTGGCCTTAAAGGGGGATCGATCTGATTCTTATGAATCTTGGGTATGCCAAACATTGTTGCTACCCTTGGCTTCTTTACCTCTAAATATTTATAAGTTCTAATGTCAATAGCTTTATCCATTAATAGATTTTCTAGTACCATATCAATTTTCTTATATGCTACTGCCAACTCATTTTTAGAGGCTATCGAATATTTTCTTTCATCTAAAAGTATAGAATACATTTTAGTTTCGTACATAGTGTTCTCCATAATAACAATCCCTCCCCCTTTGTCCGGTTTCATTACCCTTACTTTGGAATTTTCCATTATTTCATTCAAAACTTCCCATTCCTCTTTCTTCATATTAGTTATGTTTTTGTTCTTACCCTTGTCCTTCATTTCTAATTTTCTAATTTCTTTTTCTAGAACGTTCTCAAAATTTTTTATTTGAGGTGCTAAAGGTGGATTAAATACAGAACTCCTAGTTAATTCACCAGTTACAATTTTATTTCCTTCCATACCCATTTTAGAAGCTAAAACAGTTCAATTTATTTTTCTAGTGAATAACTTAATATCTAAAATTGTACCAGTCACATTTCCTTTTTTCACTGGGTTGTATTTCAAACCTTTGCTAAAAAGACCAAAATGTTCATTTCTTAAAATAATGTTACTGAAATTATAAATAGTGAATCCTTCAAAATTACTCTTAAATTCATTCTCAAAATTTATAGTCTCTCCAGTATTTATATTATTAATAGGAACCGGGGTACTATCTGAAAATTCTGAACATGTTATTATTTACAAATGTTGCAAACAGCACAACACAAAGAAATCATAAGGATGTCTCACTACAAGCTGCATCTTCTGCACCTGAAGTTACTGAGTTCGAAAAACATTATTTTTCTGAAAGACAGCAGAACCATTATCAGCTAATATCAGAATCGTTTTATGTTATGTTTTGGTCTTGTTTATGACAGCATATTTAATCAATACAATTTGGAATATCTATACTGATCTCAAGGGATCAAAAATCAGAGACAACTGGTTGGTATACAAACTGACACATACAGCTGTCTTACCAGATCATTCAAGGTAAATAACCTATATAGCCTATATACCGCTGTTGTTTTAAGTATTGTGTTTAGTGAAAAATCGCAATAAAAATTTTTCAGCATAAATCTTTAATGGAAAGGCCTGTGTTTGCAAAATATACAAAGCATACACTGTTATCTTTAGAAATTGCAGTCAAGAGCAACAAATCTTAGACTTTAATAATATATAATAATATAGATGATCAATGAAAGCCAGAAAAACATTTTTAGAAAGGTTATGTAAACCTCATTCACTTAATTTGAGGTTGCTTAAAACAAGCCAGGGCAGCAGCAGTTCATGACTGAGAGGCACATATAGGAACTAGTAGAGCAACTGCTATGGAAAATAATAAATTTTTATGTGACATGAACCACCACAAATCCACCTTTGCTTCCAATTTGATTCATTGTTTTTTTATTTTCTGCAATTTTGATAGGTTTTCCTAGAGAAAGTAGCCAGAAAGACAGTTTTCCTAACTATTCATGAGATTCGTGTGTATCCTGCCTGTCATTATTACCCATAAATACTAATGTTGATACTACAGAAGAATACTCATTTTATACTATTATTGGTAGTGCCAGCAAGAGGTACCTGAAATATCAAACAAAAAAAGACTTTTAATGAAGATGTGTTATTCTTATACAATCGTTACTTTATAGCAGCAGTGCATAATTATTTGAAGTAACAGTCCTGAAATGCTGAAACAACTTAAACAAACATGCTAAAAGCCTGCTGGCATGGGCTTTTATTTTTGACTTTGCTACTGGTGAGGGGGGTCAGTAAGTGGTAAGAAGAGAGCAAGTGACTGCTGCCCAGCTGTTTTATCATTGGGGGAGGATGCATGTTGATGCTGGTGTAGAGCTAACCTCAAGAGGATAACTGATGGACAACAGTATGCTGGGTGCATATACCACTTTGTGGTATGATGCCATGATGGCTTTCCTGCATATGGTAGCATGTGTGAGCCAAAAGAGCATCATGGCACTGTGTTAATGCTATATATAGGTTTGATACTAAGTAACACATTCTACCTCATTACACCAGCATGTTAGAGTCGGCCCATTATCCTACGTCATATATGGCCAGATGGGTTTACCACTACAGGACAGTATAGAGTCAGGGCTGGTGGCCAGAGTAAGGTGCCCATTAAACACTGTTAAGGAAAAAGGAAAACAAGTGTATGTAATAGGCTGTTAGCTAGGCTGTTTCTCTACACTTTGATTTTATCTATTTATCATAGCAATTTTAAATAGCTAAATGGGGAAATTGTGGTATATTACTGCCCATCTCAAGATTAAGAGATGGATTCTAGCAAGTAACTTTGCTGAGTTCCACTTTCTGGTCTCTCTTTTTTGTCAGTGGTGACTCTTGCAGTACACAAATGACATAAGCTGCATCCTAACATGCACTTTGGATTATCACAGTATCAAAAATGTTATTGAAGAAAACTAGGCCATTGTCACAGGAAATCCTTTTCTGATTAACATCTTAGGTGAAGTCCATCCTTTGTTTACAGGAAGGCCAGGAACATTAGAAGTTTTGTTGAATTTAAACCTAGAGTATATGAGAGAAACACTAAAAGATGTGAAGCTAATTGGTAATTCTGTATATTTATACAGCAAGGTGATAGTTTTTATTGCACTTATTTAAAGAAAATCATTAAGACCAGTGCAGGGGATGACTGTGACACTACAAAGGTAATTTACAGGGCACAGTGCAATTAATGTGATGCATTTTATGTGGGCAAAACTGTAAATAAACGTAAGCATAGGATTTCTTGTCATCTGGCAGAAATTCGCTCTGGATGTAAAAATAATGCATTGACCAAACACCTTGCTCTTCATAAAAGACATACAGGTTTTAAATTCCAGATACTGGATCGCATAGACATGGGTGATCTTGAAGGAGACATCCCAAACATGTTGGAGAAACGTGAATTCATGTGGCAGTTAAAGCTGAACTCCTTTAGGAAGCCTAGACTAAACTACTACTATTCACATAAAAGTGTACTGGAACTTAGAAAACTACCACATTGTTTACATAACTAATTTTATTTTATATTTTATTCTTCCAGTTGGTTTTAAATACCATGTTAAATGAGTTTTAAGTGTATATTTTGTTTCCATCATCATGAATTTTTTCTTTTTCTTGCTCTTTTTTCCACTTTATTTAAAATGATAGTTTTTAGGGTTCCTGTACAGAGACCTGAAGAAGTCTAGAAGGATGAAAGTGATCTCTGTTAACAATAGGTTATGGAAATAGAACATGATTTTACACTGGATTTTTTGCATGCAAAATGTATATGTATATATTTATATAGGTTCATAGGTAGGTACAAGGCTATCTGCCCAAGGGCATTTATAAGCCTAGCCTGAGTGTGTCGGCTTTCGCCTCCCCTTTGATTACTTAACTGATCCTCTGTCAAGCAGAGCTAATGAAGTGATCCCAGGGGTGTATTTTCTGTTACCCATCCACTCGTCAAGGTTTCTCTTGAAGAGTGTTAGTGAGGGGCTCTCAGCCTCTGCTTGATGTAATTTGGAATTTTGTTCCAAAGCATGGGGAGTCTCTGTGACAGGAATCTATCCCTCCAGCCTATTCTATTTATTGTTGTAGCGAGGTTTAGCTCACTAGAGTGCGTGGCTCGCAGTGACTTGGATTTCTTTAGGTGGAGCATGTCCATCAATTCTGAGTTGGACATGGCTTTGTAAGTCAGGCAGAGATCACCTCTGAGTAAGCGATATGCCACTGAGTACAGCCGGAGTTTTTTCAGTCGGGCTGCATAGGACATATGTTTGAGACCAGTAATCCTCTTGGTGAGGTACTTTTGTGGTCTTTCCAGCTTTTGGAAGTGTCTTGTGAGGTAGATCCCAAATGGGGCATTGTACTCTATGATGGGTCTAATGAGTGACAAGTAGCGGGGCACTATAATCTCTTTATTTCTAGATGCAAACCCTTTAGTAATTAGATGGGCCACATAGAAGGGTTTCCTAACTACTTTGGCAATATGACTGCCAAAGGAGAGATTACTATCTACCTGGGTTCCCAGATCTCTTATTACACCTTCTGTATTAAGGGGGCTGCCACCTATGTGGTAATTTGTGGGTGTTTTGTTTTTCCCAAATGGGATGACTATGCATTTTTTGGCATTTAGCTTGAGGCCATGACTTTGACACCAGGTGTCCGTCTCAGTAAGGCCCTTTTGGAGGATGTCCATATCAGCCGGAGAGGCAATTATGGCTCCCAATATGCAGTCATCAGCAAACTTGGTTAGCCATAGTCCTTCTGTGTTTGCCTGTACTTCTGAGATGTATATGCTGAACAGTAGGGGTCCCAGGACCGAGCCTTGTGGGACACCACTTGTGACTGGTTTAGAGTCGGACCTGGAGCCCGCTATTCTTACCATGTGAGCTCTGTCTGTAAGCCAGTTGGCAACCCATTTGGTGACGTAGGGGTTTATGTTCAGGCTGATGAGTTTTTCTGTAATACCCGAGTGGGGAATGGTGTCGAAAGCCTTGGCAAGGTCAAGGTAGGCTGTGTGAACCACCTTTCCCTCATCTATGGCCTTGGTGACTGTCTAGAAGAAGCCAACCAGGTTTAGTAGGCATGATCTGCCCTTAACAAAGCCGAACTGGGTCGGGTCAAGTGTTTGGAGGTTCCCAATGTCTTTGTTAATGAGCTCCATGATGATGCGCTCCATAGCCTTGCAGACCAGGCTAGTCAGGCTTATGGGGTGATAGTTGTGGCCCCTCCTTTGTGGAGAGCAATAACCATTGCTGTGTGCCATTCTATGGGCACGTAGCCTGTGGAGAGGCTGCGGTTGAACAGTGTGTTTAGGTGGTGGTTAGTTAGTTCTGTAGTTCATGCAAGATGCAGCCTGGGACTCCATCTGGTCCCATTGATGCTGTGTTTTTGGCTTTTGAAAGGGCTGTTTTCATCTGTGCGTCTGTGATTTTTGGGACACTACACTTTTCCGGTATTGTTGTGGGCCCTTTTGGAGGTGAGAGGGGGGTGAAGTTTGCACTGAATCTATCTGCCAGGATGTTGGCAATATCAGTAGGTTCAGTATATTTTGTGCTATTTTGCACTAGTTCAGAGCATATCTGCGAGTTGCTACTTAGATTATTAACATAGTTACAGAAGGCTTTGTGGTTATCTTTTGAATCCTTGGCTATTTTTCTTTCGATGTTAGCCTTGGATGATTTCATGAGGGACCTCAGTTTCTTACTGATACTGATCAGGGATGTCTTTCCTTCTTGGGATTTGCTTTTTTTTCTGAACTAGTTTCCCCCTTCTATTGTTTAGCCTGTTTATTGCAGGGGTCCACCAAACTGGTTTCCTTCTCTTAGAGGAGTGAGTCTTGGTTTTGCTAGGGATGGCACGATCCATGCATCCTTGTAGGTGCTCATAGAGTGCATTTGTAAAGGTTTCTGCATCTTGGGCAGCATTATCCTTTAGCGTGAGGGCTGTAAAACTTACCACCTCTGTCTTAAGTAAGGTGGAGTTTGCTTTAGAAAAGTTTTTTACTGTATTTTCCTTAGTTGGGGGTGGTGGTGGGGTGTGGACATCCAGAGTGATTAGTTTATCATCTGATCTAACCAGTGATGGGTTGAACTTCAGTGTGGAACACCTGTCGACCATGTTGGTGATGACCAGGTCCAATATGTTTTCACCTCTGCTAGGGGAGTTTACCAGCTGATCCAGGGCATTTGAGTTGATGAATTCCAGGAAACGCTGGGCCTTGGAATTTGTACTCAAGTAGTTTTCCCAGTGAACTGTAGAGTAATTGAAATCGCCCAATATCAGGGTGTTTGGTAGGACCTTCATGTTTTTCAGTGTCTCCAGAAAGGTGGAGTAGTGGTCCTGGGTCATGGAGGGTTATCTGCAGCAGGCCACAATTTGCATTGCAGATTTTCCCGATGTTAGTTGCACATGGATGATCTCAGAGGTATCATGCTGTGCCACTAACCTGGAGGTGTAGGTATCCTTGATGAATATGGATATACCCTCTCCTTTTGTGTTTTTGTCCGTGTTCTGTAGCCAATACATGTGGTATGAGTTGTAGCCCGGTAGTGCCGGGGTGCTCTCTGGAGCTTTGAACCAGGTTTCAGTTACTGCACAGATGTCAACGTTCTCCATACTGAGGAGTGCTTCGAGCACGTGCATTTTGAGATTTAAATTCCTGGTGTTGAGTAGCATAACCCTCAGTTTTTTGTTAATTGTGCTGTTTATGGATGTGGGTTTGACTTTTGAGCCTTGCCTAAAAAAGGCAATATGGGGGCAGCAAGAGCCTTGGCCAGTATTCGAAAGCCTAGGGGTGACAGGTGCAAGGCATCTCTTGCAAAGCAACGCAGCTTGTCGAGTATGTCGCCCCAGGCTGACAGACACTGGATCCCCTTTGAATGACACCAGAAGCTTAGCCAATTGTTGAAATTGATCATTTTTTTCTTTATACTGTGGTATCATTCTTGTGAGGGCGGGATGATACTCAGGGTCTGGGTCATACCAACCTGGGCTACATGATCAGAGAGCTCTTCCATGTCTCTTTTCATGTAGTCCAGGGAGGTACATCTCAGGTCATTCACACCAACATGAATAATGACAGAGTCATATTTGTACTTGTTCTAGAGTGACCTGAGTGCTTGTGTTATGTGGCAGATTCTGGCTCCCGACAGGCAGCTAACAGTAACCTTCTGCTTGTCTAGCCTAGTGAGTGGGACGTCAGTGTGCTGCTATAGAGTCACCTATTACTAATGTGTTAGGTATGTTATTTCACCTTAAGGACTGTGATTGTGTGGCACACTGATTTTGTGTTTTATGTGTTGTCTGGCTTGTGATGGGAAGTGCAGGTTGTTTGGGTGTCTGCTTTGGAGGTCTCTGATGCTTTTGCAGGTTTTTATTTAGAGCCTCTGAGTATGATTTTGTGTATTTATGTTTATTTTTTTCCAGTGCTGTTTCAGTAGGTCTGTGTGCGGCTGGAGTTGTGGTGCAAGTGTTAACCTTCTCCTCTAGACTGTCTTTTCCAGTCTTGGGTGGAGACAGCTTAACTTCTAGTCTGGCTGTATAATTGCATCTCTCACATATGTTAGTGTTTTGTGGTAGGAGGAGAGGTTTGTCTGTGTACATGAGGCAGTTGTAACATTGCCTCGGGATACCCAGATTCACCAGCTGGACTGGAGAGTGCACCTAAAGTTGCCCTTTGGCCATGCCTGAATAGTAGGGTGAGCTGCTTAGTCTCTTGGTTGGTGAGGGGTGAATAAAGAGCCTTGCCCTGCTGGGCAATCAGTGTCATGGTATATTAGTGCTTGCTATTAGGTCTGAGCAAGTGCTGGGCTGTAAGATGCTTTTTGAGAGCTTAGGTTGAGAGTTAGACTAGTTTCAAGGGAAAAACTGAAGAGGAGATTTAGTGGAGCCGGGAATAATTTAACCATAGCTAATCGGCACTGCCCGGTGCGCAAAACCATGCAAATGCAGTTTTTATAGTAGGGAAATGAAAGAGATAGAAATTAGCCCAAAATGGCCAATAAACTGCTAACTTCTGAGCTCGAACCACTCCTCCAGGGACAGATAGTTGCTCAAAGCTCCCCTCTCTCACAGGTGAACAGAGAAACTTCCTTCTATCCAAGTTAGGTATGGGCAACTCAGAAACTAGTATCACAGCCCTGAATTCAGCACTAGCCTGAAAACTGGACTATACTAGCTTAGAAAGGCAGAAAACAAGGATTTTTTTTTGTTTTTTTTTTTAAAATAAGGCAAAAACAGTGAACAATACACTTAAAAGTTCTTTAAACAACTACAAACGATCAGAAAAGGCTATCGCATTTTAATATGTAGCCTACAACAGTTAAACAAATTATTTAAACAAAAAACAACTTTTAAAAGGTGCAGGCAGTCAAATAAGTATAGTATGTGAAAAAAACAAGCTTTTAAATCACAATAAATGCTGGAAAATCTGCATTTAGGAAGAAAACAGTTAAGTACAGCAAGAAAGTACAAAAAACTGATACTTAATCACTCCAAAGTCTCTCTCCTAAGCTAGAAGGCTTGTATTAGTTTAACGCTTTCTAGTGCTACCAGTAGGTTAGTTACAGGAAAGATGGGAAACAAGCACAGATGTGGTCTTTTAAACCAGAAAGTTGAAAGAGACGGACAAACTGTCCAAATGGTCAATAGACTACAATTTCTGGGCCAAGAACCTCTTCTCTCATGGTAGACAGGCTACCTAGTGCTTACCACTCCCACTGATAAGCTCAAAGGCTTTCCTCCAACACAGAAAGGCTTGCGGGGCTCAGAAGCTTACCAACAGTCCTGGATACAGCAACTCTATATCTGGACTAGGCTAGTTACAGGAAAGGTAGGAAACAAGCACAAGTGCGGCTTTTAAACCAGAACTTTGAAAGAGATGGAAAAAAACTGCCCAAATGGCCAATAGCTACAATTTCTGGGCCAGGAACCACTCCTCTTGTGGTAGATAGCCTACCTAATGCTTACCACTCCCATTGATAAGCTAGAAGGCTTCCCTCCAACACAGAAAGGCTTGGGGGTCTCAGAAGCTTACAAAGAGTCCTGGAATTTAGCAAATCTGTACCTGGACTAGACTAGTTACAGGAAAGGTGGGGAACAAGTACAAATGTAGGCTTTTAAGCCAGCAAGTTGAAAGAGATGGAAAACTGCCCAGACGGCAAAATAAACTAAAATTTCTGGGCCAAAACTCACTCTTCCCATGAAGGATGGGCTACTTAGTGCTTACCACTCACAATGATAAGCTAGAAGGCTTTCCTCCAACACAGAAAGGCTTGGGGGCTCAGAAGCTTAGTAACAATCCTGGATACAGCAACTCTGTAACCGGACTAGTTTAGTTATAGGAAAGGTGGGAAACAGGCACAAGTGCGGTTTTCAAACCAGAAAGTTGAAAGAGATGGAAAAAAAACTGCTCAAACAGCCAATAGCTACAATTTTTGGGCCGGGGCCACTCCTCTTGTGGTAGATAGGCAACCTGATGCTTACCACTCCCACTGATAAGCTAGAAGGCTTTCTTCCAACACAGAAAGGCTTGGGGGGCTCAGAAGCTTACAATGAGTTCTGGATACAGCAAATCTGTACCTGGACTAGACTAGTAACAGGAAAGGCAGGAAACAAGTGCAAACACAGGGTTTTAAATCAGAAGTTTGAAAGAGATGGAAAAGCTTCCCAAACGGCCAATAAACTATAATTTCTGGGCCAGAAACCACTCCTCTTGTGGTAGATAGGTTACCTAGTGCTTACTACTCCCACTGATAAGCTAGAAGGCTTCTCTCCAACACAGAAGGGCTTGGGGGGCTCAGAAGCTTACCAACAGTCCTGGATACAGCAAATCTGTACCTGGATTACACTAGGTATAGGAAAGGCGGAGACCAAATGCAAAACGGGCTTTTAACCAGAAAGTAGAAGTAGATGGAAAAACTGCCTAAATGGCCAATGAACTACAATTTCAGGGCCAAAACCCACTCTCCCCATGGTAGATAGGCTACCTAGGGCTTACCACTCCCACTGATAAGCTAGAAGGCTTCCCTCCAACACAGAAAGGCTTGGGGGGCTCGGAAGCTTACCAACAGTCCTGGATACAGCAAGTCTGTATCTGGACTTGACTAGTTACAGGAAAGGCAGGAAACAAGCTTAGAATTTTTTTTGTTTGTTTTTGTTACAGAAAAGCAGCTAAAACAGCAGTAAATAGAATTCAAATTGTAGTGCAGGCCAGCACACCCGAGCATGTAGCAACACTATGGCAAATACAGTTCAGATAATTGCAATTAAATTAACAAATGACTAAAAAACAAGTGCAGAAGGCAGTAAATTAGAAGGCTACTAACAAGCAGTAATATGTGCAGAGTAAGAATGACTGAACAGATAGCACGCAGAAGAGCAACTAAGACAGTTACAGTAAGAGCAGATGAATAAGCTATATATATATATATATATATATATATATATATATATATATATATATATATATTTTTTTTTTTTTTTTTTTTTTTTTTTTGTGTGTGTGAGGGAAGGAACAGAGCAGGATTAAGAGGCTACAGGGGTTGTTCTTCCCAAATGCTCTCTTTGTACAAAGTAGGAGTGCACTCAGATGAGTAAGCAAATGAGATGGGCCCAAAAGGAGTATCCAAATTCAAATCTACAAGAGGGGCTGGCAATTTCAATGCCACCAACATTAATACCAAAACAAGAACAGGGACGGTGGGTGGGGAACTAACTGTAGAGAGACAGCCACAACTTCAGTTGAGTTAATATTCAGTGAAAAACACAAATAAATAAATTAAATACAATACTATATGCAAAAGAGCAGATAAAAGTGTACTTAAATTCATTTATACGTCCAGCTGATTTCAGGTAGATGTTAGCCGGCCAAAGTTCTGATATATATTTTTAGATTGCCAAATGGTCTAAGGTTTATATATTTCCAGCCATGTAGAATATTGCCTTGGATAAAATCACAGACTTAATAATCTGGTTAAATAAGAGGTACCACATTATTAATTTTATTTAAAGTACATAAGAGTTATATTATTATGACAGCTACTAAGTAGGGCAGGACCAACTCAAATGTAATACTGATGGGGGAAGGCATATGAATTTAACATGTATACCAATAACACTTTGTTTTACAGCACAATAAACCACTCCTTTGCCTGAGAAAAAGTATATATATAGTTACAGAAAGCTTGTGAGGAAACTTTGACTCTGTTATTTTTGTTTTACTTGTATCACTTGTCTGTGTACTTAATAAAGGATTTTCGACTGGAAGCAGACTGCCTACCATGCTTGGATTAATTTTGAATGCTCAGTAATTCTGCACAATATTTCAAATCATATATTTGTTATTATTTTTTTGACTTAGGATGAGTTTAAGTTCGCTACTTCTATTACCATTATCTGATATGATTAATATACAGTGATTAACTATATATATATATATATATATATATATATATATATATATATATATATATATGTATATATATATGGATTGTCACACACACTGCACCCATAACACATAGTTCAAAGCAGATACATAGACCCATATATCATGAGGCAATTAACTCATTCACTCTGGAACAGCTCAGGAAATGCTGCCTGCTTACGGCCACCATAGGAAGAACAGTGCAGCCTGAGCTCATTTTCAGAAAATCCATTTGTAATACCATACAGAAAACAAATGTTTATAACTCTTTAACTATAAGAGCTAGACAAAAATGTAAATACAAAAGTGGTTCAGCAGACACTGTCCTTTCCAGCAGTATAAGTGTTGATAGTGCGTATCTAAGTCATTATTAAATATTTGCCAAGGAGTGCTCATATTGTGCATATGTTTTACCTTTTTGTTAAAAACAAACCACAATATCTTCATGAATGTACCATGTAGACCCATACAATTTGTAATTATTTTTTTTTGTATGAATGTCAGCTTTAAAATGATACATTAACCATTACTGTGTGATGCTCCTTTACAGAGATATTCACAGAAATATGATTAATATTATATTTCTCATAAGTGATAAATAAACAAAGCATAATATCTCATCACCTATAACAGACAGAGACTACATATCAGTGTATAAGTTGTGTGGCTCAGTGTCCACTTCAAAATGATGCATCATTTGTGTCGTCACCATGCTCCCTTGCAAAGATATGGGCATAATAATGATAAATATTGCAAATGTATAATTTTCATAATCCTACAAAACTAATCAAACTGTGATATCTATACATGTGTACGGCATACAGATACAGTTCTTTTACCATGTTATAAGGAGTAATACTGTCTTCAAAATGAAGTATTACTTGGCACACTAACATGTTCCCTTGCAAAGTCATTCACCAAAATATGAAAAAAAATCATAATTTCCATAACCTACATCCTAAACAAACTTTGATATCTGTACATGTGTACAACATACAGCCACAGTTATTTTACCATGTTTGAACTATTAATGCTGTCTTCAGAATGAGATATTACTTATCACATTGACATGCTCCCTTACAAAGATATTTACCAAAATATGAAAAAAAAAACATAATTTCCATAACATAAGCACTAAACAAACTGTGATATTTGTACATATTTACAGCACAAGGCCACATTTCTTTTAACACATTGTAAGGACTAATACTGTCTTCAAAATGAGGTATTACTTACCATGTTGAGATCTTTCCTTAGGTAAGTCATTCACTAAAATATGAAAAACTATCATAATTTTCATAACCTTAGTCCTAAAAAACTGTGACATCTGTACACGTGTACAGCACACAGACACGGTTCTTTTACCATGTTGTAAGGACTAACGCTGTCTTCAAAATGAGGTATGACTTGGCCCAATTACATGCTCACTAGCAAAGTTATTTACCAAAATATGAAAAAAAAATCATAATTTCCATAACTTGAGTCCTAAACAAACTGTGATATCTGTACGTGTGCAACATACAAACACAGTTCATTTAGAGTGTTGGAACTATTAATACTGTCTTCAAAATGAGGTATTATTTAGCACATTGACATGCTCCCTTGCAAGGTTATTTACCAAAATATGAAAAAAATCATAATTTCCATAATGTAAGCCCTAAACAAACTGTGATATATGTATGTGTACAGCGCAAGGCCACATTTCTTTTACCATGTTGTAAGGACTAATACTGTCTTCAAAATGAGGTATTACTTAACACGTTGACATCTTTCCTTACCAAAGTCATTCAGTAAAATATGAAAAAAATATAATTGCCATAACCCTAGTCCTACAAAATGCAAGTTGGTTAATGATGATATTTCAGGGATTTATTTCATTACTACAACACACACACGCGCGCACACACGCGCGCACACACACACACACACACACACACACACACACACACACACACACATATATATATATATATTAGTTTGCCTGTTGGAATCTTCACTGCTATGCACATAGGCATCATTCATTATTCATTATTATTCATTATTCTTTTGGATCATTATTTGCAAAGATGATGCAGAGATACATACCTAACAACCTTAAAACCAGCAGCTTACACACACGCAATCAGATTAGTAGTAAATACATATTGAAAATATACACATTCTTGCTGTAGCCAACATACTGCTGAATCGGTACATGTAAAGAAAAAAAGCAAGGTAAGGACCACCACTCCACTAATGAACCCAGGACAGGCATGGGACTTTAGTGGCTCTCAAGGGCATCTGAGGTGTCTAATACCTGTGCTGGCTACCCACTCAGACTGCTGATACCACTACAGTCTCATAACAGTGTCACTAGTCTGCCTTACCTATGCCTTTTCTCTTTATATGTGTCCATTCAGCACTGGACATAAGGGATCAAGGACGGAAGTAATGTAATATTTCCTGCCCTGTCCTACATACATTTACTGTACCAGACTGGAGGGAGAGTGAAAGGGTACATCACAAAAGAAAAAGACATACCAAGACTCTCTTTTTGAAAGTGGCCTTTCACAGAGGGCCTGAAGGCATTAGAGTGGCACCATAGAAACCATGCATATCCAGGAAAGCAGCCCAGTGGGACTGAGCTGAAGAGTCTCCAAGTTCCCCACTGCCATCCAAGATGATCCTAAGATGCATGGTGTCTAGGTACAATGCCCACTGATGCACACACCATCAGATTAGCAGTAGGCAGAAATTACAGTGAACAGATACATTCTTGCCTGACTTGAAATATTGCATGAGTGGAAACTGACAACAGGCTACAGACAGGGCACATGCAAAGAGAAAAAGCAGGATAAGGACTGGCACTCCACTAATCAACCCAGCACAGGCATGGGACTTCAGTGGCACTCAAGGGCATCTGATGTGTCTGATACATGTGCTGGCTACCCACTCAGACTGCTTATACCACTACAGTCTCATGACCGCCTTCAGTGTCCTCAGTCTGCCTTACTTATGCCTTTTTTCTTTACATGTGTTCATTCAGCACTGGACATAAGGGTCAAGGGCAGAAGTAATGTAATATTTCCTGCCCTGTCCTACATACATTTACTGTACCAGACTAAATATGAAAAATATCTGTAGCACTCAAAAATACATGGAGTGTCTCACACCTGTGCTTGCAATGTGATAATGACTTTTACTACTGTGAATAACAGTGACAGCTGCCAATGATTTTACCTGACAAGTGATAACGACTCAAGTGTTATATAGTAACTGCACAAATAATGTGATAATCACCTGCATGTCTTTACTGCAAGATGTAGCATGCTCTTCTAAAGATGCTAATTACTCCACATAA
Organism: Protopterus annectens; assembly: GCF_019279795.1. Lineage (NCBI taxonomy): Eukaryota > Metazoa > Chordata > Ceratodontiformes > Protopteridae > Protopterus > Protopterus annectens. Next base: position 711,604,209 of record NC_056729.1, read on the forward strand.
CCTTTTGAGCAAGCATTCATTACATTCATGGTGCAAGTATTCTGTAAATCTGAGTCATTACCATCTGTCAGGAAAAGCCAGGAGTACTGCTGTAAAAGTTTTACAGCAGTTTGGTACATAACTTCTTTATCTGATGTCTGAGTATGTATAAGCCCTAAAATGAAACATCTCCCCAGTGACTCCTGCCGCAGTATGTCCTACTATGCACAAGCACCAGAATGCAACATTTCCATCAACAACCCCTTCAGCTGCCCTTCCAAGTATGCACAAGAACCAAAATTAAACATTTGCCACAAGACTCCTTCAGTAACATACAAGTACTGTCTTATACATGTATACAATTCTGGTCAAATATCCTGCAAATACCCAGCATTATTCAATAGAAAAGACTGTTTCAGTTGATATTACTCAGGAGAATCAAAATGTGCAGACAGAACCTTTGGATACATTTATCGGCACTGTTACTGTTATCCAACATTACAGTATTATGACAGAGTGTTACAACATGAATTAAAAGGGGATCTGGATGAAATGCTGATGCATCTGTCACATACAGAAAACCAATAGCAGTTTACTGACTTGCTGAATAAATTAAAAATGAATACATAAATCTAGTTATGTTTCTTGCAGAAAATTTCCAGATAAAATGTTCCTTCTGTGTTACTAATAAGATAATCAGTACAAACTTTGAAACAAGTTTTACCCCTGCACCATTTCATTCATTGTGTCTGTGAAGTTAGCCGAAGGTGAAACAACAGCAGAGCACTTTTCTAGTCCCTTGGCTAGCAGGCATGCAGCACAAGATAATACAAAACAACCAATGCAAGGCATTCTGGGAACATTCTAGTATGTATGTTATGTTTAGTGTTGGACATCATTTTTGACTTGACACTTAAAAAAAAAAAAAAATCTGATCTGTGTTCACTGTAGATTGAATAAGCCCAGGCAAGCTGCATTGGTCTAACATATTTACTAGAACTGAAGTGTGCTTCCTAAGTTTGATTTTAATAACTTGTCCAGGATTATCTAATAGCTTAAAAAGTTGTGTGCTTTTTGCAGTATGTATGGATTTCTGGCACATATTTTTGGTCTCTATCAATTGTTCACTGATGTCTAAGAATGATGTTTCTGTAAACATAAACGTAAGTGCTTACATTTCTTCATGGGTTCATAGGTATATACTAGGCTAATGGCCCTGGAGCCTTTATAAGCCTACCCCATAGAAGTGCCCTGGCATTATGCACCCCAACATTTATCCTGAAAAATCTCAGGTTTCTACAAAAAATGTCCCCACTTTGGGTTTTTGAAAAGGTAGCAACCCTACTGGCCCCATTAGGAACAAAATCCATGCTATAACAATCTACTGAAAGCTCTGCATCTGAAAACATTTCTATACACCGGGTCAGGTACCACCAGAAGCAAAGCAGAACATACACAGGCAACAATAAGGCCCAATTACAAGGTAAGGACAGAGCCATTGCAAGTGTACATAATAGAGCAGCAAAACCAAACTACCAATGCTGAGGTTGTAACTACCTAATAATTTCTATAAAGGCAAGCACAAAAATCCTAAGTTCCAGCAACAATAATGTGACGTAGTTGCAAGGCTGCAATCCTCTGAAAACCATTATCTTGTGCTTCATGCTACAACCTTTTTTACCATTTGACCCTGAGCAATCTGTCTCGCTAATCTTGAGTTCAAAGATCATTTACTTCATTCAAACAGCTAACATGAATCTTTGTAGCCATTCTGCCACCCCCATGCTTGCGTGAAAGCCACATCAGCTAGTTGTATGACCCTGTCATCAACTTATAAGTGAAGAAATAAAACCATAACACTGAAGTTACAAACATCCGACAGTACTTGAACTACTGTTACGAAACTAAACAACTGTCACTCAGACTCATTTGTTTATTCCAGCTGCACATACCACACCCATCCTGAAAGAAAGTGTACGTTTTTTTTTAACTCAACAACTAAGCCAATTTACGGCTCAGCCATGGGAGAAACAATGCACACAAGAGTGCTTGTAACGTGGAAGGAAATGAAGCACTTGGAGGAAACCAACACTTGGGGAGGGCATACGATGACCAGATTCCTTATTTATATATTTTTTTGGAAGTATACTGTTAGAGCAAGACAACTGGACAAAACTAGGAACAATTTTTATGGCTCATGCAAACTTTGAAAGGTGATAGAATAACAGGGTTTGCACTAACTAGCAAGGATTCTCAGTAGCATATGGAGTCTGCAACTGAAACATCTGTCATTATTTTCTAAGTTCAGTCTGTGCCACTAATTACATGGGAAAAACAACTGTTTGACAAATGGCCCAAAAATATGGGCATTCTTTGAAAATTGGTATGCCTGGGAGTGTGTATTTGCTACCCCATAGAGCAAGAAAGCTAGTCAAATCTAGGGACAATTGTATATCGCTCATAACAACTTTGAATGCTGATAGAATAACAGGTTTTGCACTTGGAGTGGTTTACTTAGGGATATGCAGTCTGCAAATAAAGTTTTATTTTCTAACTACAGCCTTTGCTACCAATTTGCTGGAAACCATACGATTATGAGAAATGGACAAAGAACATTCAGCACTGTGGTACTGCTCTGTCTGAAGCTTACACTATTTACACACAGTATTTAGCTAGCTGAATAATGGTCTGGAAAATGAAAACGGACCACAAATATGGACATTCTCTGAAAATCTGTACTGCTGACAGTTATGTTTGGGAGTCTGTATTTCCTAACAAGCTCTTCTGGGTATGGTACAAGAGAAGCAAAGCTGTAAACTAGGACCATCTTACTTTATTCAGAAAGTAGGCAGGATCAGAGGTGAAATGGTCCATTGAAGAGAGTCATGGTTTGTTGAACAAAAACAGACAGATCTCCAGTGCAGGTCTTTCTTCCGAGAGCCATCACTGTGCCAAAACTCTGCAGGTTTCATGAACTGATCAGCAGGATAAATAGAGGGATCCAGCAGTAAATTTCTCAAAATCCAGAAAAAAAAGGAATTTCTACTGTTGGACCGTCTATTTATTTGGAAAAAAATAAAGTATTATTAGTTCAGGGGGTAAAGGTGTTAAGCAACTGGCATTTCAAGACTCCCATTGGCTGCCACCACTTGTCATGAATGCTGGAAAAAGTACAGACTTGCAAGCCAAATTTCTCGGTAAACTCAAATATAAACACCATGTAACTCCATGCTGAAACTTAAACTGACAAGGTAACTGACCACGTTCAGTTACTTTCTCAGCTTAATTTTGACGACTGGAGCTAAAATATGACTGAAAAGTTAATTGTACTGGCAGAAGTCACTTGGGTTTAATAACATGCAGTTACTGCCATCTCACAGCACACTCGGATTTAAGCACAGAGGTGCCATGAGATGGTAGTTGGGGTTAATGAGTTAAAGTGACCTGGTATTTGAGTCTATGACAACGAATCGAATACACTAAATATCGAATGGCCAGAAAATCAAAAATGCAGATAATATAAATCCATTTTGTGGGAGGGCTGCACCCACACACACCCCCCTGCTAAATATATACACTAACTCAGAGATCGCACTACAGTGAGGAAAGGGCAAATTTCCTGATTTTTACTGTACCATCATCTCATAAAATGAGTTTCTATTACCTGCGTTTTTGGATAGCTGGCCGTTTGATATTTAGTGTATTCGATCCGTTGTCATAGACCCTGGTGTTCAGCTATTTTACCTAGGCTAACATTATTACATTTACTTTGATGCTCTCTGCTTTATTCATTTTTTGTGTGGTATGATGCTGCAAAAGATGTTACTGATACCAACTTAGTGCCTAATACCAGTTGGCAGAAATTTGTATTTGTTCAGTAATAACATATGCATATAAGCATAATTTTCATATTTCTGTACATATCTCTGTCATTGTCCACTTGAATGGGCTGTGATTCAGCATTTCAGATGCCCAGTCACCTGAAAGATCATGGAATGGCTCCTCAGGCCAATGAGGTACTTATTACTACACAAATTGAGTTTTATTTCTGGCAATATTGACAGTATGCCATATGTTCATAATTATATTAATAATTTGATCTAGCGGGTATTTGTATGGCACTCCACGATATCAAATGAAAGTATACACAATACTGAAAAAAACTTTGTACTGATAGTTGGCTTTGCAGATATTTACATTTATTTCTCTATTAAATATGCAAATATGTATGCCATTCAGCATTGTGCAAATATCTCAAAAATGAAATGGCATCTACAAAACTGCTTTGCAGTTAAATGGAGATAACATCTGCATGAAAACATTCACACTGATGGATGGGGTGTATCAAGTATGATTCCAAAGATTTTAATACTTTTTTGCACAAATATAATAAATAAATGTGTATAGTATCAAATTATCTGCTCACTATAAAATTATTGTTATGTCTGTTTGACATTTTAATTTGACCATTGCAAAGCTGAGGATGGCACAGTGGTATAGAAGTTAGTATTGTCGCCTCGCAGCAAGTGGTTCTCTGGTTAAACTATTGATTGGGGTGCCTTCTGTGTGGTGTCTGCATGTCCCCCCTGTATTTTTGTGAGTTTCCTCCAGGTGCTCTGGTAGCCTCCCACATTCCAAAAATGTGCAGTAGTGGATTGGACACCCTAATTGGCCCTAGGTGTGAGTGTGTGCGTGCAAGTATGTGATGCACACTCTGAGTAGGGTTGAGCCTCAAGGCTAGTAACCCAATCCCATAACACCTGTACCTACTATGGAAACAAAGAGTGCTAAAGGGTGTTTATTGCCTGATTTGTTGAATGTATGAAAGCAGATCCAGAATCCAGGATTGTAAATAAGAGTGTGTGCACAAGTACCTTCATATTTTAACTTTTTTGTAACTGTGATATTATGAGGTAGTCCCATCTGTGCTAGGGAGAGTAGGGCAGTACATGTGTACATATGCCATCACAGCTAGCTGGAGTTTTTTAAATAATTTTATGTTATTTACTATGACACTGATTTGTACAGATATTGGAGTTAAAAATACATCTGTATTGTTACTTGTGATAAAAATGCATCACCAGAAGTTTTTGCTGGACAGAAAGAATGTATGCATGTATATTAGGTTGTATTGTTGTAACTGATCAAATGTGTATGTTTAGCAGAGAACCCTGGAATGATGGTTAGTTTGAAATTGTGTTACAGCTTTCAGATGCTACCACAGATCTTAGCAAAGCTCTGTATGTGTATTGTACCAGAGTCTGGTGACCAGAGGTGATATCCCCTAACCAGCATCTGGTTTCTTCATAACTCTTGCAGCAGTACATTGGAACTGACAGGAACGATTTCTGACAAAATATATATCTCACACATCCACACAGACAAAGACAGACATTGTCTGGCTTTTGCTGTGGCAAGTCACTCAGCACACATCAACTTGCATTGCGTAAGTAAGTAGCCAGGGAACAGTAATTCTTTAGTTAGTGAGGGACATTTAGTGGGAATAGTTTAGTATAATTTTCTGCATTTGTGAGAAACTATCCAACTGTAATATTTTTATATATTTGTGATTGAAACTCTGTTGTTTATTGTATTCAGTATTCTTCTGTTTTCTGTTTTATTATTTATCATTAAATATTTTAATACCTTTCATTGTGGCTGGTCCTTTAGAGAATACTTTTAACATCTTGAGAGTAATTATGCTTGTTTTAGCAAAACTGTAGCTGCTCCTGAAAGCCTTGCTGCTTTGGTCACACTCTACCATTTGTATTAGTATTCATTTTATACAGTAAAATAGGGTACCCTTTGTAAGAGCCTTAGTGTAGCTGACTGGTGGCAGTGTGATTACTCAGAGTCTGGGCAGAAAAGGGCACAGGTAGTAAATCTGTGCCAGCTTTTCCCAGGTGTGTATGTGTGTGTGTGTGAAACTCAAATATCCAAGTGTGTCAGCTAAAGGGAACATGGACACAGAGCTACAAACTGGTCAGTGTGGAGTTTTATAGTTCTGGAGTGTGCTCCCTGTGTGCTCTTAAGGGAAATTGTGCTTGGTGCAGGGAACTGCATCTGAAAATACTGTGTGAATCTACCTTTGCTCTTAGTGACCATCCCTCATCAGAGTCAGTGGTGAGAACTGAGTCTCCTTGATTGCTGGCCCTGAGTAGGGACCCATCACAGTAACTTTTATAATTTTTAAAATAATAAGCATATGTTTATAGGCAGGTTGCAAAACTGCATTCTCTGAATTTTAGCTTAAGTGAAAGCTGTCCAGGCAGAAATTCTGCAGGTGTCATGAGATGTGAAATTCCAATCAGGCTAATTGTGAAAACGTTTAGAGAAGTCTGTTAAGGTGATTTGGCCACCTTTTGAATACACCCTATTGATGCATCCCACCAAAAGTGTACAAGGCACACCTGATTACAAGAAGACCTCAAAGCAGGCCCAAGTCATTTTGGAGAGAATATGTATATCAGCGATAACTCAAAGGAAGAAAGCCTCAGGGAAGAACCTGGACATTTTGGAGAGGTAATATATCTCACCTTTCTTGCAGTACATGAGAATCCCAAACCTGGATATTGTTTCTGTAAATAGAGAAGTATGTTCTACCCTGCTTAGCTAGCTGCCACTAAGACCCTCACCACTGCAAGTAGTTTAGACATGGATACATGGATGGGTGAATGTCTTGCAGGTCTAAATTTCAAAGAATATGATGGTTTTCCTTAATGTAGCCTGGATGAGGTTGGACTCCTCCAACCATTTCGTATGGTCTATGGAGTGGAAGAATAGGTTTATCATTCTTTGATAATTACTTTTTTGTTCTGACTAGCATGATGCTTGATAGTTGTGGGTTTCACAAAAGTAAGGAATTTTCAAAAGCAGGAAAAGGTTTACATTCGTAGATACTTACTAGGCTATTTATTGATCTACGAGGATCTTAAGTAGCCCATCCAACACTGCCATGGTAGTTTTTAGCCCATATATTTTGTATAACAATAACCCAGGGATGGGGACAACCAGGATATATTGGGACATTTACATTTTGCAAATATCCATGAGGGACATGGATACTAAACCAAGGATGAATTTGCGGTTTCTGATCCATTCATCCAAATTATATTTGAATAGTGTAAGAGAAGTAGTTTGCTTTATGTGGAAAGGAGGATGGTTTCACTGAAAAGGTTTTCTCTGTGATACATACCAATCCCTTCAACATGTTCTATTTATGTTGCAATAGAGATTGAGATCCCTTGAGCAAGTGTACACACTACCATTGGGCTTGTGAATGTGTAATACTTCCAACCAGACGGGGTCTGTTGAGGGTCTATAAGTACAACAGAGGCTGACTGTTAGTAGCCTGTAGGATACTGAAAAGAAAGTTTAATAGTCTTTTTAAGGATTGTGGTTGCTCCAGTTGTGACAAGTGTTTGACTGGATACATGCCGAATGGGGTGTTATATCCAATGATCTGCCTGAGGAGAGCTGAGTACTGTGGAATGCTTACATCCCTGGAGCTGGGCACAATACATTTAGAAATCAGTTCATAGTTTCATGGGTTCAGAGATGATTAATTGCCTAATGACCTAGGGGAGGCTTTGTAAGCCTAGCCATGCTTCCCAAATGTATATGACAAGTTTTGATGCATTGGAGTTATTTTCAGGGGTATATGTAGGCTTGGGCAAGGATAGTCATGTATTTACAGACTTCCTCTGTCTAACAAAGACATATGTTAGACTAGGGGTAAATTTAAGATTCCCTATCCACTGGTCCAAGTTAAACTTGAATTGGCTTAGGGAATAATTCTGCTTAACATGGATGAGAAGCCTGTTTCAGAGAAGACATAGTCTCTGAAACATACACCTGTTCCTCTAACATGTTCTATTTATGATGCAGTTGGGATTTATGTCCCTAGATTAGATAACTCTGATGCTACTTGAATTGTGAACGTGCAACAAGTCTGTCATAGTTATATCAGAGGATACTTTGTAGACCAAGCATAGATTGCCTCTCAGCAGTCTATATGAGACCAAAATCAAAGGGAGCATTGTCCTCAATTGCTGGTTTGATGAGGTCCAAGTACTGCAGGACCATAACATCCTTGAATATAGATGCTTTTGCTTATAAATTGTGCAACACAGAATTATTTTCTTATTATTGTTAATACTTGATGTCAAAGGCCAGTTATTGTTATTGCCTACATATGTTCCCAAAGCCCTGATCACATGATCACAGGGTCTACTATTAGGGATGCATTATTAACACGGCAGTCTCCAGGGATAGCCATTTTTCCCAAAGGATACCATAAAGCATTTCTTGACTTTGAGGTTTAGACTGTGGTTCTGGCACTAGCTATTGGTCTGTGTCAGACCTTCTTGGAGAGTATTTGAGCATTTGAAGGATTCTATGACTTTGCCTAGTTTGCAGTTATCTGCAAACTTGGTAAGCCAGAGGTCCTTGATGTTGACCTTAAATTCAGAATAGTAGATGACAAAAACAAGCAGTCCTAGCACCAAACCTTAAGAGACTTCACTAGAGATTAGCCATTTTGTAGAGGAAGGCCGCCTATATCCTCTTCTTGAGTCCTATCTTTGAGTAACTGGTTATCCAGTGAGTGACATAGGGGTTTATACCTAATTTTGTGAGTTTTTCTACAATGGGATATTGTGCTGAATGCTCTTTTTCCTTTCTGGCAAATCAGGGACAAATTTTAAAAAGGTGCTCTAACAAACCTATAAAGTTGATAGAGTAGTATGTTTTGCATTAGCATGCATTTTCTGAATGATAAGAAGCCTGTAACTCAAATATACACCCTTGTTTAGTGATATAAAATCCTGAATGATTTGCAAGAAAACCAAAGATTTTTTTATCCTTTGTTAACCAGTTTAGTCCCACTAGACTAGCAGGCTCTTTTCAGGGTACAACTAAGGTGGTATTTATACTACTAAGGAAAATTTGACCATGGCATTTGGGAACTTCCCATACACTTGACTCACTCAGCATGAGTAGATGCACACATCTCATCCCTAGCACAGTGGTAGCTGAGAGGACAGTGTGTGATACAGAGAAAGCAATAATAGGAGTGGAGATGAATGGTAGTTCGAAGAAGTGTGTGGAGTTATGGAGAATTCTGAAGTATTTTTTTTTCAAAAAGAGTTGTTTGCTGAGTCAAAGAAGACAGTGAGGGAGTAATGTATCATTATAACTCTCCAATTGAGAGGGTTGTGGAAGGATATATCAATCAGAGCACACTAGAACATGACTTTTATTGGGTTGAGATAATGGAAAAAAAGAGAGGAAGAAGATTCAGAGGCTATTTCAAAAGGGGACAGTACTCAAAAAAGAAAAAAACATATGCCAAGACAGTTGTAAGCAGTTACAGAGAGCAGAAAGAAAAGAAAAACAAGGATAGCATGAAAAGAAAGTTCATGCTAGTGATAACACAAAGTAAAGAAAATAAGGAACTGAATAGATATGATGTATGGGACAATGTAAAAATACAAGAGATAAGCACTTTTATTTTAATAAGCAAAGAGATATTTTGTGACCTTTTTTAAGGCTGCTCAGGGTAAGAAAACTTTTTGTGTGAATATTAAAAACAGGCAGAATGACAATCCATGGAACAATTACATGGTAAAAGATTCTTTTTCAAAGACAGAAAGACAGAAAAGAAGATATATATACAGTTTTGGACGGAGGTGGAAACAGAGACTTTGATAAGACATTAAAAAAAAAAAAATATATATATATATATATATATACATATATATATATATATATATATATATATATATATATATATATATATATATATTATATATATATATAGATATATAATATATATATATATATATATATAAAGAAGATAATGGAAATTTCAAAAGTTTATAACAGGTGTTTATGGACTAGAGAATGGGATTGCAATGTTGTTTTGAAAATAGAATAAACTGTGCATATTGCAAGTATTATTAATGTTGAATGAAATAAGTGTGGTAAGGTGTTGGGGGCAACGAAGAACATGTTATTTTTGTAGGAGAGAAGGATAGTGTGTGAATAATTGTGATAAAAAGAAATGCTATATATAAAATAGGCCATAGTGTAAAGACATGTGAACTTGAATGTTATAGATGTAAACAAAGCAGATATTTATAGATAGACTGTACAGAAAAAATATAATGAAAAAATAGAAAATAATTGGAAATAGGATCATATGAAATCTTAGAAAAAGAAAAGAATGATAATAATAAAAGAAAAAAGAATGAGGAAGAACTAGAAAAAAAATTCTGAAGTTGGTGATGAAGATATTAGTTGGAAAAAGGTAAAAAACAAAAAAATTATACTGGGAAAAGAGTAAAAGACAGAAAAAGGAAATTCAAAGACATAAATTTAAAAGAAGAATGGAAAATGGATGATAAATAATAAAAAAAATTAAATGTAAATTAGCAAAAGAAGAAAATGATTTCCTTTAAATTAAGGAAAAGAGAAAATAATAACAATAATTATTTCAGTAAATTTAAACAGTATGAAAATATTGTAAGAAAGACATGAATTTTAGAATGGCGTAATACATGTGATGTAGATATAATTGTTTTGGAATATATAAGATTTCTAACAAATGAAGAAAGATTACAAACAGAAAAAGTATGAAATGGAGAGATAATATGAAATTTGGGAAATTACTTGTTTCGGAATAGCAGAACTATCTAGGGCAGTAGTGAAGATAGTAGATGTAGCATTAGTAGGAATGGGAAGACTAACTGTTGCAGATTTAAGATGCCAAGAAAATGTATATAGAATTACAGCTTTATACATTTATTTGTAAAGAAAGGGAGAATTTATTTCAACATATGTTAGGTTATGTAGTAGTGAATATCAATATCATAACAAGAGATTTCAATTGTGATTTAAAGGGTAAAAAAGAAAGGAAAATATGTAAGAAAAATGACAGAAGTTATGAAATGTGGCAAACTGGAACAGTGGAATTGAAAATTATGGACATATAGAAGAGGTATTCTTAAATCTGAGCTTGATTATTTTATAATATCTGAAACAATATAGCAGAAGGAGAAGCTGTTCTAAAAGTTTTTTTTTATAGATAATTTGGGAACATGGATTGAAGTAAATGAAAATAAAGAATACATTAGAGTAGGAAAGGGAATAAAAGAATAAATGAAAATGAATGGAATGGAATGAAAAAGGAAATAATTAATTATACAATTATAGAGAGATCACATTACTCTGAGGAAATTTTATGTTAATTAGTCAGAATGGTGGATTATTTTTAAAAGAAAATATACATTTTTTTTTACAATGGCAGAGTAAGATAAAGATGGAAAAAGAAAGATACGTAAAAATATACAGAACTGCTTTTGAATATTTAGAAAAGAATAAGAGACTATTATGATAAAGAGAAAGAAGTATATAAAAGAAATTATGGAAAAAATAAGGACGTTTATAAACAAAGGCATTTATTATAAGAGAAAAAGGAATAAGCATCAGCATATTTAAGTAACATAGTGAAAGAGAATAGTAGTGTAATAAAAGAAATGAAACATACAAAAAAATGAGACATAAAAAGAAGTCAGTCTCAGACCACAGAAATTGTAGTTTATTATGTGAAATAAATGTTTAAAGAAAAAAGAAAGACTGTAATAGAATATGGAAAGCAAAACAAATTCTCAGAACAAGTAAATAATCAAGAAATTACTTTGTATGGCTTGGATAAAGTTCTTAAATGGGTAAGCATAGATTTGGCAGGAGTTCCAGATGGAATTGGAGATGACATGTATAGAAATTTAGTAGAAAGGCAAAAATAATATTTGTAACATGTTTTGAATAAATGGATAAATTAAGTTTTTGATGCAAAGAATTATGTAGTAGAATATTAAAATTCATATAAAAAAACAGGAAAAGTAAGATATAAAGAATTGGAGAGCAATAATTATAATTGCATTAATACAGATTACAAGATATTTATAAAAAGGGCACAGAAAAGAATGGAAAATAAGATGGAAATATAATGGAAAAAAGTTTATATGGTATGGAGGGAAAGGCTGTCCAGAACCGATAATGATATTAAGAGAAATTGTGAATGATATTCTAAATAGAAGAGAGGATGTAAAGTGATATTAATAAAGCTTTTGATGAAATAGAACATGAGATGTTATGGGAATTAATGAAGATAGATAACTTTAGTAATAAAATCAAGAACGCTTGTATGACAATGTATGGTAATAATAAAATAAGAATGCTGTTAAATGCTGGTAAAGTAAAAAAATAGAGATTAATAAGGTATAAGACAACGATGTCATATCAGTTGTATTTTATTTGCTTTAGTCATGAATATGATAGTAACTGAGGTGAATTTTAAAATGAAGAATGCAAAACATGCAGTAAAAACAGGTGTATAGATTCCAGTTTTAATTACATATACAGATGATATTATTATAACAGCTAAAACAGTATATGATTAAAGAAGTTTTATTTTGTGTTATTGCATGTTTAAAAAATAGATATGTCATTAAGTAAAGATAAAAGCAAAAGAATAAGAGATATAGCAAAGACAGATTGTATACAATCCACAATTAAAGAAATTTCTATGTTGGGAATAAATTTTGGTAAAAAAGGAACTAGAACACAATGGGAACATTATTAAAGGGAAGTTGTTTTTTGATGGAAAACACATAGATTATAAGAAAAAAGTGAATTTGATAAATCCAGTACTAATGGGAAAATAGTGTATTTATCAAGTCTGTTTATGATTCTGAGAATATATGAGAAATTCTAGATTAAATGCTGGTAAAGCAAAGAAATAGAGATTAATAAGGTATAAGACAACAATGTCATATCAGTTGTATTTTATTTGCTTTAGTCATTAATATGATAGTAATAGAGGTGAATTTTAAAATGAAAAATGCAAAACATGCAGTGAAAACAGGTGTATAGATTCCAGTTTTAATGACATGTACAGATGATATTATTATAATAGCTAAAACAGAATATGATGAAAGAAGTTTTATTTTGTGTTGTTACATGTTTAATAAATAGATATGTCATTGAGTAAAGATAAAAGCAAAAGAATAAGAGATATAGCAAAGACAGGTGGAATACAATTCACAATGAAAGAAATTTCTATGTTGGGAATACATTTTGGTAAAGAAGGAAATAGAACACAATGGGGAAAATTATTAAAGGGAAGTTGCTTTTTTATGAAAAACACATAGATTATAAGAAAACAGTGAGTTTGATAAATCCAGTACTAATGGGAAAAATAGCATATTTATCAAGTCTATTTATGATTCTGATAATATATGAGAAACTCTAGATTAGGTATAAGTAAAAAGAGGATTTATATATATATATATATATATATATATATATATATATATATATATATATATATATATATGTATGTATATATATATATCTATATGGTCTATGACAACCGATCAAAAAGTAATTTCCAAGAACGGCATATAGATCGAAAATGCCATTAATCAAAAATGTTTTTGCCCCCCCCCCACTAAATATATATTCCAACTCCGAGATCACACTACAGTGAGGAAAGGGCAAAATTTCCAATCTTCACTGTACCACGATCTCACAACACCACTTTCGATTAATGGCATTTTTGATCTATATGCCATTCGCAGAAATTACTTTTCAATTGGTAGTCATAGACCTATATATATACACTAGCTGTACCCGGCCACGCATTGCTGTGGCTCAGTCTGGTTAAATGGAAAAGAAAGAAAAGAGAAAGTGCACGTTTCTAATATGTTTAATTTCACAATGCTTGTGGGTATACAGTATTTTTTGTTGTTCCATTGTCTGTGCAGATATAGAGATTGTCTGGTTTGCTGACTCTAAAACACGCAACATATAATTGCCCATGTGAGAAGCCCTGAGCTTTGTTGATGGTGATTGCAAACGCCAATCGAATTGGGAATTGCAATCTCTTAAACTGAAATGGCATATCCGTTGGAATCATAGGAATGCGAGGAATGAGGACATCTTCACCTTTGAAAGGTCCTGTCAAGATTGTTGCTTCTATGACATTGCTCATTAATTTTTTTACTGCAAGCCGCGTGCCGTTGCAAAGCTTTGGCTGGTTGATATTTCGCAACATGATAATTGACACGCTGATTTTCAATTGCAGTACATGCGGTGGCATCCCTGGCAGATCGAGTGAATTCAAAAATTCTGTTGGATAATTAACTGCTTCATCTGCTTCCACAACAGTGTCGACAGACTTGTATGTGACTGCGTTGCTTTGAATGTTAGACTGAATAATATTGTTAAGTTCATAGATGTCTTTGTTCTTGGCTGCAAGAATAGCTTGTTCAGTCAGCCAATCATGATTCTTATAATTGGTTTGAATATTGGGAAATGCTTTTTCAACCAATTCTTCTTTTGACATCACTAAATTGCAGAAGTTATGAGGCAATTAAATTTGTCCTGAGGTCGGATCAACCGGCACCTTTCCGTTCCCAGTTTCCAGCAATTGATGTGAGAATATCTCAGCTGATCGATTGTTTTGCAGCTGGTCATGCATACTTGTAGTTTATTTTAACATCTTTACATGTCGCCACAAAGTAGAGTATTTCAGGCAAGCATTTATTTCGTCCACTGGTGTCGATCGAGGAGAACGAAGCAGATCTGAAGCTGCAGAATGCGATCGCCGTGCTCACAACCGTGCATCCTCAAGTCTGGCTGCACGTCACTCTGCTGCTTTCTTGGCACATATTTGAGCCATTCTTTGTCTGTTTCACTCATTCGCTGATGCCCGTTCTTCCTCAGTTTGATTTGCAATTACTCATTGCACTCTTCTGCTCCGCGAGTACGACGACCTAAGTTTAATCTTCTGAGAGGCATTATTTGGATGAACTAAAGCAGCTTGATTGCAATGAAAAATAAGTAAGAAAGTTATAACAAAAACATATAAAATTGCATATTTATATAGAATCCATAGTAGGTATATAAAAACACGTGCGTATTCGAATGCAACGTGTGACATATATATAATAATAGGTATATAAAAACACGCGCGTATTCGAATGCAACATTGTGTGAACATTTCAAAGCAATCGGTGAAGAACTTTCGGAGATTTAAGATTTTGAACAAATGAACATTTACATTTTATATATATATATATATATATATATATATATATATATATATATATATATATATATATATATATATATATATATATATATATATATATATATATATATATATATATATATATATATATATATATATATATAAATATATATATATGTGTGTGTGTGTGTGTGTGTGTGTGTGTGTGTGTGTGTATCTACTTCAGTTGATCGACCTTCTGAAATGCCGAATGCCATATGACCGAGACCATATAACCGAGATTTTGGAAGGTCAAAACTAAAATAAAAAAAAATTTGTTTTTGCAAGGGTCAAGCTCCCCTGCACCCCCACACCACCTGCTAATTAAATATACCAATTCTGAGAGCACACTACATTAAGAAAAATAGCAAATTTTCTGTTCCTCAATGTACGGCGATATTCATTCACACTGTTCGACCTTCTGAAATATCGGTTATATGGTCTCAGCCATATGTTGTTTGGCTTTTCAAATGGTTGACCAACTGAAGGGAATATATATATATATATATATATATATATATATATATATATATATATATATATATATGTGTATATATATATATATACATATATATATATATATATATATATATATATATATATATATATATATATGTATCTGAAGAAGGAGGATATGAGGATTATGATTGCTAAAATCAGAGGTATTTGCAACATCTTTAAATTTGTAGAAACATATTGGAATTGATAAATGAGAAAAAATGAGAAGCTAGTAACAAAATTGGTTAAATATAAGTATGAAGAATTTTGGGAAATAATAAAAAAAAAATAAAAAAAATGTTACTAATAAAAAAACTACTACCACGTTTCCCAGAATTTCAGTTGAAACATCATATTCATCTGTAAATTTCCTGGATGTTAGTTTAAACATCAGGAAAGGAAGATTAGTATCTACTCTATATAAGAAAAAATGTTGGAGGAATACAATCCTGAAATATGATAGTATGCACCCGCGTCATACTTTTAAAGGAATACTGAGAAGTCAATTCACTAGATTACGTAAAATATGTACTGATATAGATGACTTAAAAAGAGAAGCAGATAATATGGTAAATATGTTTTTAGAAAGAGGCTATGATTATGACTTGATAATGGAAGTTAGAAATAATATTCTACCTCAAGAAAATTAAAAATTGGATGATATAAAAAATAATTATTGTTCCCCTGTTTTCAAAAGTGATACATATAATTACAGGGAGAGAGTATCCTTCATTACGACTTATACTAATGATTTTTTGAACATCAGGAAAATACTACTTAATAACTGGAAAGTCTTATTAACAGATGAATTCACACTGAAAATAGTAGGCGTTAGTCCTCATATAATTTATAGAAGCAACAAAAATTTGAAATCCTTACTATGTGATAGACCACCCCAGATAAATCATGCCTTGCAAAAGTTAAATAATTCTTTTGGAACCTACCCTTGTCAACACTGTAATTATTGTAGGTTCATTACTAAGTTGCAAGATTTTACACATCCAGAATTTAATTATGTTTTCAAACCAAGATTTAGAGCTACTTGTGACACTTCGGGCCTAATTTACTTGGCCACTTGTGAGTGTTGCACTGCGTTTTACATAGGCCTTACCAAAAGGAAACTTAGAAATAGAATATATAATCACCAGTACGATATTAAAAAGAAAAATGAATTAAACGCTCTAGCTAAACATACAATATCTAATCCATCACATACTTTTGTGTTTAGAGTATTGCAAACTGTGGAAGCTAACGCTAGAGGTGGTGACTATATAAATTTGATTGAATTAAATGAATTAAAATGGATTCTTAAACTTAGAGGCCATTGCCCTCCAGGATTGAATAATTATATCACAATAAGATCTTTCCTTAATAATCGGAGATGATTCTATAACTTGATGCATAATTATTTATATACATTTTCTATATATTTCCTATTTTTTATCTAGGGGTCTATTATACATACACATATATGTTTGTATTTCTTGTATTATATTTACATATTTCTGTCTTATTCAGTGGTATATGACACTTCCTCTTATTGAGTGTGTTAAAGTATTATTGAAATGTGGTTTTTAAACAAGTTTATAAATGTATATATCTATTTATTTATTTATTTATTTATTTATCTATTTATTCATTTATTTATTAAGTAGATACTTGATTAATTTGTATAAATGGATAGATAATGATAATCTATGACTAAATATATGAATTGATATTTTCTGATTTTTGTTGGTTTATGAAATATTTAACATCTATATTTTCATATACCAACTTATTATGGTAGGATGTACATGTTTAGTATTAAAGTTTAGAATAGAAAGGTTATTTTAGGTCTCCTTGATATCATATAATATATTGGCTTATTTTATTCTATTCCTATCTTATTCTATTTCCAATTTTACTTTAAGCATACTTATTTTAAGCATACTCATTTATGTATTTCTATTTATATATATATATTTATTATTATTATTTATTATTACTATTTATCATACACCAATATCATTTCATGAAAGGGTAAAAAAAGAGATGAGTATATACCATACATAGCGTTATATAATGTTATGTATGGAATAAATGTATATACATTTAAGTGTTTTTAAAATGTGCTTAAATATATGTATGATTCACCGTATTTAATGTACTTAGTACTTCTCTTTTGGTTTGCATTTTGTTCTGTGGCTTTAAAAACCTTTCATAGAAAATGATTAGTTTTAATTGAACTATCAGCAAATTGATTAATTAATCAATTAAATATATGTCTTCTGGCTAAGCCTCCCTATAAATATGCTGCTTGTTTTTAATAATACATTGTCTGAAGAAGCGTATCATAGCATACGCGAAAGCGCTCACCGTTTGTCTTTTCTTTTCTGAATAAACCGTTTATGCAACGTGGAGAGTCAGAAGTTTTTGTTCTACATTTCATCGTTGGTTTTAACTTCAGACTCTTTAGCTGTTAGAGATCTGTTCCTGTTTTTTATATCTGTTTGGCTGCTTTTTGGATCTCCACAGCACACGTTATGGCTAATTTAGAAGTTGAACTGGATTACAACCCAGAACCGAGGAGACTAACCAATGAACAGCAATGGACTGCCATCACTTCATGTAAGTCAAATCCTTTATTGGCTCTGGATTTGAACGTTCCAGTTCCAAATACAATGGATGTTAACATTGACAACTTAGAGCTTTTTAACTCTAATATGAAAGTGCTTGAAAATGAGCTGTATAAGTTGCAGAGGATGATATGGCAACGTAAACACCTAGAGGCGTGCCTACATTATAAACTGATTCCAAGAGGGATGCGTATTCTTGTTATGCCCACATATGGCGATACGCACCCAACATTGCTCAAAAAATGGCAAGACATTAATATTGAGGCCAGTCATAAACACATGCAGCTTCTCATTGACTATTTTGAACCACTTGAAAGGGAGCTACTGTCTAAAGTCAATGATATTAATACTGAGTTGCGTAACAACTTTTCTGATCCCTTTTGTGTACGGAAACTTGAAAACATGTATAGTCAAGTTAACACCTATGCGATGAAGCTCCAACAGACTAAACTCAGGAAGCTTCAACGTGACTTCAGGGATTTTTCAACGAGTTGTGTGTTTGTTTGGCCGAGGAGGTTTGACAACTACTCCACAAGAGAGAATTCTAATTTGAATTCAGCGCCGTTGGATCGTACGCTTACAGCGCCAATTCCCATTGGTCCATCGACATCTGAATCTTTGTTTGGTACAAGCAAAGATACATCTCAAGAATCGTTTACTATGCCACCAGAAACTTTTGCCTCAGTTACCAGTGCAGCCCTTATCTCTACTCCGCTTCCCAACCAAGAAGCGAACAATGCAGCTAAATCTTTGCAACACAACATGGGAGCCATTAGTAAACGGCGCACTGAAGACAACACTCCTTTTTTACCCCTACCAATAAGGAAGCCATCGTTCACGAAGGGAAGAAGGAACAGTTGGGAAAGCAGAAAAAGAAAACTATCTGGCGAAACGAATGCATATCAACCCAGAAGACAGAAGCAGTAGGCACACTTTATTTCAATATGTCTAGATACGTTTTGAATGTTAATGACATTGAATTGTTGAATAATGGTCTGTCATTCATTCCCTCACGAGGAAGTAAACTATCGGACATTTTAATTGACTTGCGTCTGTTCGCTCGTTCAGTTACTCTGAAATTGCACTTTGCGAAGGATAACAAAACTATTACAAGCAATGATGTTAACACTCCTCTTTACAAAAAGAAAAGTTCTTTTGTACCTGTCATGCCAGCTCACATAGATTCTTTTGTTAAACTATGTGAAATTGATTTTTATAAATATTTTTATAATGGAAAAAAGAAATGTGCTTACTTTAATATGTCAAGTGACACTATGAAGTCGCTACAGAGTTTTAGTCATGATTATTCTTTAACCTATAGGCCAGTGGATAAGGGGGGAGGCATAGCCATATTTGACACAGCTGACTACAATGTTTTAATGAATGATATGCTTAATGCTGATGCTACTTATCTTTTAATTAATCAAGCTAAGCTTAGTCAAATAATTAAAACTGTCAAGGAAGACCTTTACGACATGCTTATGTGTTATCAGATACCCAATAGCTTATATGAATTTTTTTCTATTGATACCCCCGTAGTCCCTATTATTAAAGGGCTAACAAAAATGCACAAGGAGATTAAACCACCACCGATGCGCCCAATAGTATCTGGAGCTAAATGGGTTACTGAGAACATATCAATTTATCTGGAGAAAACTTTAAGACCTCTAGTAGATGCCATCCCCACGATTCTCAAAGATACCTACCAGCTTATAGACTACTTACATTCATTAGACTTTGCTTTTATACAAGATAAACATCTACTTATTACGATGGATGTGCAAAGTCTTTTTACTTCAATTCCCGATGATGTTGGGGTTGAAGCTATACGCGAATTGTTACAGCATACTCGCACAGTAAATGGGAATACAACGATTTTGGTTTGTCAAGTATTGGAATTGGTCCTTAGCAATAATGTGTTTGCATTTGGAGGTGACCTATACCTACAGACTTGTGGTGTAGCTATGGGAACCCCCTGTGCAAACACATATGCTAATTTAGTTGTATATCACTGGGAATTGAATTATGTCTTTCAACATACTTTATTTCATAAGTTCTAGTCTATAGACGCTTTGTGGACGACATTTTAATCATATGGGATGGCTCTGTAGAGGAGTTTCTTACTTTTAAAACATATTTAGAAACTACTACCACGTTTCTCAGATTTTCAGTTGAAGCATCATATTCATCTGTAAATTTCCTGGATGTTACTTTAAACATCAGGAAAGGGAGATTAGTATCCACTCTATATAAGAAAAAATGTTGGAGGAATACAATCCTGAAATATGATAGTATGCACCCGCGTCATACTTTTAAAGGAATACTGAGAAGTCAATTCACTAGATTACGTAAAATATGTACTGATATAGATGACTTAAAAAGAGAAGCAGATAATATGGTAGATATGTTTTTAGAAAGAAGCTATGATTATGACTTGATAATGGAAGTTAGAAATAATATTCTACCTCAAGAAAATTTAAAATTGGATGATATAAAAAATAATTATTGTTCCCCTGTTTTCAAAAGTGATACATATAATTACAGGGAGAGAGTATCCTTCATTACGACTTATACTAATGATTTTTTGAACATCAGGAAAATACTACTTAATAACTGGAAAGTCTTATTAACAGATGAATTCACACTGAAAATAGTAGGCGTTAGTCCTCATATAATTTATAGAAGCAACAAAAATTTGAAATCCTTACTATGTGATAGACCACCCCAGATAAATCATGCCTTGCAAAAGTTAAATAACTCTTTTGGAACCTACCCTTGTCAACACTGTAATTATTGTAGGTTCATTACTAAGTTGCAAGATTTTACACATCCAGAATTTAATTATGTTTTCAAACCAAGATTTAGAGATACTTGTGACACTTCGGGCCTAATTTACTTGGCCACTTGTGAGTGCTGCACTGCGTTTTACATAGGCCTTACCAAAAGGAAACTCAGAAATAGAATATATAATCACCAGTACGATATTAAAAAGAAAAATGAATTAAACGCTCTAGCTAAACACACAATATCTAACCCATCACATACTTTTGTGTTTAGAGTATTGCAAACTGTGGAAGCTAACGCTAGAGGTGGTGACTATATAAATTTGATTGAATTAAATGAATTAAAATGGATTCTTAAACTTAGAGGCCATTGCCTTCCAGGATTGAATAATTATATCACAATAAGATCTTTCCTTAATAAGCGGAGATTATTCTATAACTTGATGCATAATTATTTATATACATTTTCTATATATTTCCTATTTTTTATCTAGGGGTCTATTATACATACACATATATGTTTGTATTTCTTGTATTATATTTACATATTTCTGTCTTATTCAGTGGTATATGGCACTTCCTCTTATTGAGTGTGTTAAAGTATTATTGAAATGTGGTTTTTAAACAAGTTTATAAATGTATATATCTATTTATTTATTTATTTATTTATTTATTTATCTATTTATTCATTTATTTATTAAGTAGATACTTGATTAATTTGTATAAATGGATAGATAATGATAATCTATGATTAAATATATGAATTGATATTTTCTGATTTTTGTTGGTTTATGAAATATTTAACATCTATATTTTCATATACCAACTTATTATGGTAGGATGTACATGTTTAGTATTAAAGTTTAGAATAGAAATGTTATTTTAGGTCTCCTTGATATCATATAATATATTGGCTTATTTTATTCTATTCCTATCTTATTCTATTTCCAATTTTACTTTAAGCATACTTATTTTAAGCATACTCATTTATGTATTTCTATTTATATATATATTTATTATTATTATTTATTATTACTATTTATCATACACCAATATCATTTTATGAAAGGGTAAAAAAAGAGATGAGTATATACCATACATAGCGTTATATAATGTTATGTATGGAATAAATGTATATACATTTAAGTGTTTTTAAAATGTGCTTAAATATATGTATGATTCACCGTATTTAATGTACTTAGTACTTCTCTTTTGGTTTGCATTTTGTTCTGTGGCTTTAAAAACCTTTCATAGAAAATGATTAGTTTTAATTGAACTATCAGCAAATTGATTAATTAATCAATTAAATATATGTCTTCTGGCTAAGCCTCCCTATAAATATGCTGCTTGTTTTTAATAATACATTGTCTGAAGAAGCGTATCATAGCATACTTGAAAGCGCTCATCGTTTGTCTTTTCTTTTCTGAATAAACCGTTTATGCAACGTGGAGAGTCAGAAGTTTTTGTTCTACATTTTATATATATATATATATATATATATATATATATATATATATATATATATATATATATATGTATCTGAAGAAGGAGGATATGAGGATTATGATTGCTAAAATCAGAGGTATTTGCAACATCTTTAAATTTGTAGAAACATATTGGAATTGATAAATGAGAAAAAAATGAGAAGCTAGTAACAAAATTGGTTAAATATAAGTATGAAGAATTTTGGGAAATAATAAAAAAAAAATAAAAAAAATGTTTTAATGAAGAATTAGAAAATCATCAATAAAGATAAAACTGTGGAAAATAAAGATTGACAAGATAGCAGAAGATCGAAAAACAAGGTATAAAAATATAATAATCAATATTATTGTGTTAACCCATGGGCAAATTTACCAGAAGAAAAAAATAAAGCTATAAAACAAAGAAATCAATGGTGTAGTAGTAATGGAGAATATCAGGATTTTTATGGATATTAGGAATAAATAAATTACCACTAAAAGGAAATATGCCATATAAAAGGAAAAGTGAGAAAATATATTTGTGTTGTGGTAAGAAAGAAACCACAGAACATTTTTGTTAAATGTAAGAGGGTGAAGAAATTACGGGAAAAAATATGTGCAGAAACTTTTTTTGAGATGTAAAAGTCAGTACCAATATAAATATGGATATGATTGAATATGGAGATTATAAGACTAGAAACAAAATTTAAAATAAGAACGGACAAAAATTGTTTTATGTAGTATGGGTAATCCAGAATGAGAGATTAAATGAAATTATGTTTAATGGTAAATAGATATTGTCAATGTTCTTCTTTCAGCTTTTCCCGGTTAGGGGTTGCCACAGCAGAACTCCAGTCCGCTAATGATTGGCAGTAGATTTTTATGGTGCCGAGGTGCCAGCCCAATGCCCAACCTTCAATTAAGGCATGCCCATTCACGCATGTCTTTCAAACACCACTCGACCATGGGAAGGACGTGGAGACTCCACACAGAAGGCACTCCAGCCGAGAATCGAACAGGAGAACCTCTTGCTGTGAGGTGACAATACTACCACTGCACCACCGCAGCTTTGGAAATGGATATTGTCAATAATAGTAAGAAAAATCATATTGTAATTATGGAAAAATAGTGGGGGACTAAAATAAACAAAAAATGTATAAGATTGGTAAGTGTAAGACTGATAGTTTTTATATAATATATAATGATGTAATTCGGTAAGCAATTGTGTAATTTTGTAAATATGTAAAACATGTAAACTTGTAAATCATGTGTTATGTAAACAAGATGTAAATGAATAAAGGACCACTACTCTTTACAATAGGTGCCATGGTGTATTTTACATCCACCTGTGATGCCACCAACTTAAGCATAAGGGACCTCAGTTTAACATCTTAACTCAAGATAATCACACTCAAGAGTGCAGCACCCTCAACAATTCATCTACCTGGTGTGAGAACAGAACTCACAACCTTCTACACAAAAAGCAAGTATGTGACCTCTTGCACCACTAACAATACATGATAGCTGCTATTGAATCTACTGGTATACATTGCTTAATGTCCGGCATAGGTTTTATCCCATAGAACATTAAGTGACACAGACTTTAAGTGAGCACCCTATACTTTGTATTGTGCTTCACTTAACTTCCATCTGTATAATGGCCAATCGCATTTAGGTCTACTTAGTACAGTATGAATGCAAATGTGGTCAGATGTTGTGGGGAAGGATGTTAAGCCACACAGACCTGTACTTTATGATGAAATTACCAAAAATCTGAGGCATGAATCTTGAAAGTTCAGAGGTATGGTCCTCCCCTTGCTTAATTTAATCAGAACATGATAATATATTTCATAATTCAGTGTTTAATATTTCATCCTCATCTCTTCCTAATTGCAGGCCATATCTGTGATCTTACCCAAAATTTTCAAATGCATTTACTATGTCATGTCCTTTCAAAGAGCACTGATCCTTTATGCATGTACTGAACTTTCTAATTCTGTCTTTCTTAGCAGCAACTGGATATAGTAACCAGATCACTTCTGAGAAGACCACTGATCTATTTGTGTTTCTGCTGATCTCCCATCCAGTGTCCTTTGCTTTGACTTCTCCTGTGACTAATGTTGAGTGATTCAGGCATCTCACCTTACAAAAAATCACATAGGTTATATTTCTGTTTTCTCTCACCACAGTTAATAGGGCATTGTTTTGTTGTTTTCAGCACCAGGTCTGGGTGCAGTCATGTTTTCCATTAGAATTTTCTTCTACCGCCTCCTTCTCTTAATTCATTATGCACAGTGATTTCCCATTATAAATATCTCACCTTCTTTATTTATACCATCTTCATTCCCCTCTTCCTATATATCTACCCTTCTCCTCAGATGTTCTTTAGCCATTGCTGTTACATCCAAACTCCAGAGATCTGGTGACTTCTTGAAGACTGGATGGCTGAACCTGAGTTTTATCGGAAGAATGTTGAAGAGTTAACCAGGGTATTATGTTTAGAAAAAAACGTTGGCAACCAATGACTTCTACTTAGATAAAACTGACAACTCTTGCACTTTAGTCACAGTTTGCCTTCTGTTGTCTCTCTACTATCTATCCTATCTTAGTTTTCTGTACCTTCTATTGCAGATTAGTTACAAATTTTGAAAATAGCAGAGGAAAACTTTTATAGCAAAAGACAAACTATACATCTCACTTTCAGTAAGAATGGGAGATCCATTTAATTGTGTATATTTATTTTCATTCTTGCTGAAATGCACATTTCTATTAGCAATGCAGCTGAAGCAGACAAATACAATAACTGCACCAATGTGCTACTTTGCAGATTTTTTTTTACATTTTCTTGTTCATTCGAGAAAGGTACATGAGAACAAAACAATCAGTACTCTTTCAAATGTACGTCTGGAAATGTTTTTTGTCAGCACTATGGGTAGACAAAACTTTATATACCTCAGATACTATTTGTTTGCCTCTACAAGACTGTATGGTTGCCAGAAATCAGGAAAGAGTGAACTGTGTGCAGAATACGTCTTACAATAAGGGGTAAAATGCTACCTTTATAAATATTTTTCCTGTGCCGCTTTTGGTAACATTCTTTTGGGCACGAGCTCAAAAAGAAATTCTGGCCTGCTGTTTTAGATTGATAATGGCCCTGAAAATAAATAGTCCTGTGTTCTATCATGAGCTCTCCCATAAACATTCACCATGTTAAAAGAAAAATGTGTTTCAAGTTGTACTACTAGGAAGTCCATATGTCTAATCTGAACAGCACAAAGTTTCAAAATTAATTTTCTGTCTGGCCTTGAAATTTTGTAATGCTCTTCAAAGCTCACTTTTGAGAATTTAGCATTGAAAATACACATTTGTTTGTTCCAGAAACACAGACGTTTCACTTATTATATTTCAGATTTTTATATTATATAACATCTTTTAATCAAGATTTTAGGAATAAACCACATCTCATTAAACAAACAGGCTGGTACTAAATGCAATCTTACCTATTCCAAGTTACATTTTGCCAAGTATTTTCCTTCCTTTATCAGCAGAGGGATTGCCTTATATTACAGGAATATAAAATGTTAGCTTGTAAGATGCAAATTAATTAACTTGCATTCCCTCCCATCCACTCAAATGAGAAATGACAGTCCCATTAAGTAATTTTAGATAGAAAAGTTCGTAGTGATCAAACTAATTACTCAAGAGTATGAAACTACTTAAAGCTTCACTTTCTTCCTGTCTTTCTGTGCCTATAGTGCTAATCAGACCTGTTCATTCAAATGTTAAGGAATCTATTGCCATTTCTGGCAGATTTCCCAATGCAGATGTCCTCCTGAGCACTGGCCATCGCTCATTACTGTTCTGAGTGTAATGGTGTGAGGCTATACCAGGTAATATGTATGTACCAGTGCTGTCCTATGTGCCACATATAATCACTAAATCTGTCATACTTTGTTCTTTAGCTTTCGGACATAGGAGGAAAGAAAATGCAAACCTTCATACACTCTTTTTTTTCATTACACCTATGTATATGCTGGATTTCAAAACAAACTGAAAAAAGACAGCTGCATTTAACACATTCAGCTACTGTTTTCCCTTCGTCTGTTACTTATGCTATTCTTAGTATGATGATCTACATAATGTTTCTCCATGCCTAGGTGGACTGAGACACAAAACGGTGGCATCCTTGCTTCACCACTTAGCGGACTAAAAATATGTTGATTAAGCTGTAAAAGTTCCGTATGGTACTCCTGGCTTGCAAAACAGAAGTATTGGTCCACATCATGACCTGTTTGGCCTACCCAGGCCTTTGATTGGCTGCTGCACTAGCAGCTGCTAAAACACTGCAGGGGTTGGGGTAAGACAGAATGAAGAACTGCATTACTACATGGCTGAATGTTAAGACCCTGAAAACAAGTACCTCAGAAGCAAGACCTAATGTTTCGTTTTCTTCACTGTATTCATGTCAGACATGTCTGAAGTAAAAGAAAGCAACCTGAAAATATTTATGGAGAAAGTCAAAAAGAAGACTTATGAAGGCTGACCAAGTAGGCAAAAAGATGGCATCTGAAGTTCATTACAAACAGATGCAAAGTTCAGCACTTGGTCCACAACAGTTCTATTACAAGGCATTGGCTAGGGGAGTGAATACCTCCCAACATCTTTGTTCAAGAACTTTGGACAAAACCAGAAATAATGGAGAAACAAAGGCCTTAAAATATGGACATTTTTTTTTTTAAATACTACTGCAATTAACTTAAAGAGTTAATAGAACAATAGCTTTTGCTGGGCGACTCTGATGTTGTCTGACTGCCTTTGATTTTTCCACTCATTAATCCTATCATTATTGTGCTTTTAAACTTGGTGGCTTTAAAGCTAACTGCCCCTACTACAAGTTTCATCTCATCTGTTACTTCTACTGAACACTGAGAGATCACCTGAGAAGTCCCTCCCTTAGATCCTTAAATCTTGAGTTATCTTTTGTTTCAAACCATACCTCTCACTTAGCACACACTGCTGATTTCAGAGCATTATAAGTTCATAGGTACATAGGTGTGTACTAGGCTAATGGCCCTAGAGCCTTTACAAGCCTAGCCCATAGGATTACTATGGCATTGTGCCACCCAACCTTAGTTCCTAGTGCCTCTGTCGAGTAAAGTCAATGGAGTGATCCCTGGGGTGAATTTTCTATTTCCCATCCACTCATCAAGATTTCTCTTGAAGAGGGCCAGTGAGGTGCTCTGCTTGACATGTATGGGACGTCTGTTCCATACCATGGGCAGTCTCTGGATTATGAACCTGCCCTCCCCCCCCCGAGCATATTCTGTTGATAGTGGTAATGAGGTTGAGGTCTCCGGAGAGTGTAGTGCAGAGGGATTGGGATTTATTTAGATGTAGCATTTCTAACAGAGCTGGGTCAGACATGGCTTTGTAAGTCAAGCAGAGATCACCTCTAAGTAGACGATATGAGACAGAGAATAGTTGGAGTATTTTTGAGTCTGTCCATATAGGACAAATGTTTAAGGTTCAGGATAATCTTTGTGAGGTACTTTTGTGGCCTCTCTAGTTGTTGCAAGTGTTTAGTGAGGTACATGCCAAATGGGGCATTGTTCTCAATGACTGTCCTAATGAGGGAAGAGTAGAGGGAGACAATGACCTCTTTCTTCCTGGATGGAAAACCCTTAGTAATGTGATGTACCACATAGAAGGACATTCTGGCCATTGTGGCAACGTGGTGGTCAAAAGAGAGGTTGCTGTCAACCTGTGTTCCCAGATCTCTTATAACACCTTCTGTGTTCAGTGGACTACCATAGATGTGGTAATTTATGGGAATCAGATTTTTTCCAAAGGGGATGATGACACATTTTTTGGCACTGAGCTTAAATCCATGGTTCTGACACCAGTCGTCGGTCTCAGTGAGGCCTTTTTATAACATGTCAACATCACTTGGTGAGTTAATAATAGCTCCCAACTTGCAATTGTCTTCGAACTTTGTCAGCCATATTCACTTCGTGTTGGCCTGGACTTCAGAAAAGTAGATACCAAACAGGAGAGGACCCAGGACCAAACCCTGTGGGACTCCACTTGTGTCTGGTCGGCAGTCTGACTTGGAGTCAGCTACATTCACACTGGGGGGCCAGTTTGCAACCCACTTAGAGATATAGGGGTTGATGCCTAGCTTAGCGAGTTTTTCTATGATTCCTGAGTGGGGAATGGTATCAAAGGCCTTGGCCAGATCAATGTAGGCTGTATGAACCACCTTGACTCAAAGAAGTTGAGCAGGCATGATCTAGCCTTCACAAAACCAAACTGTGTGTGATCCATAGATTGGAGATTCCCTATATCCTTGTTTATTAGATCCATGATGATTTGCATATCCGACTTGTCAGGCTAATGGGGCAATAGTTCCCAGGGTCACTCCTCATTTGTGGAGAGAGATGACTGTAGCAGTGCATCATTCGGTAGGAACAAAGCCTGAGGTGAGGCTGTGATTGAACAGGCCACATGGGTGAGGTGCCAGTTCACTCTGTAGTTCATGTAGAACACAACCTGAGATATTGTCAGGTCCCATAGAAGCTGTATTCTTGGCCTCAGACAGTGCTGTTTTAACCTTTGCCTGGCAATCTACTGGTATTGTGACTGGTCCTTTGGGGGGGTAGAGAGGTAAAGCTGGCACTGCATTTGTTGGCCAGTATATTGGCAATATCTGTTGGCTCGGTATAGGAGGTACCATTATGCAGTAGCTCAGAGCAATTATGGGCATTACTATGGAGATTCTTTACATAGCTATAGAATGCCTTGTAGTTGTCTTTACTATCTGCTGCAATTCTGTTTTCAAAGCTAGCAGTACAAGATTTGATGAGGGATCTCAACTTTTTGTTGAGGCTGATAAGGGAGCTTTTCTAGTCTTGGGACTTCACCTTATTCCACATCAGTTTCCTCCTTCTGTTGTAGAATTTGTTTATGGCAGGGGACCACCAGATTGACCTACTTTTTTGGAGGAGAGCATCTTGGTTCTATTGGGTATGGCGAGATCCATGCATTTGTGTATGTGTCCATACAGTGCATTGGTGTATGATTTGGTAGTCATGCAACTATTCTCCATTTGCATGGGTGCCGTGAAGTTAGCCTCCTCTGTTTTAAGGAGCCCAAAGTTAGCTTTGGAAAAGTTTTTCATAGTGGTTACCTTTGTGTGTGTGTGGGGGGGGGGGTAGGGGGTGGGAGGGATGTGGATTTCCAAGGTGATTAGTTTGTGGTCGGATCTAACCAGGGAGGAGTTGACTATTGGTGCAGAGCAATGGTCGCCAATGTTAGTAATGACCAGGTCAAGGATGTTGCTACCTCTAGTGGGGGTAAGAATGAGCTGGTCCAGGACATTGGAATTAATGAATTCCAGCAAACGTTGGGCAAATGTATTGGTACATGAGTAGTTTTCCCAGTTAATGGAGGGGTAGTTGTAGTCACCCAGTATGACAGTGCTAGGTTGGACCCTAATATTTTCCAGGGTGCTTAGGAACGTGGAGTGTGAGTCTTGGGACATGGTTATGGACCTATAGTAGGCTACAACCTGAATTTCTGTCTTACCCAATGTTAGCTGCACCTGAAGTATCTCAGATGTGTTATGTTGGGCTACCAGTCTGGAGGTGTGCGCATCCTTTATAAATATGGAAACACAACCGCCTTTGGAGTTTTGGTCCAAGTTCTGGGGCCAAAAGGTGTGGAATGAGTTATAGCCTGGTAGTGCAGGGGTGCTTTCTGCTGCCTTGAACCAGGTCTCTTTTACGGCACAAATGTCAATGTTCTCCATTTTAAGGAGTGCTTCAAGTGAGTGCATTTTGAGATTTAGACTTCTAGCATTGAGCAGCATGACCCTCATATTGCATTTGTTTGTAGCTGTTATGGTGGTAATTTGGTCTTTGGAGCACCACCTAAAAAAGGCACCATAGGAACTATAGGAGTGGCAAGAGCCTTGGCCAGTATCCGGAAACCCAGGGGTGACAGATGCAGGCCATCTCTGGCAAAGCATCAAGGTCTGTCAATCATGTTAGCCCAGGCAGATACTGGATCCCCTTAGAATGACACCAGAAACTTAGCCAATTGTTGAAATCAATCATTTTCTGCTTGACTGTGGTATAATTCTGGGTGATGGTAGGATCCTGCTCAGGGCTAGGGTCATACCTGCTTGGGCTACAAAAACCAAGAGCTCCTCCATGTCTCTTTTCATGTAGTCCAGGGAGGTACAGCTCAGATCACTCACACCCACATGTACTATGACAGAGTCATATTTCTACCTGTTGTTGAGGAACCTGAGTAAATGCGTTATGTGGCGGATCCTGGCGTCTGACAGGCAGCTAACTGTTACTTTCTCCTTATTCAACCTATTGAGTGGAACATCAGTGTGCTTCACTATTGAGTCACCTATGACTAGTGTGTTGGGCATGCTGTTTTGCCTTAGGGGCTTTGGTTGAGTGGCACACTGTTTAAGAGGGTTATGTGTTTCGTAATTAGTGTTATGTTGTGGTGGTCGAGTGCGTTTCTGCCTTGAAGGTCTCTGCTGTTTGGGTAGATTTTTATTGAGCGCCTCCGCGAAGGTGGGTGCGTGGTTTGTGTTTTTAAGTGAAGGCAGTGCTGGTGTGTGTTCTGGAGGGCTATGTGTTACATGTGGGGTGGTGCAAGTGTTGACCTTCTCTTGACCAGCTATTCTAGTCTTGGCTGGAAAGTGCGTGGCTTCCAGTTTGGATATATAAGTGTGTCACTTGCAAGTCTGAGTGTTGGGAGGTAAGAGGAGAGGGTTGTCAGCGTACATGAGGCAGTTGCTACATTGCCTCAGGATGGCCAAGTTCACCAGGTTAATAGGAGAAAGCATAGGGAACTGACCTTTAGACATGCCCAGAGGGGTGGGCATTAATAATAAGTACCAGAGCAAACCTTAACATCTGGTACTAGGTTACCAATTTTGTCTCATGCATTCAAAAGAAATGATAAAGCAGTGTATGGGTTCAAAATATTTATTGTATATAAACATTGTCAGGAACTTTAATTAGAACTTCTATATTCAAGTTAACTGATTCACACATTACTTCAAACATGCTCGCATGTGCATCATTCATGACTACATTCACTCTGGCTGACTGTACAAAATGGCCCTTTTCTGGCACATGCTGAGTATTTATATATGCATGTGCTGAGTGCTATGGTTGCTGGTAAAGTACAACATGCAGAGTGATTTACAGCCTCCCTTTTAATGAGAGAAAAACAATTCCCCCATATTTACCACATCAATGACATTTCAGCAACACACTGATCTCATGTCCAAGCCTTTAAATATTTTGTATTTAGCCTACAAACTCTCCCAGCTCTGGATACATTAAAGTTCTGTTGAGACTTCACAGGAGAAATTTTCCTTGGGGAACTGTTTAACAAGGGAACATCTGAAGACACTGCTGAACTATTTACAGGAGTAGATGACACAGAAAGCATGCTGTCCTCTGAAATTGGAAGAGAAATAGGTGTGGATACATTTATAGGACCAGAGTCATTGGCACAGGCAATCTGCTGTGTCATAGGTTCGGCAATAGGCAGTATGTGTCTTCGGTTACGTCTGAATTCCATTCCTTCAGATTGAATGATATACAATATTGGTTCCTCACTAACATTTTTGATAATACCCACTTGGCTCTATCCTTTGGTTGTTTGCATCTTTTCAATTTCTCTTTGTCTTAGTGGTCTAAAAGGTTTGCTAGACTTATCATAGTATGACTGTTATGACTGACATTTCTTCAAATGTTGTGTTTTGATCACTTTGTTTTTCTATGTATTTGGAATTAATAGTTGCTTACTGATTGGTAAGGTTATTCTCATCTGTTTAGACAATAATCTCTGAGTAGGTGAACCAAGCAAATTATCTCGGGGAATGTTTCTAGAAGGTTAATAAAAGTGTCAGTACCATCTCTCTTGGATTTCTCTAACAAACATTTCATACTTTGAACTGCACGCTTGGTTAATCGATTGGACTGTGAATACTCAGGACTACTAGTAACATGGACAAAATCCCAAGACTCAACAAATTTCTTAAACTGCTGACTTGTAAACTGTGTATCATTGTCAGATACAACTTTGTGCAGGCTACCATAGACAGAAAAATATCTCTCTTCAATTTTGTAATGACAGTGAAAGATGTTAGATTACGAAGAAGGCCAATTTCAAACCAATATGAGTAAGAGTCTACTAACACTAAGTAATGTTGACCGTTCCATTCAAAAATATTAGCAACTGTCGACCGTGGTAATTCAGAAATCTGTTTTGTTGTTGCGGTTTAGTACTATTGCAAACAGAACATGCTAGAGTTTCCTTCTCTATATCTTTTGAAATAGAAGGCCAGAATACTATGCCTCTTGCCCTTCTTTTGGTAGAATCAGTACCCAGGTGTCCACAATGTAAAATCTTGATATATTCCTGTTGCAATGCTGTAACTATAATAATTACTTTAGGACCTTTCATGATGATTGCATCTTTCATCAGGAGCTCATCACAGTAAGGCAAATACTTCTGGATGTCTTGTGGTAGACTGGTTTGTCACAAGGCCATCCTTGTCTAATAATATGTGTCAGCTTCTGAAGCACAGGGTGTCAAGCTGTGTGATTTCTGAGCTCATCAAGAGATGAAGAGAAAAAATCTCTGACTTCCATCACTTCCAAGTCTGGTTTCTCATTATCATATTCTGTTGTTTGTCTGGGTGCCCTTGACAAAGCATCAACAAAGTATAGATATTTTCCTTTTGTGTAGACAATATTGAAACTGTACTTTTGCAATTTTAACATCATGCATTGCAGGTGTGCTGGGGCTGAATGCACTGGCTTTTTTAGAATTGTCACTAGAAGTTGGTGATCAGTCTCTATTTGAAAAGGTTTGCCATAAATATAATCATGGTAATTCGAACATGCAAACTACTGCCAAAAACTCTTTTTCAATTTGCGCATACCACATGTCAGTTTGGGTTAAGGTTCTGGATGCAGAGGCTACTGGTATACCTTCTTCAAAACATGCTGCACCAAGACTATACTTAGAAGTATCACATGAAAGATTTGCTGGCTTGTGAACATCATAACATTTTAATGTGGGAGGACTGGCAATTTTCTGCTTCAGAATGTCAAATGTTCTTTGGTGTTGTTCTAACCAGGACCAGTTTACATTTTTGCATGTCATCTCATGCAGCAGTGCTGAAAGTTCACTCAGGTCTGGGATGAATTTTCCTAAATAGTTGACAATACCTATGAAATCTTGCAAAGATGTGACATTGTCTGGAACTTGCACCTCAAGAATTGCTGCCTGCTTAGACAGATCTGGTTGCAAGCCAGAATTAGTAAACAAATGAACCACATAAGTAACTTCTCTGGGCTTGGGTTTATATTTCTGAGGATTCAGTTTAAGATTGATTTCACATGCACTGTCTAGAACATTTTGAAGGTTTCTATCATGCTCATCTTCACCACTGTCTCCTGCAATAATGTTGTCTACTATGATAGCGCATAGTTAACCAGATAACATTTGTTCTCTTGCACATTGATATACTTCACTGGCAGAATTTATCCCAAATGACATTCTCAAAAATTTGTACCTTCCAAATGGCATACTGAAAGTAACTAACAATGACTTGTAATCCAGTAAAATTTGCTAAAATGAACTTTTTGCATGTAAGACTGAAAAAACAGTGGCATTTGGCATAACAGCTGCTACTTCATATACTGTACACATCAGATGATGAGGATGTTTAAGCTCTTTATTTGAATCTCTCAGATCAATACATATTCGAATATCATCTGAGCTTTTTATGAGCTACGACCATGGAGGATACCCATTCAGTCAGTTCTTTTACTGCAGTTATCACACCTAAATTCACCATTTTGTCTAGTGCTGTTTTTGCTTTGCTCTGCATTGCTACTGGAACCTTCCTTGCTGGTTGGACAATAGGGCTTACTTCATAGTTTAACCTCATATAATATGTGACTGGCATCTTGCCAAGGTCATCTTTGAAAATATCAGCATATTCACGAAAAATATTCTGTGTAAAACTATCATGGCTGTTCAGAATTATATGGTGGACTTCTTTGTTAAATGAAATCAGTCCCATTCTCAAACTGTCTTTGAGGCCTAACAATGACTGCACGTGTCTTTTGACTGTGTAAAACTGTAAGTCTTAGCTGTTGCCAGCAGAATGGCATGTGAGAACTACAGTATCATCAGTTTGGTTTGAATCTCTTCATCACCATAAGTTGCACACTTTGCCGAATCAAGTTTTTCACCAGCTTTTACTTTGGCAAACATTTGTGCTGATATAACATTGCACTTGGGTCCAGTATCTACTTTAAGCTCTACCGGTTTTCCATTAATCCGAACAGTACAAAAAATGTCACCCTTTGCTGCCAGCTGATAGTCAACTGTATTAACTGATTCATCAATCACAGAGACACCATCAACATAGAAAGTGTGCTCACAGCTTTCTACCTGACCTACTTGCTTCTTCAGATGTTCTCTTTTAATAAAAGAATGTGCCACTTTTGACTTGCAAAGCCTTTTGAAATGATTCCATTTTTTTTATCTTTGTGACATTGCTCTCCAAAAGCAAAGCACTTTTCTTGTTTAGGTTCATGGTTACATCCACAATTATTACAGTTAACAATGAGGTTTGAGGTGCCAAACAACCTTTTTGGTTTATAGTTCGGGTTAGGTGGGGGCACAATCTTTGGTTTATATTGATTTTTTTATCTTAGCTTTCTGTTGCACACTATCAACATTCACACTGTTAGATACTGTATGAGAGACAGCATGCATACTTCTCTAATTTGTAAACTTATTTGTGTGCTTTTCTGTAAGCTTGCATATTTGACATATCTCTATGTCTTTGCTCAACATTAAATTGCTATCTCGAAGCAAAATCTTTCTCACTGCATCATTAACACCACACACAAGTCTGCCCTTTATCAACTCATCTCGCAAATCACCAAATCTACATGTTTTAGCTTTTTTTTCTCAAGTCAGTAATACATGCTGCTGTAGTTTCACCTGGCTCTTGACTTGTGTAAAATATGTGCCTTTCCATGGTAATATTCATTTGAGGGTTACACATTTCTCTAAATTTACATTTTAACCACTCAGGGTCTTCTCGCATTTCAGCCTGTATCAGAATATAACATTTTTCCCCCAACCCTACATACATAACAAGTACATACACAAATGAGAGTTCCCTCTCAATGGCTTACAAGCCGACTAAATTAAGAAGTATGAATGCCTTTGTACATGCGACTTTATCAGAAAAAGCAGCTTGTATGAAAATATCATATTCTTGTTTACTCTCCAATTTTCAGCAATATTATTATCAAACACCAGTAGTTCAGTTTTGAAAAATCCCTCTGCCATAACAACAAAATACGTTTAAGCATAAGCATAGACCAGGTACTTGTAATTATGTTCGAATGCACAACAGTGTCTTTGAAAAGGCTTCACTTTGACACTGTAAACACTGCGATCATTCCAGAAACTTCAGACTCTTCAAATAGCTTTAGTTAATGTAAAAAAGTTATGAAAAAATAGTAATTTTAGCCCTTTCATACATCTTAAACATTTCAGAAGTTATTTTGAACACTTTCATACTTATTTTGAATACTTTTATCAGTATGTCAAAATTTCAGACATTTCATGTATCTAGGTAATTATTTTGAATGTCTTGAATGTTTTGCCATGCATTCGGCAACTGAAAAATCACTTAAACAAATGTATGTACTTTTGAATAACTGCTGACCTGTTTGCAAGTTCACTCTGGTATATTCCCCCAGTTCTGTGTGCTTCATTGCTTTGTGTTGCTTCAACTTCGGATTCCATCTGACATTATGTCATTTTAGTCATGCCGCTTCTGACACCATGTTGCTTTAGACATGCCACTTCTGACACCATGTTGAGTGTCTCATGCATTCAAAAGAGACAATAAAGTCGTGTATGGGTTCAAGAAATTTATTCGACATAAACATTGTCAAGAACTATAATTAGGACTTGTATATTCAAGTTAACCGATTCACACATTACTTCAAACACACTCGCAAGTGCATCTCCACTCATGACTGCATTTACTCAGGCTGACTGTACAAAATGGCACTACTCTAGCACATGCTCAGTACTTATACATGCATGTGCTGAGTGCTATGGTGGCTGGTAAAGTACAACATGAACAGTGATCTACAACTAGTGAGACTAGAAACTTCATTACAGGAATCAGTTTGGGATTATTGCTTCTGTTTACTCCTGGTGAGAGAAGGAGCAGAGGGACATTATTTTGTAACATGCCTAGAGATTACTAATCACTGTTAAACCTGAAAATGTGTTCTTATGAGTCAACATGGGATTAATGCCCTGCTTTGCTCCTGGTAAGAGAAAGAGCAGAGGGAGTTTGGTCCTTTGCAGCTCTCTGACATGCCAGGGTGTATGGAACTTAGTGACTGATCTGGTTGCAGTTTTGTTGAGAACCTCTTCAGGGCCCTTGTGCAGCATGGCTTTCTGTTATGTCCATCTGCTGTAGGTTCTATCCAAGGTATCTGCTAAAAGAAAACAACAGTAAGTCTACTGAACCCATAAATGTCTGGGTTAATACTGCTTCTCAGGAAGCAGCCTGGGACTAGTGCTACGCTTTTGCTGAAGAGAAGGAGCAAAATGCACTTTAAATAATTTTAGAGCACTGTTGTTTTTGCCACTAAATTTAAACTGCTCAATTCTGCATTCCTGCCTATTTGAAGTGTTTGCCACTTGAGTTTCTGTTGAGTTCCTGCACTTTCATCTTTAATTTTATTGTTTAAATTGAGTATTTACTGCACTTCTGGGCTCTATAATGATTTAAAGTTAACAGGGTTTAGTCTGCACGCTAGTCACAGTGGAGAGCAGTCTGGTCTTATTCAGTACTGAAAATCCCTGAGGAAACCTTAGAGTTGGTTTATTGCCATTGGCCAGAGGGCTATTTTGCTTGTTTATTGCTTTTTAGAACCTGTATAAAGGTGTTGCATTTGCATGAGGCTTGGCATCATGCAGCAGTGGTTAGTTAGCAGTGTCCTGTATTGATGGAGGCACTGAGACCTGACATTTTCCTATAAAACTACCTCTGAAATTTCCTCAGTACTTAGTTGCAAAAGGCAACTTGTTTGCAGATTAAGTAGCACCTACCCTCAAGTTTAATTTAAGTCTTGGTTCTTTGCCATCCTCTCCAGCTGTAAAGCCCTCTTGTACCATCCCCACTGTAGGTCATGTAATAATGATCTGTGACCATGGATATGCACTTTCCTACTACCTCTGCAGCCTGTTTGGTGGATATGGGCATCCCAATGTAAAGTACAAACTGTCTGGTATTTACTGACAACCACCTAATTCTTAAACAACTGATATGGTATGTCAGAAATGTAGTTTCACAAAGTCACTGGATGGAAGGCTCTGACATACAAGCACTTATAATACCAAACAGGTTGTCAGAAGCACACATTGTACACCCATCACACATAGTATGGACCAGATACATAGACTCAGATAAGGCAAGGTTCTTAAATGTAATCTTCCTAGTACAATAAGTATGAGCAACATTCAACCTCAAAAACAATCTGCCAAAGCAACACCCACCATGACACATACAGCCACCTCTCATGGCATCTCAACTTTTAAACCTGTAAGGTAATGCACCATACAACCCAGTATTTTGGTCATAGGAGACTCCATTGAAGATGATCCATTCACCAGACCGAGTAAGGAGAAAGTCATGGTCAGTTAACTATCAAGGTCCAGGACCACCACATTGCATGCACTCACACACACTCAGGTCTTTGAGCCACAATTACTAGTATAACTCAGCCATAGTTCATGTGATGTAAATGACCTAAGCCATACCTCCCTGAATTATGTTCAGAGATTCATGATGGAGCTCTCTATGTGTCCAGGCAGGTATGAGCCTAGCATTGAGAAACATTCCACCTTTTCTGAGGATGATGCCAGAATACAAACAGAAGATAACTGACTTTAGTAATTGGCTTAGATTTTCTTATCATTTCAAGGGAGTATAATATTTGTCAGCCTGGGAGGATATAGTTGACAGACCATGTTGCTTTGTCAGGGGTGGTCTGCACCTGTCCCTTCTAGGGTTTTGAATATTAGCTAAAAGCTTGCCTACCTCATAGCACCTTGTTTAGACACTGGCAACCTCATAAACTATCTGACATAGCAAAACTAGCCAAAGAAAATATAAATGAATTACCTCTCAATGCCCACAGTCTAAACATGAAACTCCATTCCCTGAAAGCTCTCCTAACCCAGGAGAATGTAGACATCTGTGTAGTCACTGAGACAAGTTTTAAAGCTGTGGGGGCACCCTGGCAGTACAGGGATATAATGCTTTCCACATATTTAGACCAGCTACTGCACAAGAAGGGACAAAAGGTAAAGCCATCCCAATTTACATAAAAAAAAAAAGAAAAGAAAAAAAAAAACCTCAAGGCTGGTCAAATAGCATCACATGATTGAGATTCTCCAAATCCAAATTTCCAGAGGTGGTCTCATACCATATTTTTGCAAGCTATTGGCCCCCCTCTATGACCCAGAAACCAATAACACATATTTAAATGCACTGAAGACACTCTCCATTCAATCAAAAACCATATTTATGGACGAGTTTAACTACCCAAGTACAAACTTGGAATAATACACAACCCTAAACATGGCCTAGAGATTCCTGGACTTTATAAACACAAACACTCTAAACCAGCTAGTCTGTACACCCTCTAGGGGTGCTAACATCCTTGATGTGGTCCTCAAAAACATGAGATAATGTGGGAGGTCCCCCAATGTAATTTCCTTGCTGGTTAGATTGGACCATAAAGCTGTCTCCTTTGAAATAAAAATAAAACCCGGGACCCCAGCTAAGCCTGGAACCTTTAGAAATTATTCTAAGGCAAATTTGCTAGATCTTACTACTAAGTAATGACAACCTACAAAAATTTCAAGCTCCAACAAACCCTGAGAACACCACTCCCTATGAAGAATCCTGCACAAGAACCCTGTTCAATCGTGTTAATGGCTGCATAATGAGAGTTATACCTATCCAAAATAAGCACAGAACAAACTCCAAAAACAAGCCACCCTAGTGGAATGAGGATGGGAGTTGATATAAATGTTAAGGTGTTTTCCTCACAGATACAATGTACAGGGTTTGATTCTCACCTTTGAAAGGGAAATTGGCTAGGCTTAAAAGGATCCACAAGGGCAACTAGTCTAGTACTTAACCTATGGACCAATGAACATTGATAGATTATATTACAAAAGGATGTAAATCTGGCTAGAAATAGGAAGTGCAAATGGCCAGCAAGGTAAAAATTCCTCATCAATCTAAACAAGCAATTCAGGGGCTACTCAAGTCTACTAAAACAAAATATGTGGTAAAAATAGTCTACCAGCCCAAGGACAATCACAAGGCATTCTTCAGCTATATGCACAAGCTCAAGTGTAACTCACAACACTGTGCTAAAGTAATTGTTAGTGAAGCTTCCTATATTGAGCTATAAAATATAGCAATTCTACTGGCCAACAAATTTAGCTCCAATTTTATCTCCCTCTCCCCTCCCTAGAAACCCCTCAGGAAACACCCTCTACCATAACCCACAACTATCACTAGGATACTGGTCCTCAATACGCACTCCAAAGACAGAAATACTACATTGATGGGCCCTGATAATATCCCAGAATGCCTCAACTGCATGAAACAGGACTTAGCAGGCCCACTAAAATCTTTATTTAACCACAGCCTCTAGACAGGCTTCCTGTCAAGTGAATGGAGGACTGCAACTATTTCTCTGCACAGGGATGAGCCTTTTATGCACTTCGGTAACTACGGATCCATAAGATTGACAAGTCTTATATGCAGAACAATAAAAAGAATTATCATGGAAATGATAGAAAATGACATATGAAACCTTCAGATTCCGGATCCAATCAACTTTGGTTTTGTCAAAGGCAGGTCATGCCTACTCAGCCTGGTAAACCTCTTT
Source organism: Protopterus annectens (assembly GCF_019279795.1). Taxonomy (NCBI): domain Eukaryota; kingdom Metazoa; phylum Chordata; order Ceratodontiformes; family Protopteridae; genus Protopterus; species Protopterus annectens. The sequence continues at coordinate 711,644,751 of NC_056729.1, forward strand.
GAAAAGTTCAGCAAAGCAATGGATAAGGACAAAATGGTGCATACTGCCTAACTTGGTCAAAGCATTCAACACGATTTCCCATTCAGACATTGTACACAAACTCACAAAATTAGGGATAAACCCCTATGTCATCTGCTGAATAGCCATCTGTCTCAAAGCTCAGGCTCAAGAATTTAGCATAAGGGAGTCTACAATCACAAAATTTCTAGTCACTAGTGGAGTCTCTCAAAGCTTAGTTCTGGGCCTACTCCTTTTTAGCATATACTACTCTAAAGTAAATGCCAGCATCAAGGACATCTGGCTGACCAAGTCTACCAATGATTGCAAACTTGGTGCAGTCACAGAATCCCCTAAAGATGCAGATACCCTCCATTCAGACTGACACAAACCAATAACTGGTGCCAGTGCCATTAAGTAAAAGGTGACTACTCCTGAAAAATACCACATTGATAATACACCCCTAAGAGAAGACCCAGTTGTCAGGGATTTGGGAATGCATGTAAATTGTAACTTGGCCTTTGATCATCATTTGTCTATTGTTATAAGGAAATCATTGTATGTTACCCAAGTCATAAGCAAGGGTAAGGCATCTAAGTCCAGTGATGTGCAAATATTCCTCTGTACTCAGCCTTCATCAGACCAATCACTGAGTAAAATGCTCCTGCGGTTGCACAAGTCATAAGCAAGGGTATAGCATCAAGGTCCAATGATGTCCAGATATTCATCTGTACTCAGCCTTCATCAGAATAATCACTGAGTAAAATGCTCCTGTGGTATGTGTTCCAACCAGGCATATGGAACAACTGGAATGACCACTGAGTTTACTCACAAAAAGAATACAGGGCATAAAAAACATGTCCTATGCAGAATGCCCCAAACCCCAACCCCTGTACTTGGCCTCATACAGACTGCTGATAGGCAATCTATGACTGTCTTACAAATCATCCCCTGAGTCCACTCTTATGGACCTGCTGCACATCCACAAAACAAATAACACCAGAATTACCCAATCTAGGGAAGTAAAGTTTTTCTGCAAAATAAATAGGACATGTTGGATGGACAGGAAAGTATCTGAGAGAATAAAGCTTCTGTAGAACAGGTTTCGCATCCATGCAAAGAATTTTTTCCTAACCCATTTCAAATATAAACTGGACCAGTAAATTGGGAACTGGAAATTAACCCCTGGACAGGTACCTATGTCTCCATTAGATAGAGTCAGCCGGTAAATGCTTGATCACCCCATGCCCAAACCTACATATACTTATTAAAATAACCCTAGGGTACCAAAATTTGTCAGATACATTTAGGAAACATGGCTAGGTTGAAAATGCCCCATGGGGCTATTATCCTAGTAATCTCTTATGAACCTATTTATTAGCATATATTTTCTGACCAATAAGAAGCTTGAAACTCTAATATCTGGCATTACTGATTGTATTTCTTAGTTGTTTTAGTGATTTATTAGAAAATCAAACATTATTTTGAAGGGCAGGGCAAAAATATGAAGCGAAGTCAGGGATCTTCTGCAAAATCAGGGACAGTGGAACTGATGACAAATGAGCAGAAAAAGGATTATGGCTATTGAGTGCACCTAAACAAGACCATAAGGAGCAGAGTGAGTGGGCCGTGGGCAGCAGCAAACAGAATTGTGGTGTCTGGACTAAAGAATTAAATAAATAATGCCTCCATTCTTCTAGACTACAATCATACCAGACGTTGCTAAATTATGTCTAGTTCTGCATACTGTTCAATGGAAGGCATGCTAGGCTGCTGGAAAGAGTCCACAGAAAAGTCACTAGAAATATGGGATGAATGGATGGGAAAGGGTAAGACTAGGGACTGAGACAGATGGAGCTCTTCTCAACAGATAATTAGGATAGCTGGGAGATATATGAGTGCATATGTCAGGAAGATATGAAGAGATGACTTAGTGCAGGAAGGATTAGAGAAGAAAAGAAAACGGCAAGCTGACTGCAGCTGTCAATTTCTTCATGGATCCACAGAATGTTTCTTCAGAGACAGGGTTGTTATTATATCAACTGTTTGTTTATAAGAGCAGTATTTAAAAATTCTCCCTATTTTTCGGTCTTTGTCCCCTCATCATTTATGGCACTGTCAAGATTTCTTTCTCTAAAAAGCTCCAAAAGTCACAAAAGACTGAACACTGCTGGAGTCAAACACCTTCTGTTTATTTAAAACACCAAACACATAAAAGATGAGCGCTTTCGGGCCTCTGCCCTTCATCAGATAAAGCTTCTCACATAGTCCAAACAATTTAAAATACATGTTAACCAATGAAATTCAGTTAAAAATCAATGAAAAACCCGCCTATTTTTAAGGGCGGGTTTCATGGGAATGACTTCATTGAGCCCAGGACTCCTATGTGCCATAAGTTCAACAATCCATTTAGATTCAGCTAGTTCAGTCAGCTGTTTAATGTCACCCCCTCTTTTACTCAATCTCACATTCACTATCACTCTGAATTTAAAACCATGTAAAGGATGGGCTTCCAGGTGTCTAAATAGTGCATTGTGCGTATCCCCATTCCTAATAGAAGAGAGGTGCTGTAGGATCCTGACCTTAAACATACAGTTAGTCTTGCCTACATAAAACTGGTGCAGGAATGACACTCTGCCAAATAAACCACATTAGTGGTTCTGCAGGTGGCTCTCCCTTTCAGATTGAATGTCCTTCCTGTGACCGGATGTATAAAGACACTACTTTTGTCTATATGGTTGCAGGCTTTGTAGGACCCACAAGGGAAAGTACCCTGTTTGTTTGTGGGTAAACCAGCATTATTGGTCGATCTGGTATCATTGCACAACAGTTCCTTCAAATTTCTATTCCTTTTATAACTAAAACTAGGTTTATCACCAATGATGTTTTTCAAACTCATATCACTAGTCAAGATGTTCCAATTCCCTTGAATGAGTTTACATATATCACCAACATTGCTGCCATAAGTCAACATTAGCCTAAAATCCTTATTAACCATTCTGTGTGGGTCAACGTGTTCCCTAGCCATGGTTTATACCTATCCTTCCTGTGCCTTTTGCTAACATCCACCTTTTTATTAACCACCTGTCTATTGTAACCCCTGGTGTAAAAACATTCCTTCAGAGTGTCAACCTCTTGTTCAAACATGTCATCTTCCTTGCTTATTCTGGAAATCCTGGCTACTTGCCCCTGCACTATGTTGGAAAAAATGTGTCGTGGATGCATGCTGTCATAGGAAAGCAGAGTGTTTTTCCAACATTCTTTTCTGTATAAACCAGATGAAAAGCCTTCCTGAGTCAAGCATACCCTGACATCCAGAAAATCAACCTGTGTACATGAACTGTGAACAGTAAATTTCAGAAAAGAGGTGGTGGTATGTAGGTATGATACAAAATCCGCTAAGGAACTGTCATTGCCTCTCCAAAGAATAAAAATATCATCTACAAAATGCATATACAGTATGATATAGTCTTTCCACATCAAGTTGTTCAACACCTTGTTTCTTTCCCAATAAGATAGAACAAGGTTTGCATATGTGTTGGCACAGGGGGTGCCCATGGCTACCCCCTGTGCTTGCCTATACACTTGTTCCAATCCAAAAAAGATATTATTCTCCAACACCAGACTAAGCAAACCCACTATGGCTTCTATCTTCCGTGTGGTAGCACCCAGTTCAAGCAACAACTCTGAAACGGCATTTATGCCATATCCATTTCCTATAACAGTAAACAAACTCTGTATGTCCATGGTTACCATAAGTAACCTATCATCAAAAGCACCTGTATAAGCCCCTAAAGACTTCAAAAAATGACCTGTGTCTTTTAAAACATTATCCAATTTACTTAAATAGGGTCTCAACTCGCTCTCCAACCAAATGGAGATGTTTTCCGTCACCCACCCCCTTCCTGACACTATAGGTCTGAGGGGTGGGTCAGTCTCCTCTGACTTGTGTATTTTTGGAAGAGCTTTAAATACAGGTGTCACTGGTTTATCTATCCATAGAAATTTAAATAGATCTTCACCTATCAGATTACTATGCAGAAACTGATGTAAACCGTTGTGTACCCTATCTATCACTCCTTTCACACCCAAAGGGTTTATCGGAATATATGTGTTGTCATCCTGTAGTAACTCTCGCAACTTACGGTCATACCAAGGGGTGTCTAGGACCACTACAGCACCCCCCTTGTCCGCCATTCTAATGGTTAGGTCTGCATTGTTACCAAGATTATATAATGCTTTCCTTTGTGTAGATGTTAGATTATAAAACTTACTATGTGTCTCCATCTGAAAATAACGTATCAGATCTTGTTCGCATGCATTAATAAATAAATTCATAGCTGGTGAAAAGGGGGACAAAACTGCTTGGCTGTCTTAACGCATGAACACTCACTTCATTCACTCCAAAAATCTGTTTCAATGCTAAATTACGACGAAAGACCATTAGGTCCATTATAACTTCATTATATACACAAGACTTACTGGGCACAAATGTCAGTCCTTTATTTAAAACAAACTGTTCATCCTCAGATAAACTGTAAGATGAAAGATTAAAAATAATACCAATATTGTGCGTATCAGTCAATGTTGCAACCATATAGACAAAAGTAGTGTCTTTATACATCCAGTCACAGGAAGGACATTCAATCTGAAAGGGAGAGCCACCTGCAGAACCACTAATGTGGTTTATTTGGCAGAGTGTCATTCCTGCACCAGTTTTTATGTAGGCAAGACTAACTGTATGTTTAAGGTCAGGATCCTACAGCACCTCTCTTCTATTAGGAATGGGGATACGCACAATGCACTATTTAGACACCTGGAAGCCCATCCTTTACATGGTTTTAAATTCAGAGTGATAGTGAATGTGAGATTGAGTAAAAGAGGGGGTGACATTAAACAGCTGACTGAACTAGCTGAATCTAAATGGATTGTTGAACTTATGGCACATAGGAGTCCTGGGCTCAATGAAGTCATTCCCATGAAACCCGCCCTTAAAAATAGGCGGGTTTTTCATTGATTTTTAACTGAATTTCATTGGTTAACATGTATTTTAAATTGTTTGGACTATGTGAGAAGCTTTATCTGATGAAGGGCAGAGGCCCGAAAGCGCTCATCTTTTATGTGTTTGGTGTTTTAAATAAACAGAAGGTGTTTGACTCCAGCAGTGTTCAGTCTTTTGTGACTTTTGGATTTTCGATTTCACTTCATCTGACTGAACTTAGGTGAGGCACTGAACATTGTTTGTGACTTTCTCTAAAAAGCTGAGAGCTGTGGTGTAGCTGGGTCCAGCACAAGGTGACCAAGACAGTTGCCTAGGGCCCACTAGCCATGGAGGGGACCCACTAGCTGGGGGATGAGGGACTGCCACAAAAAACGTGCATTTGTTTTTTTTAAGAATGTGGTCTGCATGCAGTACATTAGTAGTGTCTGTACATGCGTCTGTGTGAGTTTTGGATTTAGAAATGCTGTTGTGGTTGTCACTGTTCCAGACAAATGTGGAGAATAGGTTTTTCCATCCTGAAATAATAAGTTATTAGAAAACATGTGTGTGTGTGTGTGTGTGTGTATGTGTGTGTGTGTGTGCGTGCGTGAGTGTGTGTGTGTGTGTGTGTGTGTGTGTGTGTGTGTGTGTGTGTGTGTGTGTGTGTGTGTAGGTGTGCGTGTGTGCATGTGTGTGTAAGATACCCATTTAGGGATAGTAGATTAGTTAACTCATTCAGGCTCAAACCCTGTACCTGAAGCTACAGGGCCCTAAAGCCAGAATCCTCTACACCAATTGCCAAAGTGTCATTTTTGGGAACTGTTGAGCTTCTGTGAATTTTGAAAGGCTGTCGAGCTTATGTGCATTTTCAAAAACTGTTGAATTTCTGTTTATTTTTAAGGAATGTTGAGCTTCTGTGCATTTTCAAAGAACAATATACTTCTGTGCAATTTCAAGGAATGTTGAATTTCTGACCATTTTCAAAAACTGTTGAGCTTTTGTGCATTTTCAAGGAATGTTGAGATTCCGTGCACTTTCAAGGAATGTTGTCTTTCAAGGGAAGAGAAGCCTACTGTTGCTCATGATAAGTCTGTTTTCAATGTGTAACTGTTTTGTTTAGCAAATGGCCACCATCAGTGTTTGTGCTATAACTTTTAAACACAGTGTTAGTAGCACAACAGGTCGCATACTTGCCTTTGGTGTAGAAAGCTGTAGGTTCTACTTCCACACAAAGTACTACAGGGAGTGCTGATATTGCAGTGTCCCCTTTAAGGGGGGGGGGTTGCTGCACTCCTGAATGTATCCTACTTTGGAAGAAATGCCTAGTAACTACACACGTGCTGCCTGTCTGATGTCATTCTCTATTGCAATATTACCAGCTTGCCATTTTATTTAATATACCAATGGCAGTTTATTTTTCAAGTGCAGCAGACACTGAATTTGTACTTGAAACGCTGAAATGTAAAGCTGTTTGCCAGCAGCAAACTCTTCATTAGTTATAGATTGCTTTAATGTGGAATTATTCAGATGAATTTTACTTCTACAGAAATTGTGTATATATTGACAGATATTAGTGTATTGTAATGACAGACGTTTGAGTGGACCTTTATTGTTGAACTATTCTGAAATGGGTAATTTTGTCAATATTGGTTCATATGTTTTGTTTCATTGTTTACTGAAAAACATGTTCAAACTTACACATTTAAAACAAGTGGTGCTGTATTATACAAGGAATATAATTTAATTCAATCATGGTATGGTGCATCAAAGGACACATGCATGTATGAATGGTACAAAAATGTGTGCAAGGGGTTTACAGTTTCAAACAGCCCAAAGATTAAATTACTCTATGCCTGGCCAGATACATTTTCTTTGAACGTGGGTTTCTATGCTGCTTCAATGAATGTGAGTTTCAAGGGCAGAGAAAGTTACAGTTCATTCTAAGTTTGTTTTCACCATGAGACTGATAGTTTTGTTTAGCAAATTTCTGTCAGTGTTTGTGCTATAAAATTTGAAATACGTGTTTTAAATAACTCTAATCATTGTAAAAGTAAGGAAGAAAATGGTGTGCATACTGAACCGGTTTGAACAGTGTTTATGGTAACTGGGGAGAAATAGCCAAGTAATGGGACACTGGAATGGCTGGGAAGGTTGGGGGAGCTGCTGTGGGGGAGGGGGGCTGATCCATCAACAACTGGTTAAGTTTCTGGTGTCATTCAAAGGGGATCCAGTGTCTGTCAGCCTGGGACGACATGCTCAACAAGCCCCGTTGCTTCGCACAAGATGGCTTGCACCTCTCACCCCTAGGCTTTCGAATACTGGCCAAGGCTCTTGCTGCCCCCATAGTGCCTTTTTTAGGCAAGGCTAAAAAGTCAAACCCACCTTCGTAAACAGCACAAATAAAAAAATGAGGGTTATGCTATTCAACGCCAGGTGTTTAAATCTCAAAATGCACACGCTCAAAGCACTCCTTAGTATGGAGAATGTCAACATCTGTGCAGTAACTGAAACCTGGTTCAAGGCTCCACAGAGCACCCCAGCACTACCGGGCTACAACTCATACCACACATTTCGGCCACAGAACATGGACCGAGACACAAAAGGAGGGGGTGTATCCATATTCATCAAGGATTACCTACACCTCCAGGTTAGTGGCGCAGCATGATACCTCCAAGATCATCCATGTACAACTAACATCAGGAAAATCTGCAATGCAAATTTTGGTCTGCTACAGATCACCCTCCATGACCCAGGACCACCACTCCACCTTTCTGGAGACACTGGAAAACATGAAGGTCCTACCGAACACCCTGATATTGGGTGATTTCAATTACCCTACCACTAACTGGGAAAACTACTCAAGTACAAACTCCCAGGTCCAGCGCTTCCTGGAATTTATCAACTCAAATGCCCTGGATCAGTTGGTAAACTCCTCTACCAGAGGAGAAAAGATATTGGACCTGGTCATCATCAACATGGGTGACAGGTGTTCCATACTGGAGGTCAACCCATCACTGGTTAGATCAGACCATAAACTAATCACTCTGGATGTCCACACCACACCAAACCACCACCACCTCCAGCCAAGGAAACCACAGTGAAAAACGTTTCTATAGCAAACTTCACCTTACATAAGACAGAGGTGATAAGTTTCACAGCCCCCATGCTAAAGGATAACAGTGTCCAAGATGCAGGAACCTTTACAAATGCACTCTATGAGCACCTACAAGGATGCATGGATTGTGCCATCTCTAGCAAAACCAAGACTCACTCCCCTAGGAGAAGGAAACCAGTATAGTGGACCCCTGCCATAAACAGGCTATACAATAGAAGGAGGAAACTAGTTCAGAAAAAAAGCAAATCCCAAGAAGGAAAGACATCCCTGATCATTATCAGTAAGAAACTAAGGTCCCTCATAAAATCCTCCAAAGCTAACTTCGAAAGAAAAATAGCCAAGGATCCAAAAGATAACCACAGAGCCTTCTTTAGCTATGTCAAGAATCTAAGTGGCAATTCACAGATATGCTCTGAACTACTGCAAAATAGCACAAAATATACTGAACCCACTGATACTGCCAACTTCCTGGCAGATAGATTCAGTGCAAACTTCACCCCCCTCTCACCCCCAAAAGGGCCCACAACAATACCCGAAAAGTGTAGTGTCCCAGAAATCACAGATGGACAGGTGAGAACAGCCCTTTCAAAAGCCAAAAGCACAGCATCAATGGGGCCAGATTGTGTCCCAGGCTGCATCTTGCATGAACTACAGAACAAACTAACCCCCACCTAAACACACTATTCAACCTCAGCCTCTCTACAGGCTATGTGTCCATAGAATGGCGTACAGCAACGGTTATTCCACTCCACAAAAGAGGGGCCACAACTGACCCTGGCAACTACCACCCCATAAGCCTGACTAGCCTGGTCTGCAAGGCTATGGAGCACATCATCATGGAACTCATTAACAAAGACATTGGGAACCTCCAAACACTTGACCTGACCCAGTTTGGCTATGTTAAGGGCAAATCATGCCTACTAAACCTGGTTGACTTCTTCGAGACAGTCACCAAGACCATAGATGAGGGGAAGGTAGTTCACACATCCTACCTTGACCTCGCCAAGGCTTTCGACACCATTCCCCATTCGGGAATTATAGAAAAACTCACCAGCCTGAACATAACCCCCTACATCACGAGATGGGATGCCAACTGGCTTACAGACAGAACTCACATGGTAAGAATAGCAGGCTCCAGCTCTGACTCTAAACCAGTCACAAGTGGTGTCCCACAGGGCTTAGTCCTGGGACCCCTACTGTTCGGCCTATACTTCTCAGAAGTACAGGCAAACACAGGAGGACTATGGCTAACCAAGTTCGTTGATGACTGCAAACTGGGATAATGATAATTGACTCTCCAGCTGACACAGACATTCTCCAAAAGGGCCTTACTGAGACGGACACCTGGTGTCAAAGTCATGGTCTCAAGCTAAATGCCAAAAAATGGATAGTCATCCCATCTGGGAAAAACAAAACACCCATGAATTACCACATAGGTGGCAGCCCCCTTAATACAGAAGAGGTAATAAGAGATCTGGGGACCCAGGTAGGTAGTAATCTCTCCTTTGACAATCATATTGCCAAAGTAATTAGGAAATCCTTCTATGTAGCCCATTTAATTACTAAAGGGTTTGCATCTAGAAATAAAGAGGTTATAATGCCCCTCTACTCATCACTCATCAGACCCATCATAGAGTACAATGCTCCATTTGGGATGTACCTCACAAGACACTTCCAACAGCTGGAAAGATTACAAAAGTACCTCACCAAGAGGATTACTGGTCTCAAACATATGTCCTATGCAGCCCGACTGGAAAAACTCCAGCTGTACTCAGTGGAATAGCGCTTACTCAGAGGTGATCTTTGCTTGACTTACAAAGCCATGTCCAACTCAGAATTGATGGACATGCTCCACCTAAAGAAATCCAAGTCACTGCGAGCCACTCGCTCTAGTGAGCTAAACCTCGCCACAACAATAAATAGAACATGCTGTAGGGACAGATTCCTGTCACAGAGACTCCCCATGCTTTGGAACAAACTTCCTAACTACATTGGGCAGAGCCCCTCACTAACACTCTTCTTGACAGAGGCTCAGTTAATTAAAAAAATGGGGCAGCGATAGCTGACACACTCTGGCTAGGCTTAGAAATGCCTTCAGGCAGATAGCCTAGTACCTACCTATGAACCTGTGAACCTGCCTAGGGTCCTACTTGACCATTATCTTGCTCTTGCACGGAGGACTCATGGCCAGTGGTCATTTTGTCCATGGTATATTCATTAAGATCTATCATTTTTATGCAGTAAGTAGACCCATTATAGGACTGACTGTAAATATTTATCATGTGCATTTTGAATTAAAGCATTATTACTGGCTGTAAATTCTAAGCAAATAAAAATATATTGTGTGTTTGCAGTTTGGTGCAGAGGTGTAATGCTATATGTGTACAGCTTACTTGGGCTTGAATCCCAGTGTTAATTTGCCTACCGCATTACTCTGAACAAATCACATAACAAGACATTATTCCTGGACTCCCGTGAAAAGGCACTGGGCATGTTTAGTTGGCTTACATGGTTGACAAATGCAATTATTGATTACATAAGCTAGCTTCTAACACTGAAACTCACTTAGTTGGAAAATAAGAATCATGAAAACAAAATCTTGAACACTGCAAATACCGGATGCCATAACATCACCAATGCAATTAAAAAAAAAAAAAAAAGTACTTGGCCCCCTCCCCCACAGTGCCATGTGGAAAGATCAAGTCCCCAACACCCTGCAAACTTAAGTTTCACCAGCCTGAAGTAGGACAATACTTTCTCTGCAAATACAAGCACTGCCAGCACATTTCAGAAAACTGCACCAACAATAACTTTAATGAAAAAAAATACTATAAATTTCACTAGCAACAACCACATGACGCTGAACACACTCACCCGCCTTACACAAGCCTATTGCACAGTATTACTCAACTTTAATGCAGTTTAAACAATGTGTTTTTCAAAAACTGTGTATTTGGCAAAAAACACTAACAGAAAACATGTTGTTACTCTGCACTGTTCATACTATGCCCTGTATACAATTATTATTATATTAGAATCCCCATTCATTGAAGTGCATACCTTAGTGCGACTTTAACTGATAAATTTTCAGTGCTTGCACCACAGATTTGTTGTTTGTTGTGATATCAGTTATCACATGTAATGCTGATAGAATTGCTGCCTCACAGCACTTGCTTTTCCAGTTTGATTCTCAGCTGGGGTGTCCTCTGTATGGATCTGCACACCTGAAAGGCATCTCTATGGATTTTTGCCAGCTGCTCTGATTTCCTCCAATATCCCAAAAATGTGCTATAGGTGAACAGGTAGTCCTCAGGATGGCACGTAGATGAATGTGTGCCATGTATGTGTGTGAGAATGTGTGCACATTGTGCACTGGATTGAGACCCACCTTCAATGTTAGTTTCATTGCTATTCATCATCTTCATCATCATTAACCCATTTTTCCCCATTTTATACATAGAGTTGGAGTGTCATGTCAGCTATTGCCATACCTCTTGATTCAGTGTCACTCTCCCACCTTCTATGACAATCATGCCCGTCTGTCACAGGTCTTGTCTCACATAGTCCATCCACCACTTTGTTGGATGCCCTTTTTTCATCTTGCCATCTTCCTCTCTGCCCCAAACTTCCTGCACCAGATTGCCTTCTGCTTTTCTGTCATACACTGCTCCTGATATTCTGTGCCATTTGGCTGCAGCCCCTCTGACTCTAGCTTTGACCTTGTCATTCAGATTTCCATTCTCCTCCATTATCTCTCCCAGATACTTGAAGCTGTTAGCCTGTTCCACTATTTTCCCTTCCATTCAAGTCTCATTTTCCTCTGATTTCCCCCATTTGTTGCCATTGCAAGTCATTTTCATGCCACGTGTGTTTAGATTTGCATTCCATTCCCCTATTCTTTGCTGAAGTTCTTTCTCAGAGACTGCCTGTAATGCCACATTGTCTGCTTACAGAAACTTTCTTGATCTGCCCTCTCTGTATTTGTTGCTAATGTAATCCATCACAAGGATGCACAGCAGTGGGCTCAGAGCTGAATAAAACACAAATAGTACTATCAAACAAAAACGGCTGTAGGTAAAACCAAGGTGCATAAAAGCATGAAGTAAAAACAAAAGAACAATGCACCAAGGTAGCACACAATGGCGTCTTTAATAAAATAAACAAAAGAAAACAGTGGTAAGCGCTTTCGCAACACTCAGTTGCTTCTTCAGACAAAATGTTAAAACAGCTCATTTCTTAAATACTCTTGAAATCAATTAGCATAATTAGTGATGTCATACCTGAAGGAGCATTTAAAGGCACAGACAAAAACTAAACATAAATCAGATAAAATACATAACATAAGCTTCAACTAAGCATAAAAAATCTTTTTAAAAAATCAATTATGTAAAATTCATTCATAAGTAAGAGGCAATAAATATTATGCTTAAAATTATTTGTGTTTAAGGCGTCTGGCTTTCAAAAAAGGGACCAGAGATGTGGTACCATTAAGACCTGGATATTTGTCTGCATTAAGTTTCATTATCCATTTTTGTTCACAACCTTCAGTAATATTTTCTATATCCCCTCCTCGCAATTTTTTATGTATCTGTTGTAAGACAAAAAACTGGCAGGAATGTGAGGGATCAGTGTTCATGACATGATTAGCTAATGCATTTGTATGTTTTCTATTCCTGATATCACAAAGATGTTCCAAAATTCTATCTTTAAAAGATCTATTAGTCTTGCCAACATAGAAAATAGGACATCTCTTGCAGAAACCATAATAAACTACATCAGTACTTTTACAATCAGCATATGTATGGGAATACAGATGGAACTGTTTTGTTGGATGAGTATATGTATTTGTGCTATAAATGTAAGGACATACACTACATGACCTGCATGGATAGGTACCCTGACGTGTGGAAAGAGAATTTGTCGTGTGTCTCTCTATTACAAAGATGCTGTTTGAGTGATTTATTATTCCTAAAGCTAAATTGTGGAATGCTATGCCTTTTGCCATCCTCGACAATACCGCAGGCTCATATGATGTCCACAACAGCTGGCCAAGATATTCACACATCCAGGAGCACTGACAGTGTTTTTTTAGACACCAACAACAAAAACAACTTCTCCCTGAAGTCACATCCACCATTCAGGAATCGTACAAGAAGCCAGAACTACAAGGGACACTTATCCAGGATAAATCAAACAGAAAAGGAGACGAACATAAATACAGGTCTTGTTGTTAATATTTCTTCATTTAAACTGAGTGATGATCAGATAAATTTGCTTAGCAAAGGCCTGTCTTTTATACCAGCGAAAAAGGCTGATTTAACAGAAATGATTAAGGACTTAAAGTTGTTGGGAAGAAATTTAGCCTTAAAATCTTTGTTTCCTAACAACACAGTGAATGTAAATAATATATACAAACACCCTAGCAGTTTTATTCCAAATATTCCACCTAGTATTCAAGGGTTTACTGATATGTGTGAGATGGCTTTCAGAGATATAAATGAGCAAGATTTCAGTAATTATCATTTCAGCAATTTAACTGTTGATGAGCAAAGAGCATTGTATGAACTGAAGAACTTACACTCCCTGGTTATTAAACAGGCTGACAAGGGAGGTGGTGTTGTCCTCTTAGACAAACAGTTATATATGCAGCAAATGCATAAATTATTATTAAATAATGATACATATCTACCTATCTCTAAAATCACAGTTAATGCTATTATTGATAAAATTTCATTTTTACTTTTTGATTTACTTATTACAGGATTAATAGATGAGTCATTGTTTAAATATTTTAATGTTTTAAAACCAATTGTCCCTAAAATTTATGGCTTACCGAAGATCCATAAAGACTTGACTTTACACCTATGCGACCTATAGTGTCTGGGGCCGGTTGGTGTACTGAGCCCCTTTCGAATTTTGTTGAGGACACTTTACATGGTCTGCTGGATAATTGTCATACCATTTTAAGAGACACCAAGATGTTTCTCGAAAGATTACATAACAGAATGGCCAGTATTGAAATAGATATGAACTTTGTATTGATTACTATGGATATAGAGTCTTTGTTCACTAGCATTCCCAACTTATGGGGTATTGAGATGATTAGAGAATTTCTTACAACTAACAGGTGTTTTATGAACAATAAAGTTCAATTAATATGTAGCTTGCTAGAAATCATATTGGAAAATAATGTTATGACATTTCAGGAACAGTTCTTTTTGCAAAAGGTTGCTGTGGCCATGGGTACCCCCTGTGCCAATAGCTACGCCAACCTAGCTTTAGTTTGTTGGGAAGAAACATTTGTTCTTTCCAGCCAAAATCCCTTTATAGAACATGTATTATGGTATGTACGGTTTGTGGATGACGTTTTTATGTTATGGAAAGGTGATGGTTTGAATTTTGCGTCTTTTGTGACTTACTTACATACTACTACTGATTTTTTAAGATTTTCATATCAGATCTCTGCTGAAAACATTGATTTTCTTGATGTACATTTGACTAAATCTGATCTAAATAATCTAAGGAGTCAAGTTTACCACAAACCTACTAGAAAAAATACATACCTGCATAAAACAAGCATGCACCCCAGACATATTCCAAGAAATGTATTAAAAGGGCAAGTATTCAGGACCCTGAGATTACACAACAATGATGAGGATGCACATGCAGCACTTAGTAATCTCAAATGTGATTTTCCTCCAAAGAGGATATAATACTACTGAGATTGATAAAACAGTCTCTGATGCCTGGAAATTGAGGCACACAAAATGCAGACCCTATTTTAATCCAGCCATGGAAAATCCTGCTACTAATAGCAATGGTACCTTGCCTATTAATGAGTTTAGAGTAGTGTTTCAGTTTGCCAGCAACATAAACCAATATATTGATGTTGTTAAGAAACACTGGCACCTTTTGCAACAAGTACCTAATCTAAATGCTATTACCACTAGCATTCCACAGTTTAGCTTTAGGAATAATAAATCACGCAAACAGCATATTTGTAATAGAGAAACACACAAGCCAAATTCTCTTTCCACACATCAGGGTACCTATCCATGCAGGTCATGTAGTGCATGTCCTTACATTTATAGCACAAATACATATACTCATCCAACAAAACAGTTCCACCTGTATTCCCATACGTATGCTGATTGTAAAAGTACTGATGTAGTTTATTATGGTTTCTGCAAGAGATGTCCTATTTTCTATGTTGGCAAGACTAATAGATCTTTTAAAGATAGAATTTTGGAACATCTTTGTGATATCAGGAATAGAAAACATACAAATGCATTAGCTAATCATGTCATGAACACTGATCCCTCTGAACCCTGATGCACACCCACTGCCACGGGGAACCCATCTGTGAGACCAAATACTGTTTGCATTTGAGTCAGTGAGTCCTTGTACATAGTTTGCACTAATACTACCAATTTTTTCTGGGACTTTAAACCATAGCAGGACTTCCCAAATCAGCTTTCTTGTGACTTTCTCATATGCTTTATCCAAGTCTAGAAATGCATAGCTGGAATCTTTCCTCATCTCTAGCTTCTTCTCAACTACCTGTCCCACTGCAAACATCAGGTTAGCTGTCTGATGTTTGAGTCCAGTCTGAGTCTAAACTCCCATCTTACTTTTTATTATTCTCCATATTCATTTATCAATCACCCTCAAATTCCATGCAGTGTAACAGGAGTTCGATACCTCTATACTTCCCACAGGTGTTAGTGCTCCCTTCGGTCTTGTACACTAGCACTAGTATGCTTATTCTCCAGTTATTTGGGATACGCCTTTCTTTCCATATGGCTATGAGGTCCTATCTTACCCAACATCTTCATCATATCTGCTATGACCTTATCTGAGTCTGATTCTTTTCATGACTTCATTTCCCTTTGTGCTGTTCTTACTTCTTCTAGGGTGGGCTTTCTACATTCAAAAGCTGCTGGAAGTACTTCAAACACATGGTAAAAATTGTTTTATGGTCAATAAACACATCTATTTTTGAATGGAATAACGAAACAGTTTGAATACCTTTCAATCTCATTTTCTTTCTTAAATATATTGTGTATGTCACAATCCCAGCAATAAACTCCAATATATTGTCATATATTTGTCCAAAACTGTCTAGTACACTTTCCTCACTATATTCCTTTTCATTATGAATTATAGGTTAGTACTAGGCTAACTGCCCTTGCGAGCCATTTAAGCCTAGCCAGTGATCCCTTGTGAGATTCAAACCCTGCACCTTGTGTTTGTAAAGCAAACACGTTAACCATTAGGCTACCCTTCCAACCAGTTTTCGTTCACAGTGATCAGTGGCAGCTTTTTATTTTCATCTTTGATATTTCTATTCTGCAATGTAATACTTTTTCTAGATGTAAGAAACTTTATGACAATTCTATGTACAAATAAATTCATGCATAAAAAAATTACTATAATAGAAATAAGCAAAATAAAATTTAAAATTACTTCCTCCCCATTCTGAAAAATTAGCAATGCCCATTAATAGCTGTCAGCTGCTTTAGCATGTGGCATCTCTGTGACCTTTCGAGTGATATCTAAATGACTACAGATGGCATGTTCATTATCTGGAATAAAGAAGCAGCACTCCATTTGGATGAGCATGCATGTTCCTCCACCAGAAGCAAGGGTGAAGTCAAGCTCCATTCGATTCTGAAGCAATACACTATGCATGGCAGTCATTTCAATAGAGTAACCGAGTCAAAATTTGCATTACTCACCATCTCTCGCAATTTAGCCATTTATTTCAGTTCCCAGTTTGACTTTGCTGCCCCATAGGCAAGCAAAATACCTGCTCTAGAAATGACATTGTCACCCAAGTCCAGATCTGACAGTCCTTTAAATGTAGTATGTTCTAAGTCATGTTGATAAATTCAGGAAGGGTCTATTTTTCTACCCAAATTTTTATTGTCCTTTGTCTACCTGTTTCATTGAACATAACAAATTGTTCCACTGGATAAAGTCTCTATATGTCGAGCAGTCACAGCATTCTGACTAGTCTGCTGGTGACCTGGATAAGCTTGATCTCCATAAATGTAATGAAATTCACATAACATGGCAATGCTCTGTCTGTCAGCCTTGTTATACATTTGCCTAGCAATGTTACAGTCATTCCACTCAACAAGAAATGTTACATTCCTAACATAGCATATATGTCCTTTAATAGTTACTCATAATTGAAGTGGAATAAGTCCAGAAAAGGGGTAACATTATGCAAACAGTTATTTCTGCCACTTTAATGTTTGTTCACTAAAACTGTTCCAAATACTGCTCCAACTTCTGAATCTGTTGCTGGTACTGGAAATAAAGGAATACCCCATCGTGTGCTGATGGTCTATGTGCACACACATAGCAGTTACTAACACTGATAGTCTTAGCATATGTATATAATGTTCCCAAAAAAGTATTAAATGTAAGATGCCAGTCTAGAGATCTTTGCTCTTTTCTAAAAAAATATTTATTTTTGATTAAAAATTGTTCATTACTTATAGTTTTGATGGCTTATAATGAGAGAAGGAAACACAATAAAAGAAAGATGAATATCAGTATAGTTGTACCACTGATGATTCCATATGAATATTGAGCATTGAGGATTCTCAAGAAACTGTAAATAAGGGTGATTCCCTTTCCTTTTATAATTTATATGTTGTTCTTTTTCAAATAAACTTTGCACTGGGTCCTGCTCCACTGAAAGTCCTATGAGCAGGACTTGATTGCCTGACTTATTCTGTGATCTCTGGGCTGATTTCTACTCACTGTCCATTGCAGATGAAAGTGCTGGCTCACTATGTCTTATTTCTGGCTGGTTTGGTTTCCCTGATTATTCTTCTGGTACTGGATGTGATGGGCTCATCATCAGGGAGTTTTAGAATGATGTCATTAGCATTTTGCTGATATTCGTCATTAGTGGGGACCTTCTTGACATGCCAGACATGAATCCAGGTGGTTGATCCTTCACATCAAATAGCAGTAGCTGTCATAAGGGGCAACACAGTGGTGCAGTGGTTAGTATTGTTGCCTCTAAGCAAGAGGTTCTCTGGTTCAATTCTGGTTCAATTCTCGGCTAAGGTCACTTCTGTGTGGAGTCTGCATGTCCTCGCTGGATTTGCATGGGTTTCCTCCAGGTGCTCTGGTTTCCTCCAACATTCCAAAGACTTGCACCTGGAAAGTTTCTCCCCGGGCATCTGCCAAAAATGGGCTGTGTTCCTGTTGGACCTTCCCGGTAAACAAATGTTAAATAAAAATAAATAAATAATAATGAATAAAAAGAACTAGGAAGGGTACTTTCCATCTAGATTGGAGGGCTTAATGTCTGGAGAATGATCAAATGCACACCCAGTCACTGGAGTTGATGCTGTGGCAAGCAGTGTGATTAGGTTGTTATTGAGCTGCAATGACCTGCAGAAGAATATGCTATAGAACAGAAATAAGAAACTTGCAATCAAGAAAAATAGATTCCTTAAAATATTGTAACTCCAAATTACTGGGAGTGGTGTAGCTGGTATCCTTTGCCCCATAAGGATTTCATAGAAGAGTACTTTCTAAGAGACCTAACTGCACTACGAATACTAAATAACACTAGGGACAACTCCTCCGGCCATTTAAGGCTAGTCTCTTCACCCAATTTTGCAGCTGTAGTTTTTAGTCTGAATCATTCTTTGAACAATTCCTGAAGTTTGGGGTTTGTGTGGACGTAATACTGTATGTTTACTTTCATGATTTTACACACTTGATGCATTATCTGACTTGTAGAATTAGTTTTATTGTCTGACTGAATACAACAAGCTATATCAAACCTGGGTACAATCTTTTGCAATATTTTCTTGGCAACCATAGTCACAGCATTTCTAGTTTAGAAATAAGCTTCAACCCATATGGAAAAAACATCCACAATTACTAAAACATGCTTGGATTTTTGATCTTGCTAGAGTTCAATAAAACCACACTGTACACAGAAAAAGGGTCCTGTGGCTTTTTCTAAAGATGGTGTGGGGAAAAGGAATATTCTTTGACACATCGTATTGAACATACACTGTACAAATATTTACAAAGAGCTGACTGACTTTGGAGATGTGGGGGGCATACCAATCTGTAAAAAGTTGTTTTATTAATGCTTTTTTCCCACATGAGAGGATAAATGGTAGGCCTGCACCAATTGGACTAGGAAAGAATGGGGGCTACTAACCTCTTGTCTGGATGACATCAAAATAATTCTGGAGAGCACCTACCATATCATATCCACCATACCCACCTTACCTTTTCAGGGCATCAGTCCCTTCAAATCAAGTCACACTGGAGGTCTGTTCTGATCTAAGTCCTAAAAAGAGGGTATCTTCATCTGAACAATTACTGGCTGAATACAGACCCAGTGGAGAGGGTTAATTTGGGACATTCAAAAAGACTCCATCCAGAGTGCAAAACACAGTACACCTTAATTTACACAAGAGATGTCTGCTTAACAGATTGAAAGGGTTGGAATGTAGTCTATCCTGCTAGGTTTAAATTTGATTAGGAGGATAAAACATTTTGTGGGAACATTTCTGGGGCATGTTGTTGAAAGAATCTAAATCGACCTTTGCCTCCCCTGTTTCTCCTGTTACACTCCCTTCCTCTTGAAATGTTATTGAACTGTTGAAGTTGAACATGTATTAATTTCTTTTTCTGTTCCTTTTCCTCTATATTATCCACTACATTTTCAGACTGATTAACAATTTCATGTATAAGCATGTTGGGCCAGTTTAAACAAACCATTTCATCTGATCTCATATAGGAAGTAGTAAACCTTCCACAAATACTGCTGACAGCCCCCTGGCTGCTGCACCATCAGTAGGTTTTGTGTGTCCTAAGGCAGCTTTAAACTCTTCTATCGTGTGCTGCAAGTATGCATCAATAGATTCATTTTTCTTCTGTAAAGTGGCTTTGATCCATGTCCAGTTAGATGTTAGCAGGCACGCTAGAGTTACAGTTTTCAGTAAATTGTCCCTCGCTGTGGAAAATTCATCATCTCTTTGCACTGGGATAGTGCCACTTATAGTCAAATGTTCCCTTATTTTTGAAAATATCTGGAGGAATTGGAGCTTTCAAAACTTCTGGCAAGTCTTCAATCATACGGTTTTGTAATTGCACATGTTCTTCTAAAATGTTGGTATATTTTACTGAATGTTTTTGAATTGGAGGAATGGAGTCTATAATAGTATAGCCGAACCACTCTTATTGTTGGCTTGGCATCACTTCCCAGGCTGCTGCAGGGTTAGGTGCTACTGTCTAAAGGTAAATCTTGAGTATCAGGTGATGAGGAGATGGCAGGGGATTCAGAAGTAAATTAGTCCTCTCAAGTTTGCTGAGGGGGGGGGTAAACTCTTCCACATCAATACTTATCAGAAAATGAGTCATTAACATCTTAATTTCTTTAAAGTACTAACTAACTTGGAGAGGTCTTTTTCCAAATCGTTTTAACTTGTCTAACTGTTTTCTCACAGAAACATGCTTTTGCTTTTGATGGACTGTTTACATTTGTTTGCTATTGTCATTAACTTTGGTCAGAGCTGGATGCAGTGTGTTGTGGCTGCTCTCACAATTTAATGTTATAAATAGGGCCTTTAGGATAAGCTGATGCACTAGAAGTTATTTGGGAGCTGCAAGCGTAAGAGGAAATAGTGCAGGGGCTTTCTCCAATCTGGCCATCTTCTATCTGCACTTCAAGGCATGGAAGGCTGTCTGCTTTATAAAAGGTAAGTTGGTCTATATAAGGGGGAGGGGGTTTGGAGGGGATCATGGACTAGTCATCATCGGAAGAATCTGGCCGAGGTTTCTTTAGGTTTTCTAACTGTTCTAAAGGATAAAGTCCCCACATGCTATGTGAATTGCCTGCCGCACATTTTTGTAATATATTAACAGGTTTATTAGCTGCTTGTTGCTTTAACTTTGCAGAATTAAGTTTTAAACATCTAATTACAGATTAATTTCCTAACTAAATACAGGTGGGTACTTTTCTTACTTTGTGTTTAAGTTTCTTTTTAAGATTGTCTAAAATAGCCTTATCAAAAGTTCCATCTTGGGGAACTGCAGTGCAGTGCATTTTTTTATTGAGCTCAGACCATTTAACCAAATAATTACATCTGTCCTCAGTCATTCTCTCATACAATAAATCTACTTTCATACTAAAACCCACACTCAGTCAATAAAGCCCACTCTCATTCAGAGACACACTCTCATACAATAATCACTACACTACGCAAAAATTACTTCACAAAAACATACATGCACTGATTTCAAACTGTGCTAAAGCTGAACAAATATAACTAAGCGCTGACACACCAGAAATAAACCAGACAGAAAACGTGTCAGGAATGGGCACAAAAGGTAATTTTTGCTGCAGCAGTTCCCAAATGTCTCAAACCTGAGAATTCAAGGCATCAGCTGCTAAAGTACAAAACAAAATGTATACAACACAGTTCAGTAGAGTAGAAAGATCTCCTTTATTGCAAAAGAACAGACATATGTGGGAGACTAAGCAATCAGTTTCCTGTCTTCTTGAATAAAGAAACTACAGACACATTTTAAACTGTAAAAGCTTCTAAGCAAACATTGTGCTATCAATCAGGCCATATCCACTGACTAATTAGAACTAAACACCTCTATATTTTTTTCTTACTAAGAAGCTGCTGACCCCATAGCTAAGCTTTCCTTTATTATGCATAAGCTCAGATCGTATATGCTGAATGGATCCATTTTGAAATAAAATGGATTCTTGTGTGAAGGAAAAAGTATTATAAAAAACACTTCAAACACATAAATATATCTCCCTTCTCACAATTCTCCTATCTCAAGGTCCTCAGCCTAGTTTCTTTTGACCTTAGAGCCCTCTTTGACCACTGTTTGCAGATGATTGTGGCTATCTGTTGTTTAGGTTGTGGGCAGACTGTTTCACTGGGTATGACTTTACAATCTCTAACTGTACCCCACTGCCCTTTTCTTACTAGCAGGAAGTCTACCTGATCTGCATGTTGGCTGCTATTTTATGTGATCTTGTGACTGTCACTCTTGCTGAACTATGTTTTGGCCATCATCATGACATTTGCCAAAAGAACTCTAGCATTGCCTGTCCTTCTTTATTCTTCTTACCCCATCCATTTGACCCATGCAGTCCTCTTTTCCTGTTCTGTTGTTCCCAATATGTGCATTCAGGTCAGTCATTATCAAAACCAATTCCTGTTGTCATGTTTTATCTAGCAGATAATGCAACTGCTGTTGGAATGCACTATTTTCCTCACTATCACAACCCTGCTGTGGGGGGTAGACTGAGATTATTAACAGTACCCTATCCTTACACTGGAGTCTAAATGCCATGACATTCCTCACTGTCGTCTAAAGCCTCTCCCTCACTACAATTCCCACACCATTGCTAGCTTGACCTCTTTCTGCATAGTAGACCCTGGATGTCAAACCAAGGGGCTTTAATGCACTGCCATTCCATCTTGCCTTCTGGATACTTAGGAAGTCCAGCCATCTTTGTATCATCACGCCTACCACTTTCAAGCTGCATCCTGTTAGTGAACCTCACTGAGTATAACAATTCTTAATTCAAGCTTAGCAGGTTGGCTAGTCATATGTCCAGATTTTTTTTCAATAGAGTTATCCCAGGTAACCTAGGTTGGCCAGCTGGACACCTGCCAGCCATTAGCTTATTGACCTGAGCTCTATGGTGGGCACACAATGGCCAGTAAGGGCATATACACACCTTCCACCACTGACATGGGTTCCTGGTGTAGTTTAGAGTAGGTTGGGTTCACAACGCCAAATACCCATGCCTATTTTTGGCAACATTAGTCAACATGACCAAATCACCTGGAGCCAATTTTTTCACAGGTGAGTGGCAAGCTGTGACAAGGTCCATAGTCTGTGATCCATGTTCTGTCTTGAGGATACTGCACACCACAGATGATGCTCAAGGTGGTTGTTCTATACAACTCAGTGTCATCTGCAGTCACTGCTGCTGCCCACAACTCCATTCTTGGGTGATTTTGAGGCAGAAACATTCAGCATGTTTTTCAGAGGTGGGAACAGTCCCATAAATAGACAGGGAGAACAATCATATTCTGTGCAGGCATTCTATGCTGGCAGTCAAAACTGAACCTTGTACCTTGTGCATGGAAGGCAAATGCCTTAACCACTATGCCAGCTAGTCTCCACTATGGAAGAATAAATGAATGATATTCTAGGTCAAGATAAAAGTGTTAAGACTCTCTGTACTAGGGTATGGATGTGCAGTTATACATACCGTATGCATTTACTGCTTCTAGCTTCCTTTTTTGAGGTATTTATTGCTCTGCTTATCGCATTTATTTTACTTCCAAGGCAGCGTGGTTGGTCATTAGGTAGTGTTGCTACCTTACACTGTTTGCATCTCCAGTTCACTATTAGTTGCACTGCCTTCTTTGCAGAATCTGGATGTTAGTCTCTGTGTTATTTAAACATTTCTCTGGGTTCTCTGGTTACCTCAAATATCCATAGGTGAACCAACAATCCCCCAAATGTCCCATCGGTATCTGTATGCAGAGAATGTGTGTGTGTGTGTGTGTGTGTGTGTGTGTGTGTGTGTGTGTGTGTGTGTGTGTGTGTGTGTGTGTGTGTGTGTGTGTGTGTGTCCTGCATTAAACTGGCATCCTATTCCGGATTAGTTTCCTGCCTTGTGCCCTCTGAGTTAAGTTCTAGCTCCTCTGTGAGCCTGAATTTGATAAAGAGGACCACTATAAAAGATACTGTAATCTATTTACAGGTGCTTGGATGTGAAGATATTGTTTTATCCCTAGCATCATTTTTTATAACTTAGGGCTAAAATTATTTTGGTGTGGACACATTAAAACAGCTCTCAGACAATTACTTAGTCATGTTGAACCAAACAAAATGTTCAAGATGACTTTCAAATAATTCACAGATGGTAGCTTTTTTGTGGGTGACAGCTCAACAATTCCCCATGCAGGAGGATTTGCCTCTAGAGCTTACAGTCAGGTCTGAGGTCCTAGCAGCTTGCTTGAGGGCATTGCCCTGAAGGCAGTGTTTTGGGCTGATGAACCTGAAATTGGTCATTTCTGCGTTGACTCATAAATAACCATTGCAAAGCTGTACCCATATTCCCTAAAACCTGTAACAAAGTGCTTACAGATATTTGGATGAGTTACGTGGTACTGGAGACATTTTTATGCATGTTCCTATCAGAAATATCAGCAACTATGAAGCTGGTCCTGGTAAAGCTGCTCTCCATGTTCTTATTGGTGATTTCATGATATTTATGTTAGTATATACTGCTGTTTTTCACATTACTATACAACTTTTCTTATTCCCTACCCTATCTCTTGTTTTCTGACCCAGCATCAAAATATTGTTCTTGTAACTTAATCAACCCCTATAAAAATTTAAGCACCCTTCGCTCAGCCAATAAATTACTAGCCACTACCCTAAAATCCAATAAAAAATCAGGTGATTCTCTATTTACTAACACTATTGGAATCCATTGGAATAAACTTCCTAGTAATCTCACATCCCTTTCATCTACCCCTCTTTTCAAAAAGCATCTAAAAATCTTCCTTAACTCGCAATGGCTGTGTCCATGTACTAACGCTGGCTGAATCTACTTATATCATAACTAACCTTTTTTCTACATTTAAACACTGTTGTCAAAAATGTCCTTTTGTCTTCTTCCTTCTATTCTATATACCTAATTTGTAAGTCATTCTCTCATGGCTCTCTTTTTTGTTATGTAATGTAAATAAGCTAGACTTGTATGACTTTTCATACCATGTATAACTAAATGTATTTTTTTTAATATCCTTTTATGTCTATATTTACACATGTATATTAAACTGTATCTATCTGCTGTGGAGCTTTTTTCCCCGGGCCTCTACTGAAAATGGACATATATCCAGCTAGACTAGCCCGGTCAACAAATGTAAAATAAAATAAATAAATAAAATAAAATTGTTTCTTGTCATTTGTTTCCTTTGAGCATTATAGGCAGATGTATGCTGTTCTCTTAATAGTCATATGTTGGTAAATAATGTATTTATTATTTGATACATTTGTTACTGCCTTCTACCACCTTCTTTTGATGGCAGGATAAGGGATCCAGATGAGCTGTTACTGCTTATAACATGGCTTTTATCTCCTCACTGGATGTACACATTCCACCTTTTGTGCACTCTTTTCATCTCATTCCATGTAAACCCTGGTTAGATGCAGAGCTCCACAAACTTAAGAAACAAGAGCAGAGATTCGAGCATATTGGAAATGTGATGACTTCCCCTTGATGCTACTCTTAAACTTGCAGAGCATTATGCTGCATATAAGACAGCTGTCTCCCACTAAATGGCCATGGTCCGACCTAAGGAGAGCTTTACTGGTTTAGCACACTGGCTGTACTGTGGGTTGGGCTGTATATAGGTTCATAGGTATGTACTAGGCTAGTGGCCCTGGAGCTTTTACAAGCCTAGTCCATAGGATTACCCTGGCATCATGCCACCCAACCTTAGTTCCCAGTGCCTCTGTCAAGTAAAGCCACTGGAGTGATCCCTGGAGTGAATTTTCTATTTCCCACCCACTCATCAAGATGTCTCTTGAAGAGGGCCAGTGGGGTGCTCTGTTTGACATGTATGGGAGATCTATTCCATAGCATGGGCAGTCTCTGGGTTATGAACCTGTTCTTCCAGCACATTCCGTTGATTGTGGTAATGAGTCTGAGATCTCTGGAGTGTGTGGTGTGGAGGGATTGGGATTTCTTTAGATGTAGCATCTAACAGAGCTGGGTCAGACATAGCTTTTTAAGTCAAGCAGAGATCTCCTCTAAGTAGATGATATGAGAAAGAGAATAGATGGAGTTTTTTAGTCTGTCCATGTTTAAGCCCTAGGATCCTCTTTGTGAGGTAGTTTTGTGGTCTCTCCAGTTGCTGCAGCTGTCTAGTGAGGTACATGCCAAATGGGGCATTGTACTCGATGATTGGCCTAAAGATGGAAGAGTAGAGGGAGACAATGACCTCTTTCTTCTTGGATACAAAACCCTTATTAATGAGACGTGCCACATAGAAGGACTTTCTAACCACATTGGCAATGTGGTGGTCAAAAGAGAGGTTGCTATCAACCTGTGTTCCCAGATCTCTTATAACACCTTCTGTGTTCAGTGGACTACCATCGATATGGTAATTCATGGGAACTGGGTTTTTCTCAAAGGGGATGATGAAACATTTTTTGGCATTGAGTTTAAAGCCATGGTTCTGACACCAGTCATTGGTCTCAGTGAGGCCTTTCTGTAGGATGTCAACATCACTTGGGGAGTTAATAACAGCTCCTAACTTGCAATCCCCTGTGAACTTTGTCAGCCAGAGTCCCTTTATGTTGGCCTGGACTACTGAGAAGCAGACATCAAATAGGAGAGGACCCAGGACCAATACCTGTGGGACTCAACTCGTGACTGGTCGGCAGTCTTACTTGGAGTCAGCTACTTTCACACTGTGGGTTCTATCTGTGAACCAGTTTGCAACCCACCTAGTAATATGGGGATTGTTGCCTAGCTTAGTGAGTTTTCCTATGATTCCTGAGTGGGGAATGGTACCAAAGGCCTTAACCAGATCAAGGTAGTCTGTATGAACCACCTTGCCTTCATCCACACCTCTGGTGACTGACTCAAAAAAGTTGATCAAGTTGAGCAGGCATGATCTACTCTTCACAAAACTAAACTATGTGGGATACAGAGTTTGAAGATTCCCTATATTCTTGTTTATTAGGTCCATGATGATGCTTTCCATAGCTTTGCATATCAGATTTTTCAGGCTAATTGGGCGATAGTTCCCAGGGTCTGTAGTCTCTCCTCCTTTATGGAGAGGGATGACTATAGCAGTGCGCCATTCGGTAGGGACAAAGCCTGAGATGAGGTTGTGATTGAACAGGGCACACAAGTGAGGTGCCAATTCACTCTGTAGTTCATGTAGAACAATGCACTGTATGACCATGTACATAAATGCATGGAACTAGCCATACACAACAGAACCAAGATGCTCTGCTCCAAAAAAGGAAGCCAATTTGGTGGTCCCTGCCATTAATAAACTCTACAACTGTTGCAGAAAAAGATGAAGCCCCAAGGCTGTAAAAATTTCCTTATTAGCCTCAACAAAAAGTTGAGATCCCTCATCAAATCCTCCAAAGACAGAATTGCAGCAGACACTAAAACAATCACAAAGACTTCTATAGTTATATCAAGAACCTTCATGGAAATACCCAGA
This sequence comes from Protopterus annectens, assembly GCF_019279795.1. Lineage (NCBI taxonomy): Eukaryota > Metazoa > Chordata > Ceratodontiformes > Protopteridae > Protopterus > Protopterus annectens. The sequence goes on from NC_056729.1 coordinate 711,672,133, forward strand.
TTTGCTCTGAGTTACTGCACAATAGTACCTACTATACTGAGCCAACAGTTATTGCCAACATACTGGCTGACAGATTCAGTGCCAAATTTACCCCTCTTCCCCTCCCCAAAGGACCAATATGAATACAGGAAGTATGCCGGACACCCAGCATTACTGCAGTATAGGTTAAAGCTGCACTGTTCAAGGGCAAGAATGCAGCTTCCATGGGACGCGATAATATCCCTGGCTGTTTTCTACATGAGCTACAAAGTGAACTGGCACCACATCTGTCTACCCTGTTCAGTCACAGCCTCACCACAGGCTTTGTCCCTACTGAATGGTGCACTGCTACAATCATCCCTCTCCATAAAGGGGGAGCAACCACAGGCCCTGGGAATTATCACCCCATTAGCCTGACAAGTCTGATATGTAAAGCTATGGAGTGCATCATCATGGACCTGATTAACAAAGATATAGGAAATCTCCAAACTCTAGACCCCATGCAATTTGGCTTTGTGAAAAGGAGATCATGCCTGTTCAACCTGGTTGACTTCTTTGAGTAAGTCAGCAGGACTGTGGATGAAGGTAAGGCAGTGCATACAGCCTACCTCAATCTGGCCAAGTCCTTTGATACCATTCCTCCTCGGGAATTTTTGATAAACTTGCCAAACTAGGCATCACCCCTTATATCACTAGGTGGGTTGCAAATTGGCTCAAAGAACACACAGTGTGAAAGTAGAAGACTCCAAGTCAGACTGCTGACCAGTCATGAGTGGAGTCCCACAGGGATCAGTCCTGGGTCCTCTCCTGTTCAGCATCTACTTCTCAGAAGTCCAGGTCAAAACAAAGGGACTCTGGCTAACCAAAGTTCGCAGATGACTGCAAGCTGGGAGCCATTATTAACTCCCCAAGTTATGCAAATATCCTACAGAAAGACCTTACTGAGACCAGTGACTGGTGTCAAAACCATGGCCTTAAGCTTAATGCCAAAACAATGCATCGTCATCCCCTTTAGTAATAACTCAGTTCTCACTAATTTCCACATTAATGGGAGTCCACTGAAGGCATTATAAAAGATCTGGGGATGCAGGGTGACAGCAACCTCTCCTTCAACCACCACAACAACCACAACAACACTATTGTCTGAAAGTCCTTCTATGTGGCACATTTCCTTACCAAGGGTTTTGCATCCAGGAAGAAAGAGGTCATTGCCTCTCTCTACTCTTCTCATTAGACCAATCATCGAGTATAATGCCCCATTTGACATGTACCTCACTAGACACCTGCAACAGCTGGAAAGGCCACAGAGGTACCTCATGAAGAGGATCCTAGGCATTAAACACATGTCCTACACAGACAGACTTAAACGACTCCAGCTATTCTCTGTCTCATATCACCAACTTAGAGGTGATCTCTGCTTGACTTACAAAGCCATGCCTGACTCAGCTCTGTTACAAATGCTACATATAAAAAAATCCCAGTTCCTCCACACCACATGCTCCGAAGACCTCAACCTCTTTACCACAATCAACAGAATATGCTGGAAGGACAGGTTCCCAACCCAGAGACTGCCTATGCTCTGGAATAGACTTTCCATACATGTCAAGCAGAGCACCTTGCTGTCCCGCTTCAAGAGGAATCTTGAGGAGTGGATGGGTAATAGAAAGTTCACTCCAGGGATCACTCCAGTGGCTCAACTTAATAGAAGCACTGGGAACTAACATCAGGTGGCGTGATGCCAGGGCACTTCTATGGTCTAGGCTTGTAAAGGCTCCAGGGCCATTAGCCTAGTACACCCCTATGAACCAATGATATGTGTGAGCATGTGCTTGTGTATGTGTGTGTGTGTGTGTGTGTGTGTGTGTGTGTGTGTGTGTGTGTGTGTGTGTGTGTGTGTGTGTGTGTGTGTGTGTGTGTGTGTGTGTGTGTGTGTGTGTGTGTGTGTGTGTGTGTATGTGTATGCGTGTATGTGTATGTTATAAATGCTATTGTTCAATTGTTTAGGTTAGCAAAGGAAAAGAAGCAGGTATGTGTCTGATCACACATAGCAGATTTTTATGTGTGTGCGAGGGTCAGAAATCGGCCATACAAATGGACAGAGTCAAGAGGAACCAAAATATATGTACATTATATATGTACATGCTTACAGACACACACACACATACACGTATATATATAGATAGATATAGATATATATATATATATATATATATATATATATATATATATATATATATATATATATATATATATATATATATATATATATATACATATATATATATATATATATATATATATATATATGGATCTACTTCATTAAACCAAACGTTCAGATAACCGACAACTCACAATCCCGACAGTTTGAAACAACGAAAGCCCACATTGCCGACATAGGAGTAACCCTGCATTTCTTGTAGCACATATACAGCTCTACAACAAGTGCAATTCAGTCATCCTAGAGTGGCCAAATATATGTAGTAAATACTTTTTTAAGAGATAATTCCCAGAAATTAACACATACAAATCGCATGAATCAGAAAGCATTGAAATCCTCAGAACAGGTGACTATGCACCGAAGACACTATGGCTGATTTGGAAATGAAAGCCCCAGGAATTTTAAATGGTATTTACACCACAGTAGCATCCCAAAAGGGTAAACATCTGCTCATGATTGATGGGTATCTGTACCATTTAGAATGAACATGAAACGCAAAGAGGTAGTGGGGATGCAAATATAAAGTTACAGATGGTTGCAAAGGCAGAGCAGTAACTGTGGTAATGCCGTATGGGGATCGCTTAGAAAAATCCATTGCACACACTCATGAAGGGTATCCTGGTGAAGTGCAAAGGTACGTTGTATGTGGAAGTTTAAAAACCAGAGCTACTTACAGTAGGGATACCCCATATCTCATAGTTGAAGACGCGGTAGCGTCAACATCGCTAGATACAATCCATTGTATTCCCCACTGAAGGGCACTGCTCCAACAAGTGGGTCAAGTGAGACGTAAAATAGGTCTAACAGACAGGACAGAAGATCTAACATTAGAAAGCATTGATTTCACTAAGTATCCCCTGAAAGATGGAACATTCATGAGTAAAGTCATGTCTGATCCCACGACAAACACTTACTTGGTGGTGTTCTCATCAGCTGAGAATCTACATGACCTTAGCCGTTCCTCCATTTGGTCAATGGATGGTACCTTTTTTACTAAAGGTGGAACTGTGAGACAGCTTTACAGTCTACATGGTTTCCTAATGTACAGCAGTCACAATAAATCTGTTCCACTGCTATATTCACTAATGTCTAAGAGATCCTTCAAGTGCTACAATTACCTGTGGCATAGTATTTTTCACTTATTTGCAGAGCATGACTTGGAAGTCACAGTGCGGTATGTGCTCTGTGATTTTGAAATTGCCTCCTTAAAAAGTATTAGAAACAATATCCCTTCAGCATGCTCAAAGAGTTGCCTATTCCACTTTGGGCAAAATATGTGGCGAAAAATGCAGTCACTGGGTCTGGCTTCATTATACAACAGGTCACAAGCATTTCAATTGGCCATTAAGTCACTAGTAGCCCTTGCATTTCTTAAAGAATGTGACATTTAAAGTACATATGAACTTGTGAAGGAGACATTCCCAGCTGAAGGAAAGGACGTTCTCAAATACTTTTCTGAGTGTTATGTATATGGAAAACAGCGGAAATTTAATACTTGGATGTCCTCATGAATGAGGTTTCTGCCATTATTCCCAATTTCCTTTTGGAACATTAGTGAGTTAAATGACTTAAGCCTACCAAGGACACAGAATTCTATAGAGGCGTGGCACAGGAGACTCAAATGTCTCCTAGGTGGAAAGGGTACTAACCTGTCAGTCTTATTGTCCACTTTAGTTAAAGAACAAGATCATATCAATGAGTTACGAGTATGGATGTCAACAGGTTACTTACCTTCACTCAAAAAGAGGAAACCCATGTTGAGAAGTGAGCAGTTTCAGAATGTTATCTCACATAGGGATGACTATTCTCCCATACAGTTCGTGAAGATTATTTCTAAACTTTTGAAAATGTGAGCGAACGTGTGTTGTCACTAGAGGGTTTTGCCAGTATTTCATTGAATACGTGGTTGCACTAACATGGCTGATGGGATATGCACTATGGTGATTTACTCTCCTCATACCTATTGTGTACTACTTAGGGGCAAACATGATGACAGTACGTTGAATGTGTAGTTACAGTTACAGTTTAACAGAGTGCCTCATTATGCTTCTGAGGATTTTGACAGTTATCGTCTAACGGGGTGCGCTGCTGAGTGGCCGGTCATGCACATGAGCTCAGACTCTGTACATGATGCTGATAATACATATTTTAAGGGTGTATTATAATGAGTTATGCTACATTGTGTGGTATACAATGCTTCACACGAATACTTTGTCGGTGTTCTCATTTTCAGCGTTTTGGCTTTCGTTGTTTCAAACTGCCGGGATTGTAAGTTATTGGTGTTCTGGTGTCGATTATGTGATTGTTGGTTATCTGAACACTTGGTTTAATGAAGTAGATCCAAATATGTATATATATATATATATATATATATATATATATATATATATATATATATACACACACACACACACATATATATACATGTATACATCTTCAATCCATTCAAGCCTTTCCATTCAAACCTTCATCCCTGAAACAGCATCCTCCTCCAGCTGCTGAGTTATTAGTGTGTGTGCCAGTAAGCCACTTGAAGGACACCAGACCATCCCCTAACAGAAATAGCCCCTGCACCAACAGTTTTCAGCTCTAAATAAGACCCAGCTGCTTTGGCTTCCATCCTGCATGTTTGACAGCATACAGCTCTTGAGTGACTAATCCACTCAAAGGTACACCAGACGCTACCCTAACAGAAATAGCCCCTGCATGAGCACTTTTCAGCTCTAAATAAGACCCAGTTTCTGCAGCTTACATCCTGCATCTTTGAGAGCATACAGCTCTTGAGTGACTAAAGTATATTTCACTTATTGGGCACTCTATCAAAAACTGTTCACTGAATACATATTTCAACTATTGCACTAGAGTGTTTTTCCTAAGCTAAGCATTTTGGTCTCCTTTGCCTTAATCTGACTAGAGGCATGCACACCAAACTCGACTGTCTCCTCCCCCACCCTCTTTGTTTCTCAACATGCATACAGCTCTGTGTCATCCACCTACCAAAATCTCTCTACCCCTCTCTGCACTAGTATTATCCACTGACTGCAAATTTTCCAGCACTAAAACATCACTCCCCTTCCTTTAGGGCTTTTATTTCCTGTTTTTCACAACCTCCTTTCTTAATCATACATACTTTTATTTCTTACTTTTTCACCGTCTTCCTCTAATTTGTCCCATACTGTTCTACAGAGAGAAAGGTTTTGCTAACCTATGCAGCCAACTGTAGGAAATAAAGATACCTGCTTGCTGATTGTTTTCCTTTGCACACTCTGAGATCTGATTGCAGCCTGCTCCATTTCACCTATGATATGCTCAGGCTTCATGCTGCTCCCCTACCCTACTCCCATACCCAACCACCCCCTCTTTCCTCAGATTTATGCTCCATAGACCACTCCCCTACCACAACTTCAACCAACCACAGTACACTAGAATCATTACATCACTACATCACGCCCATGCTAGCCTCTCAGTCAACCATATAACTTCACAATCAGCAGATCACTAAACTACTTGCATCCTAGTCCTCCATCCAACCACATCCCACCACTGTATGGATATTCACCTACCCACTCCCATGCTATACATTCATGCAATTTACCTCTGTAAAACCATCACTCCTATATAATTTAACCACACTAGTTGAAACTATCGACCAAAACTTAAATCTTAGACATTGCTAACACTATTGGCTGAATAACACTTCCATAGCTAGGTCTACATAACAACTGAAATAGCTCAAACAGCTACTCTATCTACTATATTACTTTTCATGCTTCACCTAAAAATTTTTACACAGGTGATACTTCTAACCTAATGTAGCACACGTTAATGCTTATCATAACACCACCCATTGTACTATCTCACTATGCTACCACTACCACTGACCCCACAATATCAACACCTTTCACCAGCTCCATCTACCCAACTATGCTACATATAAACATCATTCCTCATTACCTCAAATATATCTTATGTCTTCATCATTCTAATAAACTATCCACAAAACATGACAAGTATTTAGCAAATGTCATAAGAACCAAAGTAAACACTGCAGCCAGACTATCTCTTAGTGGAGGCATACATCGTAATCCTGGCCCATCTATTAACAATATCTATCATAAGAACAGTCCATCTCTTAAATTCCATCTTCCTAGTAAAACTAATGATCTGCTGATACTAAATGTGAATGACAGAAGTATTGGCAAAAATTCCATAACCTACATGCTATTCTTTCCATATATTCTACAGAATTAGTATTGGTAACAGAAACTTGGCTTAAACTTGACACTCCCAATAATGAAATTCTAGCACCAGGCTATAACATACTACGTAATGATTGTACATGTAAAAAAGGAGCTTGTGTAGCTGTTAGAAAAATATGTATTAATGTCTGTATTAGCAATATGCTTAGTGCATTTAGAAGCTTGAAAAGAGTTAACACATTTATTCTATTTCATACTGCATAAATCTGTACAAACTGCAGTTGCTTTCTGACCTTTTACTGTTAGCTAAAATCTTGCTTGTGCCTTGGAAATTTACTGAGAAGCAGCTGATTTCTGCTTGCGTTAGGAAAATAATGAATAGAACAATACGACTTGTATGAAACTTAGACAAGAAGTTCCGCTGTGCCATGAGAAAATACACAGCTGTAGAAGTTACAGATAATTAGTACAAAGCCTGCTTGAAAATATGAACTGCAATCAGCATTTGCTTGTATCTGTATTAGAAAAGTACCTTGAAAAGTAACACTGTACAATAGACGCTTGTAAACGGATTAATGATCACCAAGGCCAGGTTGTTTTTTTGAAAAGTTTCTCACAAATCTAGTCATGTCAGCAGAAAATCTGAAGTAACATCTGCTGTAGAACAATGCTAAAAGTTGTGTTTGATTACGTCAGCTTAGAAGGTCATGTCTTGTAAAATAGTATAAGAATGAACATACTTCCTGTTAGTAGTTAGACAAATCCTTGTATTTGCATGTTTTTGTCTCCTTGCTGCAAGTAAATTAAAGTGCCTTAACTGAACCTTACGTGTATTGGTCTTTGAAGTTTTTTCCTTTGACAGATTAGTCCTTCGGACCGGAAACCTTCACTTTGCCTCGGATCAGACAGGCCAGGTGGCTTGAAACCATACGGGGAAGAAACCACGTCGGTTCTTCTTACTTGAAAAGTCCTCTGACTGAATTGTCATACAAAAGAGGCCAGCCACTTTCTGATCTGCGACTGAAGGACAGGTTTACTCGAACCAGGTGATCAATCATGAAGGCTCAGGTAAGGTGAAGCTATCTTCTTTTTCTGTTTTAGATCAGGGACTAGATTTGTATTTGTTCTGTTAAGACTTTATTTTTAAGTCAGGGACAGAAAGATTACAGTCTTGTCATAGATCAGGGAATCAGAGCAGGTAGGCAGTCATTCTGAAGAGACTATAAAAATATCCGTGGTACCACATTAAAAATAAGGTGTTACGTAACGATTAAAAGGGTAGAACAAAATGGGTCATAATTGTACAAAAAGGTCCCAAAATCCGCCGTTAACCGAAGACGCGAAATACATGCAGTCACAGTGTGCTGATAATATTAAATACTACTCAAAATGGGTTAATAAGTATGAATTTGATGGTAAACTAGAAAAATCCTCACTTGTCAAACTTGTCAAACAACTTAAAACCGATTCTAGAGGTCAGGTAAAAAAGCAACGACAATTAGGAATTCCTCAGGCACACAGGTGGATTGAGGAAGTAAACCGAAGGGAACAAAAGAGTAATAATTCAAAAGCAATGTTTTTAGATAAGGAGGACAATAACTTAGTAATAGCATCAGCCCCTCCGCCTCCTTTACCAGAATATGAGGCAAGTGAACAAATTAGTCCACCCCTGCAATATCCTGTTGTCATTGCAAGTAGAGACATTACAAAAGCGAAACCGTTTGTTAGAGATCCCATCGAGACCAGGTCTCGAACACGGGCAGGAAACTCAAAAGGGGACATTGAGTTATATCAAATGGGTAGAAATTCATGATTTATGTGTGAAGAAGAAATATTCCCACTTATAGAAGTGCCTAATCCTCAGGCAGGGCAAGAAGGTCAGGACCCAACTATTCTAGTGTATAGACCCTGGACTCCGGAAGACATCCGGAAAGCCACTGAGGGAATTCACCATCCAAAAGTTAATTTTAGAAAGTTCTTAGAAGATTTGCAAGGAATGAGGCTGAGTTATAATTTAAATGGAGAAGAGGTAGAAAAAGTAGTCAGACAAATTGTGGGACCAGATTGGCACATGATTAGTGGTGACGGGAATCTCCGTGATATTGTGCTCAGGCCCCTCCCACATAGCAGCACAGAATTAGACAACAGAGTGAAAGGTCTTACAGACCGATTCTCTGAGAAATGGAAGCCTAGGGCAGACTGTACTTGCATTAACCAATACATCCAACAGGAAGGTGAAGCTGTTGACCGATATTATGCCAGATTATTAGAATGTTTTAATAACCATTGTGGAATGCAGGTTCCTGAAGATCAGACACATGATTCCTCATATAAGCAGCAGTTAAAGAATGCATTTTTGAAAGGCAGTATTGCACCTATAAGCAGCTTTATTACAAAACACATGGTAGATCATCGTACAAGCAGGTTACAATCATTGTTTGAATATGCTAGGCATGCCAAAAGGCATTTTAATGGCAAAAAGAAAAAGAAAGCCCAAGTATTTTCTGTAGAAAATGGAGCAGAAGTATATGTAGTACAGTCCGGGAAAAAGGGCAAGAAAAATGCCCAGGGAAACAAACAATCTGATCAACGATCAGAAGACTTTGAAGGGTGAAAGAAAAGGGGTGAATGTTTTAAATGCGGTAAGAAAAAACACTTGGCAAGGGATTGCAAGAAAAACAAGAAGGCAAACACGGAGGATAAGGAGGGTGAGGACTGACTATATGATAGCCAGGAATCACTAGAAGGGGATAGTGAAGAAAGGACAACTGAGTATGTGATAGAGGGAGTAGAGAATGTGACAGAAGAAATAGAGGAAGTGCAAGAAGTCACGGATAGTGAAGAAAATGAAATATTGGATTTGGCATTATTGAGCTTAGAGCTCTATTTAGCAGACACGAAACCAGAAGATATACTCCTGGTAGAAGGGAGGGAAGTCAGATTCTTGTGTGACTCAGGGGCATCATGGACCCTGGTACATCCGTCAAAACTGCCAGAGAATTCAGAGTCACCTGATTACATATTAGTGAAAGCAGCTAATGGACAGCTGTATCAGGAGCCCCTCTCCCATAATATTGTGCCAACTGATCCTGTTTCAGGATTGACCCAGAAAAGCAAAATTGTTGTTTCTGAAAAATGCCCAGTAAACCTCTTGGGCAGAGACCTTATGCAGCTATTTGGTATAGCAGTAGTTCCGACTATGCAGGGTATGGAAGCACAGTGACAAATTGATACATTTGAAGTGCAATCGGAGGGTGAAATGTTTTATTGGTACAGCCAGGACTTGGTTACGACTGGTCCAGGGGCGGTGACCAAAGAATTGATGAACGCAGACATCAGCAAGTTCCCCTCCCTTGACATTGATAAATTATTATTGTAATACACCAGGACCTGATAAGGAATATGAGCAAGAATTGTTTAGAAATCATGCAAACAGACTGGTATTACGTAATCTGTACTGGGACACAGAAGGGAACAGTGTAGCCAGCTGTTCATTGCCCCAGGAGTTCTTTGCACTCTATAAATCTAATCGATTACCACATGTTAGCTTAACTAAGGACAAGAATGTAAAATGGGTAGACTTAGAAGAAAAAGTCATGAGATGGGAAAAACAGACAGAGTTAGAACTGTCAGAACAGGGAATACAAGTGCAGAAGCTGAATTGGATAACTCAGACCCACCCAGCTATACACTTGCAGTCTAGCAAGGACAGCTGATTGGCACTCCTATTGAAGGAGGAAGAGAATGCCTTAGAGAATATACCAGAAAATCTCTGGTTGACAGGAAAATCAGATGTAGGACTTATTCGTACAGCTGGATCAGTTACTATTACGCCAAAGTCAGCATTTAGAATACAAAAGAGACAGTATCCCTTAAGAAAAGATGCAGAGGTAGGAATCAAACCTATTATAGCAGCTTTATTTAAGGAAGGGGTGCTGGTGGAATCTCCTGATTCACCATGTAACACACCCTTATTTCCTGTTAAGAAAGTGAATGGAGAGTGGCGTATGGTCCAAGATTTACAAGCTGTAAATGACGCAGTAATATCAAGGGCACCTACGGTGCCAGACCCACACACCCTGTTGAATGATTTAAAACCTCAACAGAAATATTTTTCTGTGGTAGATATCAGCAATGCGTTCTTTTCGATACCGATACACCCTGACAGCCAGCATTGGTTTGCATTCACATTTCAGGGGAAAAGGTATAAATATATGTGACTACCACAGGGGTATTGTGAAAGTCCAACAATATTCTCACAAGAAATGGCAAGCAACTTGGTGGGATTTACCCCACCAAGAGGTAGTCAGATTTTGCTTTATATTGATGATATCCTGCTGGTGTCCCCCACCCAGCAAGATTGTAAAGAGGATACCATAGCGCTATTACAATGTTTAGCCACTGAAGGACATAAAGTAAAAAAAAATAAACTGCAGCTTTGGAAAAAACAAGTTAAATACCTAGGATATGTAATATCCAAGGAAGGTAGGACATTAGATGAGGACAGAAAAATAGCGATTTTGCAAGCACCAAAACCCACTACCAAGAAGGAAATTATGTCCTTCCTGGGTACGACTAATTTTTGTCAGAGTTGGATTCCAAACTATGCCTTGGAATCTGCACCGTTGACTAACCTGATTTATAGAAAGCCTATGGCAGCACAGGATTTATTACAATGGACACCAGAAGCAGAATCTGCTTTCTGCAAACTGAAACAGCTAATAGCATCCTCATTAGTTTTGGGATTACCAAACTATCATAAACGTTTTTTCCAAACTGTAGATTGTAAGCAAGGTTATATGACATCAGTGTTAACACAGCAGAATGGGGACAAGCAACGCCCTATTGCTTATTATTCATCACAACTGGACCCAGTGGCATGGTCTTTACCTCACTGTGTATTAGCAGTAGTTGCAGCTGCAATGGCAGTACAGGCTTCGGCCTCAGTAGTGTTGTTCCACCCTCTCACATTGAGAGTGCCTCATGCAGTCATGATTATTTTACTGCAAGAGAAGGTAACATATCTTTCCACTGCTAGGCATCTTTCCTGTATGACTATATTGTTGAGCCAACCTCATATGACAATCGAACGATGTACAACTTTGAACCCTTCTACCTTGCTCCCAACCCCTGCAGATGGCACACCACAGAGCTGCCTGCAGGTGATTGAGCAAAAGACACTGCCTAGAAAAGATCTTACGGATGTTCCCTTGGATGATGCCGAGGTGACATACTACATGGACGGCTCATGCAAAAGGGGTCCTGCAGGACAGAACCTAGTAGGATATGCAGTAGTTTCTAACACAGACATTATAGAAGCTAAATATTTACCACATAGTTTATCTGCACAAGCAGCAGAATTGATTGCCTTGACACGGGCATGTACCTTAGCAAAGGGTAAATGTGTAAACATTTTTACTGACAGCCAGTATACTTTTTCTACTGTACATGTTTTTGCACAACAGTGGAAAAATCGAGGAATGATAACATCTACTGGCAAACCAATCAATCATGCACAGTTTATTTTAGATCTTTTAGAATCTATTCAGTTACCTCAGAAAGTAGCTATTTGTAAATGCACAGCTCATACTAAGTAACAGGACAGGATTCCAAAAGGTAATGTGAGAGCTGATACAGCTGCAAAGCAGGCAGCTTCAGAAGTATTTCTTTTGAATGAGGAACTACAACCCTCTGAGATTTTAGACTTAGAAATGTTAAAGGCAATGCAAACACTTACTACGCAAACTGAAAAAATAAGGATGGGTAAAACGAGGAGCAATTCATGAAAAGGGGCTGTACATCTCTAAAGAAGGAAAACCAATATTGCCATCTAATTTGTTTAGATATGCAGCTTTGTTGAGTCATGGGCAGTGCCATGTCTCAACAGGGGGGATGGTACAGCTGGTGAACCAAGTGTTCACGACGTATGGCTTTACAAACTACTCTAAAAAATTTTGTTCGTTATGCCACATCTGTAATAAACATCATGCACAAGGGGCGTTAAAGCCCAAGCAAGGAAGTTTCCCCACACCACCGTATCCGTTTCATACTATTTGTATGGATTTCATAGAGTTGAAGAAATATGAAAATAAGAAGTATTGTCTTGACATTGTAGATATGTTTTCCAGATGGGTGGAAGCCTTTCCGACTAAAAATCCAGACGCTACGACTGTGGCCAAAGTTCTTGTTAAAGAAATCATCCCTAGATTCAGCATTCCAGAAAGGATCTACAGTGACAATGGCACACATTTCGTGAATCAGACCATACAGCGGTTAAGTAAACATTTTTGTATTTCTCTAAAGAATCATTGTGCGTATCACCTGCAATCAGCAGGGCTAGTAGAGAGGCATAATGGGATTTTAAAGAGTAAGCTGAGAAAATTAATGATAGAAACACAGAGAAACTGGGTGTACTGTCTGCCCCTGGCACTGTTGAGTATGAGAACTGTTCCGAATGCAAAAGGATTGACTCCTTTTGAAAAGCTCTTTGGAAGGGCTTACTATATACCTCAGTGGAAATCTCTCATGCCTGCAGACCAGGAAGCTGACAGTACATTAGCAGAGTATATGCGTAATTTGTTAAATTGTAAACATTTGTTGCAGTTAAATTCTGTTTCAGATAAAGAACAAACCAGACCATCAGAAGTGACAGTGCCCCCTGGAGCGTGGATCTGGCTGAAGGTAGTTAAGAAGAAAAATTGTGCATCTCTGAAGTGGGAAGGTCCATATCAAGTGCTTTTGTCAACACCCACTGCAGTCATAATTGCAGAACGTGCCTCTTGGATCCACTTGCCGCACTGTAAGTTAGTTAAAAACTTTGAACTGGACACAAATCTTGTTACATGCCAAGTGCAAAAATGATAGAGTCCAGAAGAAATGGGAATGCAGAACAACCCTTTCCTCAGAAGTATTGCATAATCATCCTGTTAACTGTATTAGTGACAATAATCTTTTTGTTGTGGCCTTTTCTTTTCCCAGCCATGCAGACTGAACTGAATAAATGTGAAGTGTTACTCATAAACTGGCATCCAAACCTCAACACTTACCAGGCAATTAAATATGTGTATGCTTTGACTTTCAGTGTTTCGAATTGCTGAATTTGCACAGCTTTGCCGACAGCATACGGGGGTTATTAATGACTACAGTCCCCCTAGGGGTCAATGAGACCTGGGAGAACTTGATTTATGATACCTCAACCATTACAGCACAAGATAAAAGCATTGCACTTGTCTGTTCCACAAAAGGGAACTGTGTGTTTTTATAAAAATGATACTGTTCTGGTGGGTTGGAGCAATTGCAATGTGACTGTTCCTTATAGATGTTACACTAAAGGTAACAAAGTAGATCTTTATTGTAATACAAACTATGATTCATTTCTTGGATTGATGCACAAAACACTTGATGAAGTAAAACATAATTCTGTTCTTTATAAACAGCTGTCTATAACTGATACAAAATGTTTCATGCAGGGTGAGTGTACATTCATAGCAAGGTTACTACTAAAGTATAGGATTGTTATTTTGTGTGTGGCAGAAAGGCATACAAATGGTTACCTGAGAATTGGTCTGGCAGTTGTTTTTTGGGTTACTTGGTTCCAGCCATACGACACACTGCAGTTTTGCCTCATGGGAAAATTCGAAATGTCCGAGAAGTTGTCAAGAAACCTGTAAATCCAGTGGGACAAATTGATGCACGTTGGAATGACCATCACTCTCTAGGTAAAGGACTGACACACATGGACTTGAGTGATAGCGTTATATCGTGGGCAGGCATATTACCAGCATATGGAGCAGTGAAATCAATCTGGGAGCTGAGAAAGCTATTAAAACTTCTCGAAGTAATGAGCAACACAACTTTTTCTGCTCTTGAATTGGTGACTGATGAACTGAATGCTATGAGAACTGTAGTGCTCTAAAACTGCATGGCTCTCGACTTTACCCTAGCAGCGAGAGGTGGTACATGCGCTTTAATCCAAGAAGAATGCTGTTTGTATATTCCTGACCAGAAACACGAGATAGACAATCATCTTGAGGTAATTCAGCAAGTGTCGGCCATGACCAAACCAAGCCCAAACCCACTGATGGACTTTTTCCAGAAATGGTTTGGGGGTGGGGTACCATCCTAATGAACATCCTGATTGCCATTTGTGTAGCTATGCTCCTACTGGGAGTATGTGTTTGTTGTGATATCCCCTGCATGAAAAGACTGATTAAAGACCTAATAGACATGTCGGTTTCTGAAGCCTTATATCAAAGTACTGAGTTTGAAGAGTTGTTAAAAGACTAAAAAGCTTTCATAAGTTAAAACTGAATGACTCTCTTAACTGCAAATCCTGAGTGGAAGAGGTTAGGAGAAGAAAACAAACTGTTTATGCTTATTTTGAAAGTAGAATAAAAGTATTAATAGGGGGGAAATGTTAGAAAAATATGTATTAATGTGTGTATTAGCAATATGCTTAGTGCATTTAGAAGCTTGAAAAGAGTTAACTCATTTAATCTGTACGAACTGTAGTTGCTTTCTGACCTTGTACTGTTAACTAAAATCTTGCTTGTGCCTTGGAAATTTACTGAGAAGCAGCTGATTTCTGCTTGCGTTAGGAAAATAATGAGTAGAACAATACTACTTGTATGAAACTTAGACAAGAAGTTCCGCTGTGCCATGAGAAAATACACAGCTGTAGAAGTTACAGGTAATTAGTACAAAGCCTGCTTGAAAATATGAACTGCAATCAGCATTTACTTGTATCTGTATTAGAAAAGTACCTTGAAAAGTAACACAATAGACGCTTGTAAACGGATTAATGATCACCAAGGCCAGGTTGTTTTTCTGAAAAGTTTCTCACAAATCTAGACATGTCAGCAGAAAATCTGAAGTAACATCTGCTGTAGAACAATGCTAAAAGTTGTGTTTGATTACGTCAGCTTAGAAGGTCATGTCTTGTAAAATAGTATAAGAATGAACATACTTCCTGTTAGTAGTTAGACAAATCCTTGTATTTTTGTCTCCTTGCTGCAAGTAAATTAAAGTGCCTTAACTGAACCTTACATGTATTGGTCTTTGAGGTTTTTTCCTTTGACAGTAGCCTTACTGTTTAAAAGTCTACTAAACATAGAAAACTGGGATATACACACACCTACAATAGGTAATGTAGAAATCCTACTTGCAAAACTAAAAATCAACCCCAGAAAAACTATCAATATAATTTGTTGCTATATACCACCAGACAACAACATACCCACACTGGAAACCCTACTTGAATGAGTTAGTTGCACTTGGATAACCTCAGATGCATTGTGCTGAGCAACTAGCCTGGAGGTGTGGATATCCTTAATGAATATGGACACACCTCCGCCTTTAGTGTTTCGGTCCAGGTTACATGGCCAAAAAGTGTGGTATGAGTTATAGCCTGGTAGTGCAGGGGTGCTCCCTGGACCCTTGAACCAGGTCTCAGTCACTGCACAGATATCAATGTTCTCCATTTTAAGGAGTGCCTCGAGTGAGTACATTTTGAGATTTAGACTTCTAGCACTGAGTAGCATTACCCTCAGTTTTTGCTTGCCTGGTCCTGTTATGGTGGTGAATTTGTTATTTCAACCTTGCCTAAAAAAGGCACTATAGGGACAGCAAGAGCCTTAGCCAGTATCCAGAATCCCAGGGGTGACAGGTGCAGGCCATCTGTGGCAAAGCATCATGGTCTGTCAACCATGTCATCCCAAGCAGACAGATACTGGATCCCCTTAGAATGACACCAGAAGCTTAGCCAATTGTTGAAGTCAATCATTTTGTCCTTGTACTGCGGTATCATTCTGGGTGATGGCAGAATGCTACTCATGGCTAGGGTCATACCAGTCTGGGCTACAAGATCGGAGAGCTCTTCCATGTCTCTTTTCATGTAGTCCAGGGAGGTACGCCTCAGGTCATTCACACCAACATGGACAATGACAAAGTTATATTTGTATTTGTACTTGTTGTGGAGTGACCTGAGTGCATCGGTTATGTGGCAGATCCTGGCACCCAACAGGCAGCTGACAGTAACCTTCTCCTCATTTAGCCTGGTGAGTGGGACATCAGTGTGCCTGACTATAGAGTCACCTATGACTAGTGTGTTGGGTACGTTGTTTTGCCTTATTGGCTGTGGTTGAGTGGCACAGTGAGTCTGTGGGCTATGTGTCATTTGGGTTGTGTTGGTGGATGGAGGTTGCTTGCGTTTCTGCTTTGGAGATCTCTGTTGCTTAGACAAATTATTATTGAGAGCCTCCGCAAATGTTTTTGTGTTGCTATGTGTGGATTTTGGTGGTATAGATTTAGTGAGACTATGTGTTGAGTGTGGTGTGGTGCAAATGTTTACCTTCTCCTCATGACTGTCAAGTTCAGTCTTGGTTGGAGAGAGCTTTACCTCCAGTTTGGTTAGATAAGTGCATCTCTCCCAGGTTGTAGTGTTGAGTGGTAGGAGGAGAGGGTTGTCTGTGTACATGAGGCAATTTCTACATTGCCTCAAGATGCCCAGGTTCATCAGATAGACTGGAGAGAACACTGGGAGATGACCCTTGGACATGCCTGAATAAAAAACTATTTTCCTCTAGATAAATGAGGAAAGTGAGTACAAGAGCTGTTTTTCTCTAAGCAAGTGAGAAAAGTAAGTACAAAAACTGTTTTCCTCTAGGTAATGAGGAAGATTGAGTGCTATAGTAATTAGTAGCTTACTTAGTGCTTACAAGTTCTAAACAAGTGCTGAGCATGAATAAGCAAATTTAAGTGCTAAAACTAAGAATCTGTATCTGCACTAGATGAGTTACAGGACAGAAACAAGTGCAAATGAAGGCTTTCAAATTAGGTAGTTGAGAGAGATGGAAGAGATTGCCAAAACAGCCAATAACTACAATTTCTGGGCCAGAACCACTCCTTATGTGCTAGACAGGTTACCTAGTGCTTACCACTCCCACTGATAAGCTAGAAGGATACCCTCCAACACAGAAAGGCTTGGGGGGGCTCAGAAGCTTACATACAGTCCTGGATACAGAAAATCTGTATCGCGAACACTAGTTACAGGAAAGGTAGGAAACAGGCTTACAGTTTTTTTTTTTTTTTACAGAAAAGTAGAAAAAACAGCAGTAAAAACAACTCACATGCAGTGCAAGCTAGCACACTTGAGTATGTAGCAATATTAGACCAAACACAGTTTAAAAAATGCAATTAAATTAGAAAGGACTAAAAGCAAGTGCAGAAAGAGTTTATTAGATATAATGTGGTAAAAAGATGGGACTGGGGCAGTGTCTCATATCAAATCTACACTGGGGCAGGCAACTGCAAAAGCCACCAAATTTAAACTACAAACCAAAAAATAGGGAGGGTAGGTGGGACAAAACAGTTTCAACAGAGATCTAAGCAACAATTAACAGTACAAACTCTAAACCCAAAAAATATATACTCAGCTCTGTATATTTGCAGATCAGTCTCTCAGAACAGTAAGACAACAGTTTCAACAGAGATCTAAGCAACAATTAACAAACTCTATAACCAAAAAAAAAATGGGTCTACTTGATATGGCCGAAATTTCAAAATGTCGACTTTCATATGGCCATATGATCGACATTTGAAATCTCGACCATACAAGTAAAACACGAAACACAAACACAAACTTACCTTAATGCAGCTAGCAGGGAGGATCCTCCCCCCCACACCCCTCATAACTTAACTATACCAACTCTGAGATTGCACTACAGTGTGGAAGTGGAAATCTTTCCATTCTGCACTGTAGCGTGATGCCGGTTTCCCATGGTCTACATTTCAAATGTTGATCATATGGTCTCAGCCATATGAATATCGACATTTTGAAATGTCGTCCGTTAGAAGGGGACCTATACACACACACACACACACACACACACACACACACATATATATATATATATATATATATATATATATATATATATATACATATACACACACACACACACACACACACACACACACACACACACACACACACACACACACACGCACACACACGCACACACGCACAACACACACACACATGCACACACCGTATTTCTCAATAAATAAGACCTAACCAGAGCATAAGGCCTAGCATGGTTTTCCAGGGTGGTCATGATATAAGCCCTACCCTAAAAATAAGCCCAGTTAAGGTCGCCAACAACACACGATGGACGTGTTGAATTATAAAATAATAATATTATTGACACCTGTTGACTGAGGTTATCATACTCTGCTCACCATTTTCAGACCAGTCAGAAACCCAACTTCTCTTTGCAGAAAGTCATAAGATTCTTTCCCCGGGAGTCGTCCACGATTCTTACTGTAACACTAATCCTCACTCTCACTTGATGTTTGAAATCCTTGGCCCTTAAACAATGGCAAGTGTACTTTGATTGGTCAAAGTTTTGATTGGTCAAAGTACAAACAATGCACGTAAAACGTGCGCACTTGATAACAAATGGTGTGGTTGTGTCTTCTTAACTGTCACCGTTTTTGTTGCCACTCCTGTCTCATGTGTCTTCAATTAAGCCCCCAGACAAGATGAGTGCAAAAAGAAAAAGCTATTCCATCGAGTACAAGCCAGGAATCGGGGAAAGAGTCTGATGGCTTTCTGCAAAGAGAAGAAGTTGGATCTCCGAACGGTCCGAAAATTATGAGCAGAGTATGATAACCTCAGTCAACAGGTGGATGAGGTAAATGCTAAGAAGTGTAAGTGTGGATCAGGTCAGCAACCATTATTGCCCGAATTGGAAGACATCATCTGTGAATGGATTGCTAACAGGAGAGCAAAGGCTTTGGTTGTGCAGAGGGCTGCTATTCAAGCATTTGCCCTTGCAATGGCACCACAGTTAAAAATATCCCCAGAAGAATTCAAAGCATTACAACATTGGCTGGATGGCTTCCTTCAGTGATATGAACTGTCTCTAAGAAGATCAACAACACTGTTCAAGCTGGAAGATACTGAAGTTATTAAACATGCACTTGCATTCAAGTCCTTTGCTGATAACATTGACTTTTCTAAATACCAACTCTCCAGCATGATTGTTATGGATGAAACTGCAGTGTTTATGGGTCAAGGATCTCAAACAACAATTGATCAGATGGATGCCTCATCAATCTACATTCCCTCCACTGGTTACGAAAGTGCACATGTTACCTGTATTTTGGCAATTAATCTAGATGGAAAGAAAATCCCACCTCTAATCATTAGTAAGGGCAAGAAAGATAAGATTGAACATGTTTGAGGCATTTTCATTCTTGAAACTGGAAAAAGCCTGGTGCAAACAAGCAGTTATAAGAAAGTGGATCGATGTAATGCTGCCACTTGTTTTGTGAGGTGGCGAAAGAGGTCTGCTAGTCTGTGATTCAGCCAGCACTCACCGTGCTAAAGACATGAAGAACTTCCTTGTACAGAAAAGAATAGATCTAATAATGATTCCCGCAGGAATGACTGCCTATCTACAGACTCTTAATATTGCAATAAACAAGCCATTCAAGGACCATTTGCACATGGAACTCAATGACTACGTTGAAAATAGAATGGAGAAAAATCAGCATGGAAACGTTATGAAGCCTAGCCTGTAAGAGGTTGTGACTTGGGTGAAGAATACATGGGATAAAATCACTGACAGCTGTGTTGCCAATGCACTACCAGCAGGCTACATGGACAAGCAGTGCTCATTTAACAAGAGCTCTATTGCTGTGCATGACAGATTGTGGCCAATGGTCCTACAGGAAATGGAGTCACAAGAAATTCAGGCAATGCACTATGAGCAGGCTACTTAGACAAGCAGTGCTCATTTAAGGAGAGCTCTATTACTAGGCATGACAGATTGTTGCCAATGGTTCTACAAGAAATGGAGTCGCAAGACATTCAGGCCGGAATTCGGGGGTTGGAGACTTATGACAATGTTCCAGATGAAGATGATATGACTGTATTGGAATAACTATTCCATTACTGGGGCAACAGAATGGATCGCTTCTTCTTTCAGCTGCCAGCAAGCTCTTGTCAGTTTTTTGACTTTATTGTATTAAGGCAATGTTTCATTATCAAAGGGTAATTACATTTTTATGAATTTCTATCATTCTTCTCTTACAGTTTGGGTAATGAATAAAGAAAGCATCACCACTCAAAAAGTGGCAGTTATTCACCTGTTTTATTCCCCTCCTCCAATACATATGTATTGAGATTTTTCTGCACCTTCTTTAAGCATGAAATATTGCAATGTGAAAGCCAGGGTATAGATATTCTGAAGTGGAAATGTTTGTTGTACTGTTTATGTAGAATTCTCACACAACTGTTAACGCGTTACCTAGAACTGTTGCCCAGTAATGGAAAAGTAAAAAATAAATGTCAATTTGTGTACATGAATAAATGTCGATTGGTGTACATGAATAAATGTTGATTTTTGTGCATGAATAAATGTAAATTTGTATACATGAATAAATGTCGATTTGTGTACATAAATAAATGTCAATTTTTGTACATGAATAAATGAATAAATGTAGATTGTTGTACAGGGGTGGGTAAATAAGGCACCCCCTAATAATAAGCCCTAATGCGTATTTCAGCGGGGGAAAAGTATAAGATCCAGTCTTATTTTCGGAGAAATATGGTATATATATATATATATATATATATATATATATATATATATATATATATATATTTATATATACATACACATACATATTTGGATCTACTTTAGTAGATCAACATAGCATAATACCAAAGTTTAGAATGCCGAAAAGAAAAGATCACAAATGACCTAATGCTGAACATGTTAGAAATTGAAAACCTAATACGCATGTCCAGAAGCACCATGGAGGCTTTAAATGGAGAGCGCACTGGACTAAGAAAAACATCGTTTTAAGCTGAACATAATATGTAAGCGAAAATTTTTTCAAGTTTAATGGTTGTAAATAGAGATCACGGTACAGTGAGGAATGGGAAATTTACCCTTTCCCTACTGTAGTGTAATCTTGGAGATGGTATATATAATTTCCAGAGGGTATTTTTTTTTATTGATGTGTTTTAATGTGTTGGTTATTTGTTTGAGTTTAGGCTGATTTCCATAGTATTTCAGAGAAAAAATAGAATCAGTTTCTTAATAGTAGAAATTGAGTTTTAGAGTCATCCAGTGAGTAATACATTGAAGACAGGGATTAATACAATGTAATTTCTGCAAGAGTCTTATACAGTGATATGTTGCATTTACATATACAGCAATATACAAAGCTTATCTACAAAGGAAAAATGTAAAGCAGTATATAGTTATAAATATAGACAGGATTTATTTACATTGACAGGATAAGGTAAGAGAGCTAGAAGGTTAAGGGTTGGTGATTGTCTATAGATCTGAGAAAAGAGTCAGTCAGGTTGTGACATAGCTCTCAACCTTCCATCGCCAAAATGAGGAACACTCACATTCATAATGTGGAACAAATGGGTAAAATGTGGAACACATACTAAAGGCTTACTAGCAACTTCAACTAGGAAGGTCATAGGATGGTTAAAATATGCTGGTTTTACTTATAAAGAAGATGCTTTAATGAATTAATATGATTAATTCCAATTTAACATGGATTTCACTTAAAAAAATTCCTAACACTGAATGTGTGACAGACTCTTTCAATGTGGAA
Source organism: Protopterus annectens (assembly GCF_019279795.1). Classification (NCBI taxonomy): domain Eukaryota; kingdom Metazoa; phylum Chordata; order Ceratodontiformes; family Protopteridae; genus Protopterus; species Protopterus annectens. The sequence goes on from NC_056729.1 coordinate 711,694,171, forward strand.
CTTTGAGGAATTTCGAGGAACATGAACTTTTTAAGACCCCAAATGAGGTACGTTCCTTGTAATGAGGTACACTTGAGAGGTATGGGTTGTGAACAAGAACAGAGCCAGGTGGAGTCTAGGTACTGTTTTACATTGTGCTAAAAACTAGTTGATGCACAGCTGTCCTGTTTTAGTGGGATAGTCAGGGAGTTTCATTGTTTGGTGACACAAGTGTATAGTGAGTCTCCAGCTATATTAAGGGATTTGGAAGTTATTAGCAAAGGCAACTTGGGGGGGGGGGAGTAGTGCTTGAGAATGTTTTCTAGAGAAGGGTTGTTTATGTATTATTTTGTGGGCAATCTGAAGTTGAGTAAATGTAAGGTGAATAGGTGAATAGGTAATTCTAGCCAGTTGAGTTTCTTTAGCGTTAAGCAGTGGGTGCATACAGTAGGATGCATTAGCTGCAAACATGGCTATTTTGTTAAAGCATGCCTTTAATTTATTTACTAGGGTGGTTTGAATGTTGGTTAATATGGGCAATACATAGAGAAGGGAAGGGAGAAGGCAGGATGATGCTAGGGATTTTCTTGATGAGTCTGTGAGGTAGGGTTTGTTTTGGTAGAGGAATCCCAGTTTTTGATGAGTTTTCCTGATGGCCTGGGTGATATGCATCTCAAATTTTATGTTATTTTCAATTATGACTCCTAGTAGTTTGCTATTTGTTACATTTTGTAGGGTGTGTCGTTTGCTGAAGCAATATTAAAGGTTGTGCAAGTTGTTGAAAGAGATCTGGGTGTGAAAAGCACTAATGTGTTTTTTGTTTTGGCATTTATGATTAGCTAATTAGACTTTAGCCATAATTCTATGGAAGTGAAGGAGTCTTGAGTCATTGTTAAAGTAGTGGAAGGGTTGAGGCTGAGCAGATGATTGCGGCATCATCAGCACATTGTATTAAGGTAAACAAAGTCAGCACTCCTAGAACTGCACACTTCAGCAACTCAAGTAAATCCCTGTAGTAAATGCCTGCAAAACAATTTGGGAGCAGTAAAAAAGTACAGTTTTGTACCTACCATAAATGTAGATGTTCGAGGATCTCCATTGCTGCAGTCCTGACAAATGGGTACTCCGCTGCCCACCATCGGCCCGAATACCAAAGGGCTATAACTGGCGTCGGTCACGGGCGCCTGAGACTGACGTAAGTACTAGTCAGTACAAATGCGCATGACCGACGCCATAACCCCAGTCTTTCTTGCCTCAGACGTCAGAACGCAAAAAAGAAAACACCACCCAAAAAACCCCAATCTAAAAAGAAAAAAAAGGGGGAAGGAGGGAGGGAAAATAGGACTGCAGCAATGGAGATACTCGAACATCTACATTTATGGTAGGTACAAAACTGTATTATGTTCGTCGTCTCCCATTGCTGCAGTCCTGACAAATGGGTAGAATCCCAGAGCAACGGAAAAAGGGAGGCTGGCCAACTAAATAGCAGGAGGAGCTGCAGACATGCCCTGTAAGACAGCAGTGGCAAACCCAGCCCTAGACCTAGAATAAAGAGGCAAATGATAATGCTTTGCAAAGGTATGTACAGAACTCCAAGTAGCTGCCTCTAGAATGTCTTTCGTAGCTACCCCTCTCAAAAAAGCAGTAGAGGTGGCCGTAGCCCTAGTAGAATGAGGCCTGATTCCAACTGGAACCTCCTTACCATGATGAGAGTAACAAAAAGCAACACAATGGCCGATCCACTTGGAAATAGTTTGTTTCGAGACAGCTTTCCCACTTGAAGCCACAGCAAACGAAACAAATAACTGTTGAGATCTCCGGAACTCATTGGTTCTGAACAAATAATACCGGAACTGCCTATGCACATCCAAAGAATGCAAAACTCTTTCCCCGTCATTTTGGGGGTTAGCATAAAAAGTAGGCAAATGTATAGATTGGTTCAATGCCACATTAGAAACTACCTTAGGCAGAAAAGTAGGATTAGTATGCAAGAAAACTCTGTCCTGGTGAAAAATCAGAAAAGGTTCCACTGCCATGAGAGCCTGTAATTCAGACACCCTTCTAGCAGAAGTAACAGCCAATAAAAAAGCAGTCTTCCAGGACAACAACTTCAATTCAGCCGTAGCTGCAGGTTCAAAAGGAGGCAGAGTCAGCTTTTCCAAAACAAAATTAAGATCCCAGGCAGGAGTAGGAGCCCTTCGTGGGGGTCTTATATTCTTTGCCCCTCTAAGAAACTGTTTAAGCAAAGGATGTGAAAATAAAGGAGGATCACCATCATAGTGAGCAGAAATAGCTGCAGCATGCACTTTTATAGAAGAGAAGGACAAACCCTTGTCCAGTAACATAGTCAAATATTGCAAAGTACAACTCAAATTAGGCAACGTGACATCAAGGCCTTTAGCTGAACTCCAAAGAAAAAATCTCTTCCATTTATCAGCATAAACTTTCCGAGTACTAGGATGCCTGGCTTCCAAAAGGACATCCAAAACTTGTTGAGGGAGCTGAAGGCCCTCATCCTCTAAAACTGAATGCGCCAGGCTGTCAGATGTAGGGATTGTACCCTGACATTGAGAAAATGATTGTTTTTTTGAGACAATAAGTGAGGAATCCGCGGTAATGGCCAAGGTGTCCCATGAATTAGGCTCCTCAGCAGAGGGTACCAATGTTGACAAGGCCAATCCGGCGCTATAAGGATCATGCAAGGTTTGTCCCTCCTGACTTTCAACAGGACCTGTGGAAGAAGAGGCAGAGGAGGAAAGGCATAAACGTGAAGGTTGCTCCAACTGAAGGATAGTGCATCTATTTTCCAGGCTTTTGGATGAAACAGCCTTGTGCAAAACAGAGGCAGTTGGGAATTCAGAGGAGAAGCGAACAGATCTATGTCTGGAGTACCCCAAGCCATGGTCAACTGACGAAATACCTGAGGATCCAACTTCCATTCGTGAGGATCCACCATCTGTCTGCTCAGAACATCTGCTAACGAATTTTGTGCTCCTGGCAGAAACTGTGCTCGAAGAGTGATGTGCAGATCCAAAGCAGTTTCCCATAACAGCATTGCTTGTCTGCAAAGAGGGTAAGAATGAGTACCCCCCTGCTTGTTGATGTACCACATGACAGTTGTGTTGTCTGTCCGAATCAACACCAGTCCCAGTCGAAGTAGATCCTTGAATGCTTTTAAGGCAAATTGAACCGCCAGCATCTCCTTCATGTTGATATGCAAGTGAAGCAACTCCGGGGACCAAAGGTCTTGAATCCATTTTCCTTTGAAATGAGCTCCCCAGGCTGACTCCGAGGCGTCTGTCGTTAATATCTGACTTGCCTCCGGTTGGGTCACAGAGAGTCCCTTGTTTAGGTGACATTCCTGAGCCCACCACACAAATTCTTTCTGAATGCAAGGGAGAATCCGAATGACAGTATCCAAATCGTGGCTGTGTTGAGTCCAAACGCTTTTGAGATACCACTGTAGCTTCCTCATATGCAGTTTGGCATTGGGAAGTACTAGAATGCAAGATGCCATGAACCCCAAGGCTTGAAGGACTGTCCTTGCAGTCAGCCTGGACATTACGGATAGCTGTTGGAAGTATAGGTGAAGATTTCTTTGTTTGTCCGGGGTAAGAGATGCCATCTGAGTAGCTGTATTCAGTCTCACACCCAGAAAACACATCTCCTGTGAGGGTACTAGACTGAACTTTATTTCGTTCACAGAATACCCTAGGCATCTGAAAACTGTCATCACAAACTGCAGATGTCGAAGAAGTCCGTGCTTGCCCTGAGCCAGTATCAAACAATCGTCCAGATAAGGATAAATTTGAATTCCCCTTAGCCGGAGAAAAGCTATTACTGGAGCCAGGACTTTTGTGAATACCCTGGGTGCAGTAGATAAGCCAAAGGGCAATGCAGAGAACTGATAATGCAAATTCCCAGTCCGAAACCTCAGGAATTTCCTGCAACTGGGCCTGATAGGAATGTGAAGATAGGCCTCCTTGAGATCCAAAGTCGCCATCCAGTGATCTCTGCCTAGCATAGGCAACAGCTGCTGCAGTGTCAACATCTTGAATTTCAGAATTTCCAGAAAGGTGTTTAGAATGGATAAATCCAGAATGGGCCTCCAAGTATTTCCCTTCTTTGGCACTAAGAAAAGACGGGAATAAAACCCCGTGCCTCTGTCCACAGAAGGAACTGCCTGTATTGCTCCCAACCGGAGCAGAGAAAAATCTGTGCCTGCGCTTCCAGTCTTTGCTGATGAGGCACATCCGGCATACCTTTGAAAGGAGGGAATGTGTGAAAATAAAACTTGTAGCCTCGAGTTATAATGTCCAATACCCATTTGTCTTGGGTAACCAAATGCCAATTCCTTTGAAAAGTCCCAGTTTTCCTCCTAGAGGAGCTGCCAGCAAAGCAGAGTCCGGCAGCTGAAGACACAGGTCATTGGGACTGCTTCCGAAAGGACTGACCCCTGCCCACCCCAGCAGAAGGGGTAAAAGAATTCAAAGGCCTAGAAGTAACAGGGCCCTGAGAGGAAGCCCTACCCCTACCACGCCTCGACCTGCCCCTAGAATGAAAATCCGAAGAGGGAAAAGACCATCCCCTAGCAGGCCAATTCCTACTGAACTTAGGGGGCTGAACCTGTAAGAAGTCCTTTACTGTCTGCATAGACTTAGCTTTTTCCTCCATTTTTTTCAAAACTGATTCCACTGGAGGGCCAAAAAGAACATCAGATTGCAAAGGAGCATCCATAATGCGAGCCTTAACATGCTCTGACAAGGACTGATCTCTAAGCCAGGCATGTCTGCGAACAACAGAACTAGTAGCAGCCACCCTGGAAGAAGCTTGTAAAGCATCAAAACCACACTGCAAAGAATGCTTACCAACCTGGTCTGAAGCATGCACTAAATCCTGAAACTTCTTACAGTCAACACCTTCAGACAAAGCATCCACTTCACATTTCAATTGACTTAGCAAATAATTCTGATACCTGAGCATATGAAATTGACAATTTAAAGCTCTCATAGCCAAAGTAGAAGAGGTATACAGTTTTTTACCCCACCTATCCAGGGCCCTAGCATCCTTGTCCAGAGGAACCGGATTCTTAACCACAGAAGCCTTAACACCTTTGGGGCCTTGTGAAATAGTTTCTGGATCAGCCCTAGGACTCTTATACAAGTACTTGTGAGCTTCCGGAACCCTGTAGTATCTATCTGGTTTAACTGGGGCAGGGGGCAGAGAATCTGGGTTAAGGGCAGCCTCAGAAAATACATCCTGAACAACATCCAGTACAGGGGGAATAGCCAAAGGCCTGTGCTGAGGTAAAAACAAGAATTCTCTCAGCCTTTTACGAGAATCAGAATAATCCTGGCCATCCCACTGGAAATGTTCCCTCATGGAATGCAAAGTGAATGGTAATCCCTATGAGGAATCTGTTTCCCCACAAGAAATACAGTTATAAACTTTTTCTGACATCCGGCAATACTGAGGCAAGAAAAAGACAAAAAATGTTCCCAACAGGGTACTTAGCCAACTTGGTATCCGGTCCGAAACTCGAAAACCGACAGTTCCAGAATACCGAACGGCACTTGCAAAAACTGCTTCTGCTGAGGACCATGCGGCAAGAAAGACTGGGGTTATGGTGTCGGTCATGCGCATTTGTACTGACTAGTACTTACGTCAGTCTCAGGCGCCCGTGACCGACGCCAGTTCTAGCCCTTTGGTATTCGGGCTGATGGTGGGCAGCGGAGTACCCATTTGTCAGGACTGCAGCAATGGGAGACGACGAACATCACATTTTATTAAACCAAAATAACAAAGAGATAAGCACTTTCATCAAGAAACTTCTCAACTTCATCAGATAAGAGCAAATTCAGAAAAACACTCAAGTACATTCTGCAAGAGCATTAAGTAAGAAAATTTAGTCAGTGTGATGGGATTGGTTTATTACTTAATTAATGCTCTTGCAGAATGTACTTAAGAGTGTTATTCTGGATTTGCTCTTATCTTAGCTTCATAGGTTCATAGGTTGGTATCAGGCTATCGGACCTAGGGCCTATACAAGCCTAGCCATAACAATTCCCTGGATATTTCTTCCCAAAATATTTACTTCCCTTGACCCCTGTCTAGCAGGGCAACTGACATGATCCCCAGGGTGAATTTCTCCCATCCAATCGTCAAGGTTCCTTTTGAAGAGGGCCAAGGAGGCGCTCTGCTTGACATGTATGGGCAGACTATTCCAGAGTACGGGGAGTCTCTGGGTCAGGAACTGATCCCTCCAGCATGTTTTGTTCATTGTGATGACAAGGTTTAGATCCCTGAAGGTGTGGCTCTGAGAGATTGAGATTTCTTTAAGTGGAGCATGTCCAGCAGCTCAGGGTTTGACAAGGCCTTGTATGTTAAGCAGAGATCGCCTCTGAGTAGACAATATGCCACAGAATATAGCTGGAGTTTTTTTAGACAGTCAGCATAAGGCATCTGCTTTAGGCCTGTGATTCGTTTAGTGAGGTATTTCTGCAGTCTGTTGCAGATGTCTTGTGAGGTACCTACCAAATGGGGTGTTGTACTCTATATTGGGTCTAATGAGGGATGAGCAAAGTGGGACAATGACCTCCTTTTTTTCTGGATGAAAAGCCCTTAGTGATGAGGTGTGCAACATAGAAGGAATTCATGGCTGTTGTGGTGATGTGGCTATCGAAGGTGAGACCACTGTCTACCTGTGTCCCTAAGTCTGTCATCACACTTTCGGTGTTTAGTGCACTGCCACCTTAGTACAATGTCACACAAAAGTCCACAACTGATGAAGTTGAGAAGGTTCTTGATGAAAGGACTTACTTATCTCGGTACCCTTATCTCTTTGTTATTTTGGTTTAATAAAAAGTGTTTTTACAACTCCCAAAGTTTTTTGCGGCCATTTACTACAAGGATTTACTTGAGTTGCTGAAGTGTGTGGTTCCAGGAGTGCTGACTTGGTTTTCCTACAGTTTGTGGACTTTTGTGCTACATTGTACTAAGGTGGCAGGTCTGGTGAAAAATCATGGGCCTACAACTGACCCTTGTGGTACACAAATGGAAACAGGGAGGAAGGGAGATGGGTCCTGACTCCATTTTATAGCCTGTTGTCTGATGGAGGGATAACTACAGAACTAAGAGCTGAATGAAACAGTGATAGGGAATATAGATCATTGATTAGGAGTTGCTGGGGTACTGTGTCAAATGTTTTTGGTGGATCCAGATAAAAGGACTATGTTAGGTTACCATTCTTTCTGTTGGCATTTATGGTTTCTGAGAAACTAAGCAGAGCTGTCATGCTGTGGTGTGGTTGAAACCCATGTTGTGTGGGGGAGAATAGTTTGTTGTTTATGAGATGGGTTACTAGAAGGAAAGAGAGGACAGAATTGCAATGGGGTGGTAGTTGATGTGATGACCCACCACTGTACCAGTAATCAATGAGCCTTGATCCTCACCACTGGCCACTGTGGGGGATGTACACTGAGAAGATGACAAGATACACACACACACACACACACACACACACACACACACACACACACACACACACACACACACACACACACATGCACACACTATTTCTAGATGCAACTCTCTGCATCAAGTGCAATTTCTCTTAAGAGCACACAGTGACCACAGTCAGTCCAGGGCTGTTTTCTCCCTCTTTCTCCAGATCTCCAATAAGACTCCTCACTGGCACAGCTATAGAGATGAGATCTCAGCTGAGTGGCCAAGCCAAGACCTCCAGCACCCTCTCTGTCAAACCAGTGCCTCGTGTCCCTGCCCAAGTAGCTGACACGTACACTCTTGGAGGTTTGTTTTACACTCACACACACACACACACACACACACACACACACACACACACACACACACACACACACACACACACTCACACACACACACACACACACACACACACACACACATGCACACACTATTTCTCGATGCAACTCTCTGCATCAAGTGCAATTTCCCTTAAGAGCACACAGTGACCACAGTCAGTCCAGGGCTGTTTTCTCCCTCTTTCTCCAGATCCCCAATAAGACTCCTCACTGGCACAGCTATAGAGTTGAGATCTCAGCTGAGTGGCCAAGCCAAGACCTCCTGCACCCTCTCTGTCAAATCAGTGCCTCGTGTCCCTGCCCAAGTAGCTGACATGTACACTCTTGGAGGTTTGTTTTACACACATATACACACACACACACACACACACACACACACACACACACACACACACACACACACACACACACACACACACACACACACACACACACCTGGCAAAGGCTGGCACAGGTTTACTAGCTATGCCCCTTTCTGCCCAGACTATAAGGTAGTTATTACTGCCACCAGCCAACTCTTTATCAGCTGCTTTAAGGCCCTTAACAAGGGGTATCCAATCTTACTGTGTAATATTAATATTAATACAAATGATAGTTTGACCAAGAGCAAGGCTATTAGGAGTTGTTAAATAAAAATAAAGATTACAACACAGGAGGCTCAGATGCAAAAGTTTACTAGTGTACACCAGGAGGCAAAAAACGTACAAGTACAGAATTTTGTCTGACATGATACAGGAAGTATACAATTCTTATAGTTTCTACTTTCTAGTTTGTGCCCACCTTTCTGACGTGGTTAGTCACAGGGCACCTACATCACTATAGTTCACAACATCCTATTCATAAAGATTGCTGATGTTACATATTTTAAAAAAGTTTTCCCTTGGGAATAATATAGCCTTGCAAAGCACCTGGTCAGTTATAATGTCTTTCTGTAAATGTTACTCCTTCAAGGTTTCAGGCCTGCTTGAATACAATAGCTGGTTCAATCGTGTAATACACTTCTTTGTTCTTCTTGCAACATTCTTCCAACAGCTGCATCTTATCTTGGTAACATTTACAAGGCCAATTGTCCCAAAGGAAGGAGAAGAAGATTTTCAATGCTTTATACATTTAATTTCCTGACCCAGCAGATAATCGTTAGTGAAAAACATAAGCTTGCTGAGCTGGCAACTGCCAGGGTCAGAGATCAAATACACTGCAGTTCCAAAGCTTCAAGCAATTACATGTAAAATCATTCTTATTGCCATATTAATAATAGAATAAAATGCATTATACACTATTTGCTTTTTAACTAGCACTTTATATATGTTCAAATACATATTTTTCTAACATTTTCCTCCCTTTTAATACTTTTTATTCTATTCTGAAATATAAACACTGTTATTTTGTCTCCTAGCCTTCTCTTTTAAGGACTTTCAACTAGGTAAGTCATTTAGTTTATACTTCGGAAAGAATTTCATCTGAAATTAATTTTTCTAACTCAATGTCTTGGTACAAAGTTTCAGTTACAGATATATCAATAAAATCTTTGATTAATCTTTTCATGCAGGGAATCCCACAACAGACACATGCTCCTAATAGGAGCAGACCCACACAAATAGCAATCAAGATGTTCATTGGGATAGAACCCCACCCACCAAACAGATTCTGGAAAAAGTTCGTCAGTAGGTTTGGGCCTGGTTCAGTCATGGCCGATACCAGCTGTATTACCTCTAGGTGGTCATTAATTTCATGTCGATTGTCTGGTATAAACGCACAGCATTCTTCTTTGATAAGCGCGCACGTACCACCTCTCGCCGCTAGGGTGAAGTCAAGAGCCATTCGATTTTGTAGCATGACAGTTCTCATTGCATTCAGTTCATCAGTCACTAGCTCGAGAGCAGAAAACGTTGCATTACTCATTACTTTGAGAAGTTTCGACAGCTTTCTCAACTCCCAGATCGATTTGACTGCTCCATATGCTGGAAGTATTCCAGCCCAGGATATTACACTGTCACTCAAGTCCATATGAGTCAATTTTTCTCTATTCTTTACGGAATGATGGTCTTTCCAACCAGCTTTGATTTGTCCCACTGGATTTACAGGTTTTCCGATTGGACCTTCAGGTTTCCGGGCTACATCTATCACATTCCGTATCTTACCCAGAGGTAATTCTGCAGTATGTCTTATGGCCGGAACCAGATAACCCAAAAAACAACTGCCGGACCAATTCTCAGGTAGCCATGTGTATGCCTTTTTCCCACAAACAAAATAACAATTTTCTACTTTAGTACTGATGTGGGTTAATTCTGCATGAAACATTTTCTTGTCTATAATAGACAGTTGTTTATGTAAAACAGGATTTCTCTGCACTTCACTTAATGTTGTTTTCATTAAACTCAAATATGAATCATAATTCGTATTACAAACAGTGCCTCTATCTTTAACTTTAATGTAACATTTATAAGATATGGTTATATTACAGTTACTCCAACCCACTTGAAGTGTATCATTCTTACAGAAACACACAATTCCCTTCTGTGTGATAGGCAAATACAATGCAATTTTGTCTTGTGATCTTACAGATCCTGTATCAAAAAGTAAATTCTCCCAAGTCTCATTTATCCCCAAGGGGACAGCAGACATTAACAGTCCTCCATATGCTGTTGGTATAGCAGTACAAACCCAGAAATTTGAAATGTTCATAGTCTCTACATATACACGCTTCATAGCTAGGTATGTGTTAAAGTTCGGATGCCAGTCTATAGACAGTTCATCACGTCTCTCCACTTTCACTTGTGTGGTTACATGTAGGAAAAACCACAACAAAAGGAAGGTCATCGCAATCATAGTCAATAAATGCATAGTCAACAAGATGATTAAACAACATCTTTGGGGTTGATCTGTATTTTTACTCGTTTTGCTCTTGGCCATCCTGCCTTTGCTGTGTATCAGTCACAAAATGTTTATCAAGTTGAAAATTCTTTACCGGTTTACAGTGCGTCAGATGGACCCAGGACATCCTCTCAGCAACTTTGACTGCAGTAGGCATTGCCAACAGTACCTGGTACGGTCCTTCCCACTTTGGACTCGCCCAATTCTTCCTCTTCATAACCTTCAGCCACACCCAGGTCCCCAGAGTCAGCACTGCTTCCAATGGTCTGGTCTGTCTTTTATCTGAAAAAGAGTTCAACTGCAAAACAGTTTTATTTGTTAACAGTTTTCTCATGTAGCTAGCTAATGAGCTGTCAGCCTCTAGTTCTGCAGGCATGAGAGCTTTCCACTGCGGCACATAATATGCCCTTCCAAATATAATTTCAAAGGGAGTCAAACCCTTAACATTTGGAACTGTTCTCATGTTCAGCAGTGCCAAAGGCAGACAGCAAATCCAGTTTTTTCTGTGTCTCGCTCACTAGCTTCCTCAATTTACTTTTTAGAATTCCATTGTACCTTTCCACCAGTCCAATGATTCTTTAAGGAGATTCCAAAGAATCTCCCAAGCTGGTGGATCGTCTGATTAACAAAATGTGTCCCATTGTCACTATTAATCCTTTCCGGTATGCCAAATCTAGGAATTATTTCTTTTACTAGGGCTTTTGCCACTGTTGCTGCATCCGGATTTTTAGTTGGAAAAGCTTCTACCCATTTAGAAAACATATCTATAATTACTAAACAGTATTTTTTCCCTTCACATTTATTCAACTCTCTGAAATCCATACAGATAGTGTGGAACGGATATGGTGGTGTAGGAAAACTCTCTTGCTTGGGTTTGAATGCCCCTTGTGCATGATGTTTGTTACAAGTATGGCATGCTGCACAAATTTTTTTTGTATAATTTATGAATCCGTATGTTTGGAATATTCGATTTACTAACTGTACCATCCCCCCTGTTGAGACATGGCACTGCCCATGGCTCAACAAAACTACATATCTAAATAAATTAGACGGTAATATTGTTTTTTTCTCTTTGGAGACATACAGTCCATTTTCAAGGATTGCACCTCGTTTCTCCCATTTTTGTTTCTCTGCTTTTGTAGTTAGTGTCTGCATTGTTTTTAACATTTCTAGATCTAAAATCTCAGAGGGTTGTAATTCCTCGGTTAAAAGTAAAGTTTCTGAGTCTGAGGCTGCTTGCTTTGCAGCTGCATCAGCTTTTGCATTTCCTTTTGAAGTTCTATCCTGTTGTTTTGTATGAGCTAAACATTTACAAATAGCTACTTTAGTAAGTAACTGAATAGAATCTAGTAGGTTCAAAATAAGTTGCGCATGATTAATCGGTTTACCATTAGATGTTATCATTCACTATTTTTCCATTGTTGTGCAAAAACATGCACTGTAGAGAAAGCATACTGACTGTCAGTATATATGTTCACACATTTATCTTTCGCTAGAGTGCAAGCCCATGTTAAAGCTATCAATTCCGCTGCTTGAGCAGATAGGTTATGCTGTAAAGGTTGGGCTTCTAAGATCTCTGTATCTGTAACTACTGCATACCCCACTAGATTTTTCCCTGTAGGACCCCTTCTGCACGAGCCATCCACGTAAAATGTCACCTCGGCATCATCCAAGGGCATTTCAGTGAGATCTTGTCTGGGCAAAGTTGTTTGCTCAATTTCCTGCAGGCAGCTGTGCGGCGTGCCATCCACAGGGGTTGGAAGTAACGTTGACGGGTTTAATGTTGTACAATGTTCAATTACCATATGAGGTTGGCTCAGCAGTATGGTCATACATGAAAGATGTCTAGCAGGAGAAAGATATGCTATTTTTTCTTGCAGTAAAATTATCGCGACTGCATGAGGCACTCTCAATGTGAGAGGGTGGAATAACACCACTGAGGCCGAAGCCTGTACTGCCATTGCAGCTGCAACCACTGCTTGCACACAGTGAGGCAATGACCGTGCCACTGGGTCTAACTGTGATGAATAGTAAGCTATGGGGCGTTGCTTATCCCTATGCTGTTGCGTCAGAACTGACGTCATATATCCCTGTTTGCAATCTACGGTCTGAAAGAATCGTTTGTGGTAATTCGGAAGTCCTAAAACTAATGAAGAAGCTATCAATTGTTTTAGTCTGCAGAAAGCTGTTTCTGCTTTGGGTGTCCATTGTAATAAATCTTGTGCTGCCATTGGTGTTTTATATATTAAATCATCCAGTGGAGCAGATTCTAAAGCATAGTTTGGTATCCAGCTTTGACAAAAATTAGTTGTTCCCAAGAAGGACATCATTTCCTTCTTGGTTGCTGGTTTAGGTGCTTGTAAAATTGCTGTTTTTCTGTCATCGTCTAATATTCTACCTTCATTGGATATTACATATCCTAGGTATCTAACCTGTTTTTTCCAAAGTTGTAACTTACTTTTGTTTACTTTGTGTCCTTGTGCTGCTAAAAATTTCAATAACGCTATAGTATCCTCCCTGCATTGATGCTGGGTTGGGGCTGCTAGCAAGATGTCATCTACATAAAGCAGAATCTGACTACCTCCTGGTGGGGTAAACCCTGCCAGGTTGCTAGCCATTTCTTGTGCAAATATTGTTGGACTTTCACAATATCCCTGTGGTAGCCGAGTATAGGTATACCTTTTACCCTGAAATGTAAATGCAAACCAATACTGGCTATCAGGATGTATAGGTATTGAAAAGAAAGCATTGCTTATGTCTACTACAGTGAAATATTTTTATTGCGGCTTCAAATCGTTCAACAAGGTGTGTGGGTCTAGCACCGTAGGTGCTCTAGGTATTATTGCATTGTTTACAGCTTGTAAATCCTGTACCATCCGCCATTCCCGGTTTGCTTTTTCAACAGGAAATAGAGGGGTATTACATGGTGAATCAAGAGATTCTACCAGTACCCCTTCCTTGAATAATGCTGCTATTATAGGCTTTATTCCTTGCTCTGCATCTTTCCTCAAGGGCTATTGTCTTTTTTGTGGTCTAAATGCTGATTTTGGTGTAATAGTAATTGGTCCTGCTGTTCGAATAAGTCCTACATCTGATTTGCCTGCTGACCAAAGAATCTTTGGTATATCACACAAGGCTTTTTTTTTTCTTCTATAAGAACGCTAATCAGCTGTCCTCACTAGTTTGTAAGTGTACAGCTGGATGTGTCTGTGTTAGCCAATTCAATTTCTGTTTTTGTATTCCCTGCTCTGATAATTCTAAATCAGTTTGTTTTTCCCATCTTGTTACTTTTTCTCCTAAGTCTGCCCATTTCATAGTCTTGTTTTTTGTTAAGCTGACATGCGGTAGTCGATTAGATTTGTACAATGTTATGAATTCCTGAGGTAATGAACAGCTTACCACACTGTTTCCCTCAGTATCCCAATACAAGGTTCATAATACTAATCTGTTTGCAGGATTTTTGAATAATTCTTGCTCATATTCTTTATCAGGTCCTGGCATGCTACAGTAGTATAGAGTACAGTGTAACAAATGCTGTCAGTCAGTGTCAAGGGAGGGGGCCTTGCTGATGGCTACGTTCATCAGTTCCTCGGTTACTGCCCCTGGACCAGTCGTAACTAGGTCCTGGCTGTACCAGTAAAAAGTCTCACCCTCCGGTCGCACCACGAAAGTATCCATTTGTCTTTGTGCCTCCATACCCTGCATGGTGGGAACTACCGCTATGCCAAATATCTGCATAAGATCTCTTCCCGGTAGGTTTACTGGACATTTTGCAGAAACTATGATTTTACTTTTCTGAGTCATACCTGAAACAGGGTCAGTTACTGCTATATCATGGGAGAGTGGCTCCCTATATAGCTGTCCGTTGGCTGCTTTTACTAATATATAATCAGGTGATTCGGAATATTCTGGTAACTTGGAGGGGTGTATCAAAGGCCATGACGCTCCTGAGTCACACAGGAATTTTACTTCCCTCCCTTCCACCAGAAGTGTGACTTCTGGTTTTGTGTTTGCCAGATAGAGCTCCAAGCTCAGTAATGCCAAATCTAAAATTTCACTTTCTTCATCCTCCATATCTACCTGCACTTCCTCTATTCCTTCTACTATGTTTACATTTGTTCTTTGTTTGTTAGCCTTTTCTGATGATTTCTGACTTTCATCACTATCATATAGTCAGTCCTCATCATCCTTGCTTTCTGTAGTCACCTTTTTATTCTGCCTGCAATCCCTCGCTAAATGTCCTTGCTTTCCGCACTTAAAGCACTCACCTTTCTTTTTTCTCTCTTCAAAATCTTCTGACCATTTGTCAGATTGTCTGTTTCCCTGGGCATTTTTCTTACCCTTTTTACCGGACTGTACTACAAAAACCTCAGCTCCGTCTTCAGCAGTGAAGACTTGTGTCTTCTTTTTCTTTTTACTATTCAAGTGTCTTTTGGCATGTCTAGCATATTCAAGTAAGGCTTGTAGCCTACTTGTTCGATGATCTATCATATGCTTCATAATGAAGCTACTGATAGGTGCAATGCAACCTTTCAAAAACGCATTTTTCAGTTGCTGTTCATACGAGGTATCATGTGTCTGATTTTCAGGAATAGCCATACCACTATGGTTATTGAAACATTCTAATAATCTACCATACTACCCATCTACAGTTTCATTCTCTTGTTGTATGCATTGGTTAATGCAAGTCCAATCTGCTCTAGGTTTCCATTTTTCGGAAATTTGGTCTGTAAGACCTTTTACTCTGTTGTCTAGTTCTGCGTCACTATGTGGGAGTGGTTTAAGCTATGCATTACGAGGATTCCAGGTGCCACAAATCATGTGCCAGTCTGGACCCACAATTTGTCTAACTACCTTTTCTACTTCTTCCCCATTCAAGTGGTAACTTAGTCTCATACCTTGTAAATCTTGTAAAAACTTTGTGTAATTGACTTTTGGATGGGGATTCCTCTGTAGCTTTCCGAATATCTTCCGGTGTCCATGGTCTGTACACTAGAAGAGTTGGGTCCTGCCCTTCCTGTCCTGCTTGAGGATTTGTTACCTCAATAAGTGGACAGATTTCTTCCTCATTTTCCTCTAGTGTGTTTTTTCCTATTTGATACGAGTCTGTGTCCCCAAGTGTTTTACGTGTCCGGGACCTAGTTTCAATAGGATCTCTAACAAATGGTTTTAGTGTCATTGTGACATCAGGATAACATGGAGGTGGACTAGCTTGTCCACCTGCTTCATATCCTAAAAAAGGCATCAGAGGGGGCGGGGCGGGGGAGGAGGAGCCATCGCTATTACTATGTTATTATCCTCTTTATCTAAAAATAACGTCTTAGCATTTTTAGTTTTCTGTTCCCTTCGGTTTACTTCCTCAATCCACCTGTGTGCCTGAGGAATGCCTAATTGTTGTTGCTTTTTTGCCTGACCTTCTGCATCAGATTTAAGTTGTTTTAAGAGTTTAACTAATGAAATTTTATCCAATTTACCATCGAATCCGTATTTATTAACCCAATTTGTATAATACCTAACATTATCAGCCCGTTTTAATTGCATATATTTTGCATCTTCAGTTAGGGCCGGATCTCGCGATGTTTTAGTGCACTGATTTCCCATATTAAAAGAAAATGTTACGTAACCCTTTTCACCATGTGGTATTTCAGCTCCTTACACAGTTTATCTAGAATAACTGCTTACCTTATTCTGTTTCCCTGATCTCTGACAAAATATACAGTAATTTCCTTTTGTCCCTGATCTGTATAACAAATCTTCTGACAATAATATTTACTGTAACCTAGTCCCTGATCTAAAACAGAAAAAAGGCAAATATCTTCCTACCTGAGCCTCCTGAGTCGACCAGTTCGAGACCGCTCTTCGGCCGCAGATCAGAAAGTGGCCAGCCTCTCAAAATGACAATTCAGTCGGAGGTCTTTATATTTCAAGAAGAACCATTTCGGTAGCTTCTCCTGTGCAGTGTTCGACCACCGGTACACTCTGATCTGTAGCTGTCCGAGGGTTTCCGGTTCAAGGAGGACCAAACTGTTAAATAAAAATAAAGATTACAACACAGGAGGCTCAGATGCAAAAGTTTACTAGAGTACACCAGGAGGCAAAAAATGTACAAGTACAGAATTTTGTCTGACATGATACAGGAAGTATACAATTCTTATAGTTTCTACTTTCTAGTTTGTGCCCACCTTTCTGACGTGGTTAGTCACAGGGCACCTACATCACTATGGTTCACAACATCCTATTCATAAAGATTGCTGATGTTACATATTTTAAAAAAGTTTTCCCTTGGGAATAATATAGCCTTACAAAGCACCTGGTCAGTTATAATGTCTTTCTGTAAATGTTACTCCTTCAAGGTTTCAGGCCTGCTTGAATACAATAGCTGGTTCAGTCTTGTAATACACTTCTTTGTTCTTCTTGCAACATTCTCCCAACAGCTGCGTCTTATCTTGGTAACATTTACAAGGCCAATTGTCCCAAAGGAAGGAGAAGAAGATTTTCAATGCTTTATACATTTAATTTCCTGACCCAGCAGATAATCGTGAGTGAAAAACATAAGCTTGTTGAGCTGGCTACTGCCAGGGTCAGAGTTCAAATACACTGCAGTTCCAAAGCTTCAAGCAATTACATGTAAAATCATTCTTACTGCCATATTAATAATAGAATAAAATGCATTATACACTATTTGCTTTTTAACTAGCACTTTATGGATGTTAAAATACATATTTTTCTAACAGGAGTGGTCCACAGTGTCACCAAATAAATATGCAAGTGGTCTCAAAACTTAAATATCTCTAGACAGATCAGCCACAATGAAACATTTAAATATATTTAATAATAAATAAAATAACAAGAAAGTAGTATATATTCACAGTGACATCAGATTTCAAGATCACAGGAAATATTTAAAACAACATTGCAGGACAGTCTCAAATAAATATAGAAAAATATCTAAACTAAGCTTTGCTGTATCCTTGACTATATCCAAGAAAATTACTATACCCTAGTTAACTTACTTAAGAGCAAGGAAGATGTGGTGAAGAGATCTTATAGTTGCTGTTGTCAGAATACAGAATGCTGTGTTTCTCAGAAATTTCTCAAATTAATATCTCAAATATTACTGCTGGGACAGCTTGCAAAATGACATAATTTCTTGTCATCTAATTCTATCCCAGGTGATACCCCCACTGCTGGAAGCTAGCAGTATTTAGCATCTACCTGTGAAAATACATAGGCCTCAGAACTTTGGCAGATGTTGGAAGTCATAAAACAATCACATTCCTTGACATTTCAAAACTAGCATTTATTTCACCTTAAAGACAATACAGAAAACTTGCTAGTACAGACTTTCTGTCTCAAGTTGCCATAAAGTAATTTAATTTCAGCTGAGGTTAGCTTCCTATATTCCAGTTTTCACTGTTAAAATATATAGATTTAAACAATTACAATAGTGCATGAACATTTCTGTTCACTTCCAGCAGTGCACACTGTGGATACATCTTTAAGCTCAGTACTTTACAAAATACCTTTTTTTAACACACATGTCTGTACAGTCCAGTTTGATATACACATGACATACAGTTCTAATACATTAGTAACACAAGCATCTTATATGTTGATATTCACAAATGACATATAATTATTTATAAAATGCCAGCTAGCTGTGCTGACAGTATCTCCCTTTGTCACAATTGGAGAGGTGTGTTTCTGATCCACTTTGTGGTAAAATATGCAATTTTTACCAGATTGTGGGTACATAGTTTTCTGTGATGGATCTATTTTTGAGTATTGAGACCGGGGTATGCCAGGTCATCAGCAGCTAACTTAAGGTCTTGCCTGGACTTTGTCAGCAGCTGGTGCAGCAGTTTTCAGTTTTTGAAAGCTATTTTTTTGATAGTTGAGGTAGGTATTAAGAAAGGAAAGGGGTACTGTGAGTATTGCTGGTGGGGATAGAAAGAAGACAGGGTGGATTAGACTCTATTAGAGAAAAGACAAATTGAATGAAATGTGTGTTGAATTAAGTGGCTATGAGGTCTGTTTCATTCCTTGTGAAAATACATAGGCCTCAGAACTTTGGCAGATGGTAGGAGATGGTGTGGTGGTTTTGCCAGAGTAATGTAAGATTTTAATAGATGTCCAGAATTGCTTCAGATTATGATGATGCTTTCCTTGAGGTGAGTGAAAGAATGCAATTTTGTCTAATTTGACCTGTCTTTTACATCAATTTCTAAGCTGTCTAAATATGTGTCACTTTTGTTGTGTTGTATCTTTATACCATAACTTCCAGGCCTTGAATTTATTTAGTATGATCTGTTTCATTTCTTTGCTGAGCCATGGAGTAGGGATACTTTTAGTTATTTTTATTCTTATGAGAACTAACTCATTTAGTATGGTAAGGAATGTTTTATTGAAATAGGTAACAGCATCTTCTAGTGGTAGTTTTATTTTTGAGAATTTCAGTTGTACTGGAAGAGGTAGTTTATAAAGGTGTTTTTGTTAAATGAGGAGAGTCTACATACTTGTTTTAATATTGTATGTTCATAGGATCATAGGAGGACTATTGGCCCTGAGGCCCTTATAAACCTAGACAACAGTTTAGCCGATGTTTTGACAAGTCAGCACCTAAAGCTCCTGTCCAGCAGGGACACAGCTGGAATCCCATGGGTGTATTTTCTGTTTCTCATCCAGTTATCCAGGTTGCGCCTAAAAAGGGATAATAAGGTACTCTGCTTAATGTGGAGAGGGAGGCTATTCCACAGATGGGGGAGTCTCTGGGACACAAATCTGTCTCACCAACAAGTCTTATTGATATCACAGACCAGGTTGAGGTCACACGTATGGGTTGCTTGAGTGGAGCTTAACTTGCAGATATGCAGCAGTCCCATCAAGTCTCATCAAGGCGGGGTCTGAGATTGCCTTGTATGCCAGACAGAGGTCACCTCTGAGGAATCTGTATGAAACTGAGTAGAGAGACAGGGCTTTTAGGCTATCTGTGTAGGAAGATATTTGAGGCCCGGGACTCTCCTGGTGATGAACTTCTGTGGTCTCTCCAGTTGCTGCATGTGCTTTGCAAGGTACATGCTGAAGGGGGTGTTGTACTCAATAACTGGCCTTATAAGGCAAGAATAAAGGAATGTTATGACCTCTTTGTCACTGGATGAGATACCCTTACTTATGAGGTGGCCATGTAGAAAGCTTTCTGTACAATGGAAGCAACATGGTGGTCAAAAGTCAGGTTGCTATCAACCTGGGTGCCCAAATCCCTCATTACTGATTGTGTACGTAGGAATTGTTATTAATGTGATAATATGTGGGAACATCACTCTCCCCAAAGGGGATAATGATGCATTTTTTGGCATTCAGCTTGAGGCCATGTTTCTAGCACCAGTCATTTGTTCGGGTGAAACCCTCTTGCTGGACATCCACATTACTTGGGGAATTGATGACTGTGCCCAGCTTGCAGTTATCTGCAAACTTGGTCAGCCATAGCCCACTGGTTTTGGCCTCCACCTCAGAGAAGTGCATTTATTTTATTTTTTATTTTATTTAACATTTGTTATCCGGGAAAGTCCGACTTGGAACAAAGCCAATTTTCAGTGAAGGCCCAGGGAGAAATGCTCCAGATGCATGTCTTTGTAACATGTTAGGAAACCGGAGCACCCAGAGGAAACCCACATGAACACAGGGAGGACATGCAGACTCCACACAGAAGGCACCCCACTCGAGAATCGAACTAGAGACCCTCTTGCTGTGAGATGACAATGCTATTGCTGCACCACTGTGCTGTTCCTGAATAACAGAGGTCCCAAGACTGATCCCTGGGGTAAACCACTCATTATGGGTCTATTGCTTGAGATGGCTTCCCCTATTTTGATTAGGTGGGTTCTATCAGCTACCCATTTGGTAACATATGGATTGATGTCTAGTTGAGAGACTTTATCTACTATGCCCAAGTGGGGAATAGTGTCAAAGGCTTTGGCCAGGTCAAGGCAGGTGGTGTGCACCATCTTCCCCTCGTCCATGGCTTTGGTGACTGTCTCAAAGAAATCGACTAGATTTAACAGACATGACCTCCCCTTAATAAAACCAAACTGTGTGGGGTCGAATGTTTGGAGGTTGCCAATGTCCCTGTTAATGAGGTCCATGTTAATCTGTTCCATGGCCTTGCAGATCAGGTTAGTTAGGTTGATGGGTCTATAATTTCCTAGATCGGTGGATGCTCCACCTTTGTGTAAGGGATGACAGTGGCTGTCCTCCACTTGTCTGGGACAAAGCCGGTACTCAGGCTTTGGTTGAATAGGGTGCCTAATGGTGCTGCAAGTCCATGCCTGAGTTCATGTAGGATGCATCCTGGGATTGTTATTACTTTTCTTGTAATAAATGTAAGGAGATGGTCACTGGTATTGTCTGGGAGACAGCCGAAAGTGTTTCGTTAGAGGATAAGGTGGAAAGTATCCATTCTAGCAGTGAGAGCCTGTTGCTGTGTTTGTCAATTCTAGTGGGTGAATTGATTACTTGAGTGAACCTGAATAGGTTACAAGATAGGGTAGGGGAGGCAGTGTTTACAAGTTTTCTTCTTCTTCTTTCGGCTTTTCCCATTTAGGGGTCATCACAGCAGATCACCTGTCTGCTCGTGATTGGCAGTGGAGTTTTATGGTGTTGAGTTGCCAGTCCAATGCCCAACCTTCCACGGTAGGCACACGCACACACACACTCATGCCTAGGGCCAATTTAGAGTGTCCAATCCACCTACAGCATGTCTTTGGGTTGTGGGAGGAAACTGGAGCACCTGGAGGAAACCCACGCAACCACAATGAGGACATGCAGACTCCACACAGAAGGCACCCCAGCTGAGAATCGAACTGGAGAAGAGTCAGTGTTTACAAATAGTCTATATTCACATTCCCAAGTATAATAGTTTCTTTATTTATTTTAGTAGAAAACCACAGAAGGAGGTCTTTAAGAATGGGAATGTTGTTGCCTGGTGGAATATACAAGGTAGCAATGCAAATAGTTGTGTGCTTGTTCAGGTGTAGGAGGGAAATAGATATTTCTGTGTTGGTATAGTTGGGGTGAATCAGTGGGTATCTGTTAATGTTTAGTGTGTTTTTAAAAACTATTGCAACCCCTCCAGTGTTTTGTGTATGTTGCCATTTCTTATTATAATGTATCCTGAGGGAAGGATTTCTTCATCTTTAGCACTATGTTTTAGCCATTTTTCGGTGATAATTTGAATGTCTAGATTGTGTGCTGCAATGCATGCATGGAGATCTGGAAATTTTTTGTCGATGCTTCTGAGATTTATGGGTGTTAATAGTAGCTTGGGATTAGAATTAACAGGTTGTGTGTCGATAAAGGTGGGAGCTGACGGGTTTATTATTTATTTATTTACTTACTTACTTATTTATTTGGCTTCATTGACAGGAAACGTCCAACTATGTAAAACCTATTTTTAGTGGAAGC